>NW_027596364.1:0-363270 GCF_964194155.1 Cetorhinus maximus
GGGGGAGGGGCTGTGATAGATCCCCCTGTGGGGGGGGGGGGGGGGAGGGGCTGTGATAGATCCCCCTGTGGGGGGGGGGGGGGGGAGGGGCTGTGATAGATCCCCCTGTGGGGGGGGGAGGGGGGGGAGGGGGAGGGGCTGTGATAGATCCCCCTGTGGGGGGGGGGGGGGGGAGGGGCTGTGATAGATCCCCCTGTGGGGGGGGGGGGGGGGAGTGAGGGGGGGGGGGGGGAGGGGCTGTGATAGATCCCCCTGTGGGGGGGGGGGGGGGAGTGAGGGGGGGGGGAGGGGGAGGGGCTGTGATAGATCCCCCTGTGGGGGGGGGGGGGGGGGAGGGGCTGTGATAGATCCCCCTGTGGGGGGGGGGGGGGGAGTGAGGGGGGGGGGGGGGGGGAGGGGCTGTGATAGATCCCCCTGTGGGGGGGGGGGGGGGGGAGGGGCTGTGATAGATCCCCCTGTGGGGGGGGGGGGGGGGGGAGTGAGGGGGGGGGGGGGGGAGGGGCTGTGATAGATCCCCCTGTGGGGGGGGGGGGGGGGAGGGGCTGTGATAGATCCCCCTGTGGGGGGGGGGGGGGGGAGTGAGGGGGGGGGGGGGGAGGGGCTGTGATAGATCCCCCTGTGGGGGGGGGGGGGGGGAGGGGCTGTGATAGATCCCCCTGTGGGGGGGGGGGGGGGAGTGAGGGGGGGGGGGGGAGGGGCTGTGATAGATCCCCCTGTGGGGGGGGGGGGGGGGGAGGGGCTGTGATAGATCCCCCTGTGGGGGGGGGGGGGGGGAGTGAGGGGGGGGGGGGGGAGGGGCTGTGATAGATCCCCCTGTGGGGGGGGGGGGGGGGGAGGGGCTGTGATAGATCCCCCTGTGGGGGGGGGGGGGGGGGGGAGGGGCTGTGATAGATCCCCCTGTGGGGGGGGGGGAGTGAGGGGGGGGGGAGGGGGAGGGGCTGTGATAGATCCCCCTGTGGGGGGGGGGGGGGGGGAGGGGCTGTGATAGATCCCCCTGTGGGGGGGGGGGGGGGGGAGGGGCTGTGATAGATCCCCCTGTGGGGGGGGGGGGGGGGGAGGGGCTGTGATAGATCCCCCTGTGGGGGGGGGGAGTGAGGGGGGGGGGAGGGGGAGGGGCTGTGATAGATCCCCCTGTGGGGGGGGGGGGGGGGGGAGGGGCTGTGATAGATCCCCCTGTGGGGGGGGGGGGGGGGGGGAGGGGCTGTGATAGATCCCCCTGTGGGGGGGGGGGGGGGAGGGGGGAGGGGCTGTGATAGATCCCCCTGTGGGGGGGAGGGGGGGGGGGAGGGGGAGGGGCTGTGATAGATCCCCCTGTGGGGGGGGGGGGGGGGGGGGAGGGGCTGTGATAGATCCCCCTGTGGGGGGGGGGAGTGAGGGGGGGGGGGAGGGGGAGGGGCTGTGATAGATCCCCCTGTGGGGGGGGGGGGGGGGGGGGGAGGGGCTGTGATAGATCCCCCTGTGGGGGGGGGGGGGGGGGGAGGGGCTGTGATAGATCCCCCTGTGGGGGGGGGGGGGGGAGGGGGAGGGGGAGGGGGAGGGGAGGGGTCAATATTTGAGAAAAGGATATAAAATAAATAGATATAAATAAACAAATATATAATTAAAATTAAAATTTAAAAAAACCCAAAAATGATTTTCAAAAGGGGGGATCGGAAATGGGGGTGGGGATGGGGGGAGGGGATGGGGGTGGGGATGGGGGGGGTGGGAGTTTAAGATCTAAAATTGTTGAACTCAATATTCAGCCCGGAGGGCTGTAAAGTGCCTAGTCGGAAGATGAGGTGCTGTTCCTCCAGTTTGCGTTGGGCTTCACTGGAACAATGCAGCAAGCCAAGGACAGACATGTGGGCAAGAGAGCAGGGTGGAGTGTTAAAATGGCAAGCGACAGGGAGGTTTGGGTCTTTCTTGCAGACAGACCGCAGGTGTTCTGCAAAGTGGTCGCCCAGTTTGCGTTTGGTCTCTCCAATGTAGAGGAGACCGCATTGGGAGCAACGAATGCAGTAGACTAAGTTAGGGGAAATGCAAGTGAAATGCTGCTTCACTTGAAAGGAGTGTTTGGGCCCTTGGACAGTGAGGAGAGAGGAAGTGAAGGGGCAGGTGTTGCATCTTCTGTGTGGGCATGGGGAGGTGCCATAGGTGGGGGTTGAGGAGTAGGGGGTGATGGAGGAGTGGACCAGGGTATCCCGGAGGGAATGATCCCTGCGGAATGCCGTCAGGAGGGGTGAAGGGAAGATGTGTTTGGTGGTGGCATCATGCTGGAGTTGGCGGAAATGGCGGAGGATGATCCTTTGAATGCGGAGGCTGGTGGGGTGATAAGTGAGGACAAGGGGGACCCTATCATGTTTCTGGGAGGGAGGAGAAGGCGTGAGGGCAGATGCGCAGGAGATGGGCCGGACACGGTTGAGGGCCCTGTCAACGACCGTGGGTGGAAAACCTCGGTTAAGGAAGAAGGAGGACATGTCAGAGGAACTGTTTTTGAAGGTAGCATCATCAGAACAGATGCGACGGAGGCAAAGGAACTGAGAGAATGGGATGGAGTCCTTACAGGAAGTGGGGTGTGAGGAGCTGTAGTCGAGGTAGCTGTGGGAGTCGGTAGGCTTGTAATGGATATTGGTGGACAGTCTATCATCAGAAATTGAGACAGAGAGGTCAAGGAAGGGAAGGGAAGTGTCAGAGATGGACCATGTGAAAATGATGGAGGGGTGGAGATTGGAAGCAAAATTAATAAATTTTTCCAGGTCCCGACGAGAGCATGAAGCCGCACCGAAGTAATCATCGATGCACCGGAGAAAGAGTTGTGGGAGGGGGCCGGAGTAGGACTGGAACAAGGAATGTTCCACATACCCCATAAAGAGACAGGCATAGCTGGGGCTTGTGCGGGTACCCCTTGCCACACCTTTTATTTGGAGGAAGTGAGAGGAGTTAAAGGAGAAATTGTTCAGTGTGAGAACAAGTTCAGCCAGACGGAGGAGAGTAGTGGTGGATGGGGATTGTTCGGGCCTCTGTTCAAGGAAGAAGCTAAGGGCCCTCAGACCATCCTGGTGGGGGATGGAGGTGTAGAGGGATTGGACGTCCATGGTGAAGAGGAAGCGGTTGGGGCCAGGGAACTGGAAATTGTTGATATGATGTAGGGTGTCAGAGGAATTGTGGATGTAGGTGGGAAGAGAAATGGAGTATTGTCCTTTATTGCAGGGGACTGGAAACTAGACTTAGGGAAGCCTTGCTACAATTCTCCAGGAGATTGGTGAGACTTTACCTGGAGTTCTGTGTATAGTTGTGGTCTCCTTACTTATGTAAGGAGGAATATAATTGCTTTGGAAGCAGGCCGCACATAAGGACAAACAAACATACAAACAAGGAACAGGAGGAGGCCATTCAGCCCCTCAACCTGCTCCACCATTTAGTTAGACCATGGCTGACCTGATAGGAACCTGAATCCTGCATCCTGCCGACCCCCGGTAACCTTTCACCCCCTTGTTTACCAAGAACCTATTCACCTCGGCCTGAAAAATATCCACAGACTCTGCTCCCAACGCCTGTTGGGGAAGAGAGTCCCAAAGACTCTCCACCCTCTGAGAGAAAACAATTCTCCTTGTCTGTTTTAAATGGACGACCCCTTATTTTTAAACACTGACTCCCTAGTTCTAGATTCCCCCACAAGAGGAAACATCCTCTCCACATCCACCCTGTCAGGACCCCTCAGGACCTTAAATGTTTCAATCAAGTTGCCTCTTACTCTTCTAAACTCCAGCAGATACAAGCCTAACCTGTCCAACCTTTCCTCATAAGACAACCCGCCCATTCCAGGTATCAGTCTGGTAAACCTCCTCTGAACTGTTTCCAACGCATTTATATCCTTCCTTAAATAAGGTGACCAATACTGTACACAATACTCCAGATGTGGTCTCACTAGTGCCCTGTAAAACTGAAGCATAACCTCCCTACTTTTATATTTAATTCCCCTCACAATAAATGTTAACATTCTATTAGCTTTCCTTGTTACCGACTGTACCTGAAAACTAACCTTTTCTGATTCATGCACCAGGACACCCAGATCCCTCTGCACCTCAGAGCTCTGCAATCTCTCACATTTAGATAATATGCTTTTTTTATTCTTCCTGCCAAAATGGGCAATTTCACATTTCCCCACGTTATACTCCATCTGCCGAACTCTCCTCTCAGCGCACTTTACATTTTGCAGTAAACCTTACTCAAAGCACCTCTTTTCCCCCCATGCACCAAATTCCCACTGTCAACCAAATTCTCAAGTCTCTGTCTCAATCTTCCTCCCCTCTCTGCCCCTATGAATAAAGCCCAAGATAGTGAATGTTTTATTAACCACTCTCTCAGCCTGTCCAGCCGCCTTCAATGAATTGTGCACATATACATCCAGATTTTTACACACCCAACCCGATCAGACGCCAAATCGCCCAATATTTCAGTCACCGGGCGTGTGCAAAAGCCAGAAGTGCACCTGCCGACAATTAAGAGGCCAAACCAGGTTATTAAAGGTGCAATTGTCTCCGATTTTACCCGGGCCGCCCAACCTTACAGCTGGTGGGCGGGCGAATTGGCCTTTGCATTTTTCAGGAAATCTCATCCAAGGCTGGGATGAAGATTCCATTATTACATTTGTAAAAAAATCTATGCACAGAATTTTTATAATGTCTCTCCTTGTGTCGCATGGACATTTTTTTCTGAATTTAATAATCATTACTTGAAACATTTGAAGTCTTCAGCTCCCTGAGGCAGCTCTCTGCTTTCTGGGAGCTTTCATTCCATGTTACTCGGTGTCCGCACTGTGTTCAGTACCCTCCCATCCACCTGCCCTCACCCTGGCAGTGCTGAACATTTCAGTGCCAGTGTGAAATCACGGCCAGGGGCGGGTGGCAGACAGTGGTCCATTCCCTGCCAGTCACACCTGCACACCAACCTAAAAATTCTACCCCCAGGCCCCTCTGCCCCTTTTAGAATTGTGCTCTTTATATTCTCTCCATGTTCTACTTACCAACTTCCCATTTCTCTGCAGTGAACCTGACCTGCCACCTGTCTACCCAGTCCACGTTTTCAATGCCCTTTTGAAGTTCTACACTATCTTCCTAACAGTTCACAATGCTTCCAAGTTTCATATCATCTGCCAATTTTGCGATTGTATTGGGATAATTAAAGTCCTGCATTATAACTGCTCTATCATTTTTCCAACTCGAAGAAGATAAACGATTTTAAAAAACGTAACATTCAGACAGGAGATCGGGCCCTGGGAGTTTGGGAACTCGTTTCCAACAGGTCCTGGTGCTCTCTGTATAGTTCGTTTTTCTGATCTTCAGCTTCTGTGCATGTGCCGGCTGGGGTTAGGGCATATTCTCACCTTCAGGCTGCTAAATGGCCTGTGCACATGCATATTTGGGTTTTTTATTTTGTTCTCAGGTTAGAAGCCTGCTCCACACCTGCACAGAAGAAAAGTGGATGAACGTGTGAAAAGAAGGTCTGGTGACCTTCTACATCTCCACAGAGTGGGAGGGTGCCATTTCTGCAAAAAGGGCCAGAAGAAGCAGGTCACAGGAGCTGCAGGGAGCAGGTCCTAGATCAAAGAAGAAAGTCCCAAAAACCAGGGAGCGGAACAGAAAGAGGTTCCAGGAGGACAAGAACTACAACCTGAAACCTGTCCTGTTAACTGATGTTCGAGGTAAGGAGTAGAGGAAAAGGCTCCAAATTAAAGAGACAGCTGCAGGGAGCAGACTTAAAGCAAAGTGGGCTTGAGAGAAGGCAGAAGATTGAAGGAGACAGCTAAAGGTTTGTGACTCCTGACTAAAGGCTTTTGGAGAGGCGGAGTTCTATTGGCGCGGCTGAAATCAGAGTGTGTATGTGAAAGGTAAAGCTTGAATGTAGAAAGAGATCTAGGGGAATAAACATCAGAAGGAGAGTTTGAAACACTGGAGGTGGGTCCTTGTTGAAGATATCCCAGCGAAAGTGTTATTTGGGTGAGTTCTTCAGGCGTGAAGATTACAAACCCTCATGAGGAAGACAGAGTTACAGTGGGACTGTGGCTCACAGTGTGGCAAGTTATTGGGGGGAGCGGTTGATGGGAAATCCATAGAACCTGCTTTGGTGGCATCTATCACTTGATTTTGGAGTGTGGTGTGTACCATCACAGGTCAGCTATTGGTTTACATGGACTGTATACTGACTGTGAACATTAGCGTATAAGATAGATTTTGTAACTTATGTTATCCTTATGAATTTGTATATATCTGTAAAGGGTGAAGGAGTAGTGTAACATAATCCATCCTTTCTTGTTTAATAAAAGTGTTATCCTTTTGTTAAAAGTACACTAGCAGACTCCTGTGACTCGGTTCAGTAACCACCATCCACATTTCTAAACAAAAAATGAAAGTTGGCATCTATCAAGCCAGGTTTCTTTCTGGAATCTTACTTGTCCAGTAGTAACATCAGCTGGGGATCAGAACACCTGTAATTTCCATACAAATCTTTTCCTCTATTGCCCTTCCCACTAGTCGGTGTCCTATAGACTACACTGAGCAATGTCATTGCACCTATTTTGTTCCTGAGCTCTGGACAAATTGATTCTGTCCTTGAACCCTCTGTAACATCCTCTTTCTCCAACACTGCAATGCTCTCCTTAACCAATACCACCACCCCTCCTCCTTTCCCTACTTTCCTGAACAGCTTGTATCCAGGGGTATTTAATACCCAGTCCTGCCCTTCTTTGAGCCAAGCCTCTGTTTTAATGACAACATCATATTTCCACATAGCAATCTGGGCCTGGAACTCACCAATCTTATTTACTACACTCCCTGCATTCACATACATGCACATGGACCCTGATTTAGACTTAATTACTTTTTCTCTTACTCTTAGCCCACCTATTAACTTACTTTTCCCTATTCTAGTACTTTTTATCTCTCCCAGTATTCTGTGCACCTTGGTAATCCTCTCTGATATTATTTCCTGGCTCCTGCACCCCAGCCGAGTTAATGTAAACGCTCCCAAATGCACTACCAAAAAACCCCGTAAGGAACTCAGTCCCAGCTCTATGCTGGTGCAACCTATCCAGCCTGTGCAGGTACCATCTCCCCCAGAGGTTGTCCCAATGTTCCAAAAATCTAAAGCCCTCCCTCCTGCACTTTTGCCAGCCACACATTCATCTGCTTTATCCTCCTGTTTCTGTACTGACTTGAACATAGTATTGGGAGTAATCCAGAGATAACTAATTTGAGGTCATGCTTGCTAATTTTCTACATAGCTTCCTAAGTTCTGACTGCAGGACCACATCCCTCTTTCTGCCTAGGTCGCTTGTGAGAATATGGACCACAGCTACTGGCTATTCCCCTGCCCTCCCCGCTCCATCAGGATGCTCTATAGCTGTTCAATGATATCCTTGACCTTGGCATCAGGGAGGCAACCCACCATCCTGGATTCATGTTTGCAGCTGTAGAAGCACTTATCTATTCTCCTATCACCCCTCATTATAGCTCTTCCAGTGTTCCTTATACCTGCTGAGCTACCCGTGGTGTTCACTGACTTGACTCTGGCTGCACTCCCCAGAAGGATCATCATCCCCATCAGTATTCAGAAATGAATACTGGTTGGAGTGTGGAATTTACTCAGGGGACTCTTACACTATCTGCCTGTTTCTACTTGGCTGTCTGGTGATCACCCATTCCCTCTCTCCATTCATACTCTTAAGCTGAGGGGTGACTACATCTATAAATGTGCTGTCCACAAAGCTCTGAACCTCACAGATGCACCGCAGTGACGCCAGCTCAAGTTCTGAAACCCAGAGCTCACCTGCTGCAACTGATGACACTTCCTGCACAAATGGTTATCCAGGACACGGGAAGCATCCTGGAGTCCCCACATTGCACAGAGTGTGCACTCTAGAGGTTGCAGCAGCCCTGCCATTCCTCTATTTATTAATGAATAAGCTTGTTATAGGTAATAAACCTTACCAATACTAATAAACCTTACCAATACTAATAAACCCTACTACTGGAAATAAAAATCATGAATTCTAATTGTCATAAACACTTTAATCACAGAAAATGGTTAATCTTCAACGACTAAGAACAGTCCTGGAAGAGTCTATGTTTTTAAAACACTGACCATTGAAGGGTTAATGTAAAGACTTGTGTGGCTCCTGTTCCCGGAGAAAACAACATCTGACCAGAAAAATAATTCAGCCGTTTTCTGTAAAGTATCTGGAATACCTCCTAACCCAGCAGACTCTTTGCAAAAGGGTCACATGGTGGTTTTGGGGTTTGAAAATGGGGTTGTTAAGAAGTTGCTGCAGTGGGGAGTGGAAGATTGACTGCTATAAAGGAGACAATACTCCTTCCAGTGCCAACCCAGTGCAAAGCAGAATGTGAATGGAAACTGTGTCAAAGTCTCTCTACATTCCGAATTCAGGTGGCTGCAAATCTTCCTCAAAGTCGGCCTGAAAAATACTACAAGATTCGGCGATTGTTCCACAGACCAGTACCGAGAGACCAAGCAGATAACCGGCACACCACTTACAGGACAGTAGGGCACAGTATCAACCAGGAAATACTGGGAGCATGTAAGAAAGGCATGGCAATAATCATGGGTGATTTAATATGCATATAGACTGGACTAATCAAATTGGCAAGGGTAGCCTTGAGGGAGAGTTCATAGAGTGTATTAGAGATTGTTTCTTGGCACAATATGTTGTGGAACCAACCAGGGAGCAGGCTATTCTGGATTTGGTTTTGTGTAATGAGATGGGATTAATTAATGATTTCATAGTAAAGGATCCTCTAGGGAAGAGTGATCATAGCATGCTAGAATTTCAAGTTCAGTTTGAGAGCGAGAAACCTGAGTTCCACATTAGTGTTCTGGAGTTAAACAAAGGTAACTACATAGGTATGAGGGCAGAGTTGGCCCTCGTGGACTGGGCAGGAAGACTACAAGGTAGGACAGTTGATGAACAGTGGCACATATTTAAGGAGATATTCAATTCCTCCCAAGTAAAATATATTCCAAAGAGGAAAAAAGATGGTAAGAGGGGGGAAAAGCATCCATGGCTATGCAAGGAAGTTAAAGATAACATAAAGGCAAAAGCTAAGGCAAACCAAATTGCAAAGGTCAGTGGCAGGCTGGAAGATTGGGAAACTTTTAAAGATCAACAAAGGGTTACTAAAAAAATAATAAAAAGAGCAAAGGTAAATTATGAAAGAAAACTAGCGCAAAATGTAAAAACTGTTGGAAAAGCTTCTACAAGTATATAAAAGGAAAGAGAGTAGCTAAAGTGAATGTTGGTCCCTTGGAGGATGGGACTGGGGAGTTAATAGTGGGGAACGCAGAAATGGCAGAGATGCTTAATCAATATTTTGCCTCAGTTTTCACAGTGGAGGACACTAGTACCACCCCAATAGTAACAGGTAGAGCAGAGGATATAGAGAAGGAGGAACTTAGAACAATCACCATCACTAGAGAAAAAGTACTGAGCAAACTATTGGGATTAAAGGGTGACAAGTCCCCAGGACCTGATGACCTACATCCAAGGGTCTTAAAGGAAGTGACAGTGGAGATAGTGGATGCATTGGCTAGAATATTCCAAAATTCCCTGGATTCTGGAAAGATTCCAGTAGATTGGAAAAATGTTAATATAACACCCTTATTCAAAAAGGGTGGGGAGGCAGAAAGTAGGAAACTATAGACCAGTTAGTTTAACGTCTGTTGTTTGGAAATTGTTGGAATCCATTATTAAGGAAGTAGTAATGGGGCATTTGGAAAGTCAAAATGCAATCCATCAGAGCCAGCATAGTTTTATGAAGAGTAAATCGTGTTTGACTAATTTGCTAGAGTTCTTTGAAGATGTGACAAGCCAAGTGGATAATGGGGATCCTGTAGATGTAGGATATCTGAACTTCCAGAAGGCCTTTGATAAGGTGCCGCACAAAAGATTAATACACAAGATAAGATCACACGGAGTTAGGGGTAATATATTAGCTTGGAAAGAGGATTGGCTAACCAACAGAAAGCAGAGAGTCGGGATAAATGGGTCTTTTTCTGGGTGGCAAGCTGTAACTAGTGGGGTGCCACAGGGTTCGGTCCTTGGGCCCCAACTATTTACAATCTATATTAATGACTTGGATTCAGGGATAGAAGGTACTATAGCTAAATTTGCAGATGACACCAAAATAGGTGGGAAAGTAAGTTGCAATGAAGAAATAAGAAATTTACAAATGGATATGGACAGGTTAGGTGAACGTGCCAAAATTTGGCAGATGCAGTTTAACGTGAATAAGTGTGAGGTTATCCATTTTTGTCAGAAGAATAAAAATGCAATTTATTATTTATATGGAGAGAAACTTCAGATTGCTTCAGTGCAGAGGGATCTGGATGTCCTTGTGCATGAATCACTGAAAGCTAGTATGCAGGTACAGCAGGTAATAAGGAAGGCAAATGGAATTTTGGCATTTATTGCTAAAGGAATAGAGTATAAAAATAGGGAAGTGTTGCTGTAACTGTACAAGGCATTGGTGAGACCACACCTGGAGTGCTGTGCACAGTTTTGGTCCCATTACTTGAGGAAGGATGTAGTTGTACTGGAGGCGGTTCAGAGGAGGTTCACTAGATTGATTCCAGAGATGTGGGGCTTGTCTTATGAGGAGAGATTGAGCAATTTAGGCCTATACTCGCTAGAGTTTAGAAGGTTGAGAGGAGATCTAATTGAGGTATATAAGATGCTAAAGGGGATAGACAAAGTAGACATGGAGCAGATATTTCCCCTTGTGGGGCATTCTAGAATAAGAGGCCACAGTTTTAGGCTAAGGGGTGGTAGATTTAAATCAGAGATGAGGAGGAATTACTTTTCTCAAAGGGTCGTGAATCTGTGGAATTCATTACCTCAGAGTTCAGTGTATGCCGGGACGCTGAATAAATTTAAGGAGGAGATAGACAGATTTTTAATTAGTAACGGGTTGAAAGGTTATGGGGAGAGGGCGGGAAATTGGAGTTGAGGCTGAAATGAGATCAACCATGATCGTATTGAATGGTGGGGCAGGCTCGAGGGGCTGAATTGCCTACTCCTGCTCCTAGTTTTTATGTTCCTGTGTTATGACTCCACCATCATCCTTTTCCCTTGAACCATTGACTTAACCTTTTGGCAGAATGCCTCTATTTTATTTTATTATCTTTTTGCGGATGTGTGTGTGTACATGTGTGTCCGTGTATGTGTGTATGTGTGTGTGTGCATGTGTGTTTGTGTGTGTGTGCGGTTGTGTGTGCACATGAGTGAGTATGTGTGTGTGTGTATGTGCGTGTGTGTGTGTATGTGTATGTATATGTGTGAGTGTGGGTGAATGTGTGTCTGTGTGTGTGTGAATGTGAGTGTGTGTGAATGTATGTGTGTTTGTGTGTGTGCGGTTGTGTGTGCACATGAGTGAGTATGTGTGTGTGTGTATGTGTGTGTGTGTGAGTGTATGTGTATGTATATGTGTGTGGGTGAATGTGTGTCTATGTGTGTGTGAATGTGAGTGTGTGTGAATGTATGTGTGTTTGTGTGTGTGCGGTTGTGTGTGCACATGAGTGAGTATGTGTGTGTGTGTGGGTGAATGTGTGTGAGTGTGGGTGAATGTGTGTCTGTGTGTGTGTGAATGTGTGTATGTGAATGTGTGTGTGAATGTGCATATGTGCGTGTGTGTGTATGTTTGCATGTCTGTGGCTGTGACGCCACTTTCAGGGAATTATGTATCTGAACTCCCAGATCCCTTTGTTCCTCCGCACTCCTCAGTGCCCTACCATTTACTGTGTATGTCCTACCTTGGTTTGACCTTCCAAAATGTAACACCTCACACTTTTCCGCATTAAATTCCATCTGCCATTTTCTGGCCCATTTTTCCAGTTGGTCCAGATCTCTCTGCAAGCTTTGAAAGCCTTCCTCGCTGTCCACAACGCCTCCAATCTTAGTGTCATCAGCAAACTTGCTGATCCAATTCACCACATTATCATCCAGATCATTGATATAGACAACAAACAACAATGGTCCCAGTACAGATCCCTGAGGCACACCACTAGTCACAGACCTCCAGTCTGAGAAGCAATCATCCACTACCACTCTCTGTCTTCTCCCACACTGCCAATTTTGAATCCAGTTTACAACCTCTCCATGGATACCAAGTGTCTGAACATTCTGAACTAACCTCCCATGTGGGACCTTGTCAAAGGCCTTACTAAAGTCCATGTAGACAACATCCACAGCCTTTCCTCCATCTACTTTCTGGGTAACCTCCTCGAAAAACTCTACAAGGTTGGTTAAACACGACTGACCACGCACAAAGCCATGCTGACTATCCTTAATCAGCCCTTGGCTGTCCAAATAATTATATATCCGATCACTCAGAACACCTTCCAATAATTTACCTACGACTGACATCAGGCTCACTGGCCTGTAATTACCCGGTTTACTTTTGGAGAGTTTTTTAAACAATGGAACAACATGAGCTACCCTCCAATCCTCGGGCACTTCACCCGGGGCCAAGGACATGTTCAATATTTCTGCAATTTCTACACTAGTGTCTCCCTCAGGGTCCGAGGGGATATCCTGTCAGACCCGGGGGGATTTATCTCCCTTTATTCGCTGTAAGGCAGTAAACACCCCCACCTCTTTAATCGCTATATGTTCCATCAAACTACTGCTTCTTTCCCTTCCTTATACACTACAGGTCCCCTAGGACATGCCCCTTCCCCAGGCTCCTCCTCCCAGGACCCGCCCCTTCCATAGGCTCCTCCTCCCAGGACCCGCCCCTTCCATAGGCTCCACCTCCCAGGACCCGCCCCTTGCCTAGGCTCCTCCTCCCAGGATAAAAACAAAAAGCTAAAAGCTACTGCGGATGCTGGAAATCCAAAACAAAAACAGAATTACCTGGAAAAACTCAGCAGGTCTGGCAGCATCGGCGGAGAAGAAATCAGTTAACGTTTCGAGTCCTCACGACCCTTCGGCAGAACTGAAGTATAGTTAGGAGAAAGGTGAAATATAAGCTGGTTTAAGGTGGGGGGTGGGGGGGAGAGAGAAGTTGAGGGTGTGGTGATTGTGGGGATAAGCAAGCAGTGATAGGAGCAGATAATCAAAAGATGTCACAGACAAAAGGATCAAAGAGGTGTTGAAGGTGATGATATTTGTCTAAGAAAAGTGCTAATTAAGAATGGAAGACAGGACACTCAAGGTACAGCTCTAGTGGGGCATTCCGTAGGGATCGTTCCCTCCGGGACACCCTGGTCCACTCCTCCATCACCCCCTACAACTCAACCCCCACCTATGGCACCTCCCCATGCCCACGCAAAAGATGCAACACCTGCCCCTTCACTTCCTCTCTCCTCACCGTCCAAGGGCCCAAACACTCCTTCAAGTGAAGCAGCATTTCACTTGCATTTCCCCTAACTTAGTCTACTGCATTCATTGCTCCCAATGTGGTCTCCTCTACATTGGAGAGACCAAACGCAAACTGGGCAACCGTTTTGCAGAACACCTGCGGTCTGTCCGCAAGAAAGACCCAAACCTCCCTGTTGCTTGCCATTTTAACACTCCACCCTGCTCTCTTGCCCACATGTCTGTCCTTGGCTTGCTGCATTGTTCCAGTGAAGCCCAACTCAAACTGGAGGAACAGCACCTCATCTTCCGACTAGGCACTTTACAGCCTTCCGGGCTGAATATTGAATTCAACAACTTTAGATCTTAAACTCCCACCCCCATCCCCACCCCCATCCCCACCCCCTTTCTCCCCCCTCCCCCTTTTTTCCAATAATTTATATAGATTTTTCTTTTCCCACCTATTTCCATTATTTTTAAATCTATAACTATAATACCCTGTCAGTCTTTCCACCCCACCCCCACTAGAGCTGTACCTTGAGTGTCCTGCCATCCATTCTTAATTAGCACATTCTCTTAGATAATATCACCACCTTCAACACCTCTTTGTTCCTTTGCCTGTGACATCTTTTGATTACCTGCTCCTATCACTGCTTGCTTATCCCTACAACCACCCCACCCTCAACTTCTCCACCCCCCCCACCCCCCACCTTAAACCAGCTTATATTTCACCCCACTCCTAACTTCACTCAGTTCTGCTGAAGGGTCATGAGGACTCGAAACGTCAACTCTTTTCTTCTCCGCCCATGCTGCCAGACTTGCTGAGTTTTTCCAGGTAATTCTGTTTTTCTTTTTGTCCTCCTCCCAGGACCCACCCCTTGCCCTAGGCTCCTCCTCACAGGACCCGCCCCTTGCCCTAGGCTCCTCCTCCCAGGACACGCCCCTTACCCTAGACTCCGCCTCCTAGGACCCGACCCTTGCTCTAGGCTCCGCCTCCCAGGACCCGCCCCTTGCCCTAGGCTCCGCCTCCCAGGACCCGCCCCTTCCCTAGGCTCCTCCTCCCAGGACCGCCCCCTTGCCCTAGGCTCGGCCTCCTAGGACCCGACCCTTGCTCTAGGCTCCGCCTCCCAGGACCCGCCCCTTGCCCTAGGCTCCGCCTCCCAGGACCCGCCCCTTCCCTAGGCTCCTCCTCCCAGGACCGCCCCCTTGCCCTAGGCTCCTCCTCCCAGGACCCGCCCCTTCCCTAGGCTCCTCCTCCTAGAACCCGCCCCTTACCCATGTCTCCGCCTCCCAGGACCCGCCCCTTCCCTGGGCTCCACCTCCTAGGACCCGCCCCTTGCCCTAGGCTCCGCCTCCCAGGACCCGCCCCTTGCCCTGGGCTCCGTCGCTTCAGGACCCACCCCTTGCCCTGGGCTCCGCCTCCCAGGACCCGCCCCTTCCCTGGGCTCCGCCTCCTAGGACCAGCCCCTTGCCCTAGGCTCCGCCTCCCAGGACCAGCCCCTTGCCCTAGGCTCCGCCTCCCAGGACCCGCCCCTTGCCCTGGGCTCCGCCTCCCAGGACCTGCCCCTTGCCCTAGGCTCCGCCTCCCAGGACCCGCCCCTTGCCCTGTGCTCCGTCTCCCAGGACCCGCCCCTTTCCCTAGGCTCCGCCTCCCAGGACCCGCCCCTTCCCTAGGCTCCTCCTCCCAGGACCGCCCCCTTGCCCTAGGCTCCTCCTCCCAGGACCCGCCCCTTCCCTAGGCTCCTCCTCCTAGAACCCGCCCCTTACCCATGTCTCCGCCTCCCAGGACCCGCCCCTTCCCTGGGCTCCACCTCCTAGGACCCGCCCCTTGCCCTAGGCTCCGCCTCCCAGGACCCGCCCCTTGCCCTGGGCTCCGTCGCTTCAGGACCCACCCCTTGCCCTGGGCTCCGCCTCCCAGGACCCGCCCCTTCCCTGGGCTCCGCCTCCTAGGACCAGCCCCTTGCCCTAGGCTCCGCCTCCCAGGACCAGCCCCTTGCCCTAGGCTCCGCCTCCCAGGACCCGCCCCTTGCCCTGGGCTCCGCCTCCCAGGACCTGCCCCTTGCCCTAGGCTCCGCCTCCCAGGACCCGCCCCTTGCCCTGTGCTCCGTCTCCCAGGACCCGCCCCTTGCCCTAGGCTCCGCCTCCCAGGACCCGCCCCTTGCCCTAGGCTCCGCCTCCCAGGACCCTCCCCTTGTCGTAGGCTCCACCTCCCAGGACGCGCTCTTTCTCTCAGCCCCGCCCCCAGGTCTCCGCTCAGTCTCCGCCCCTCGGGACCCGCCTTTTCCCTGAGCCTCGCCGCCAGGTCGCGTTCCGTCACCTTGGCCCCGCCCATCTGCACAATCTCCGTCATCGCCTCGAAACCAGGACTCGCCCCTTCCATCGAGCCCCGCCTCTCAGACCCCGCCCCTTCACTCAGGCACCGCCCTTTCTCTCAGGCCCCGCCCCCCAGCTCCGTGCAGTTGAGTTCGGGAATCCCCGGGGATAACGGCCGCTGTCGGTCGGTGAAGAGACGGAAAAGCTGAACCCGGGTCAGCGGGTAAGAGAGGGCGGGAAGCGCAAAACCCGGAGTGAACCCGGAGTGAACTGGGACCCGGAGTGAACCCGGAGTGAACCGGGACCCGGAGTGAACCTGGACCCGGAGTGAACCCGGAGTGAACCGGGACCCGGAGTGAACCTGGACCCGGAGTGAACCCGGAGTGAACCGGGACCCGGAGTGAACCCGGAGTGAACCTGGACCCGGAGTGAACCCGGAGTGAACCTGGACCCGGAGTGAACCCGGAGTGAACCGGGACCCGGAGTGAACCTGGACCCGGAGTGAACCCGGAGTGAACCGGGACCCGGAGTGAACCCGGAGTGAACCTGGAGTGAACCGGGAACCTTGAGTGAAGTCGGAGTGAACCGGGACCCGGAGTGAACCGGGAGTGAACCGGGACCCGGAGTCAACCGGGAGTGAACCGGGACCCGGAGTCAACCGGGACCAGGAGTGAACCGGGACCCGGAGTGAACCCGGAGTGAACCGGGACCCGGAGTGAACCCGGAGTGAACCGGGACCCGGAGTGAACCGGGACCAGGAGTGAACCGGGACCCGGAGTGAACCCGGAGTGAACCGGGACCCGGAGTGAACCTGGAGTGAACTGGGACACGGAGTGAACCCGGAGTGAACCGGGAACCTTGAGTGAAGTCGGAGTGAACCGGGACCCGGAGTGAACCGGGCTGCGGGGTGAACCTGGAGTGAACCGGGACCCGGAGTGAACTCGGAGTGAACCCGGAGTGAACCGGGACCCGGAGTGAACCCGGAGTGAACCTGGACCCGGAGTGAACCCGGAGTGAACCGGGACCAGGAGTGAACCGGGACCCGGAGTGAACCCGGAGTGAACCGGGACCCGGAGTGAACCTGGACCCGGAGTGAACCGGGACCTGGAGTGAACCTGGAGTGAACCGGGACCCGGAGTGAACCGGGATCCTGAGTGAACCCGGAGTGAACCGGAACCCGGAGTGAACCCAGAGTGAACCGGGACCTGGAGTGAACCGGGACCCGGAATGAACCGGAACCCGGAGTGAACCCAGAGTGAACCGGGACCTGGAGTGAACTGGGACCCGGAGTGAACCCGGAGTGAACAGGGATCCGGAGTGAACCCAGAGTGAACCCGGAGTGAACCGGGACCCGGAGTGAACCCGGAGTGAACCGGGACCCGGAGTGAACCTGGACCCGGAGTGAACCGGCACCTGGAGTGAACTCGGACCCGGAGTGAACCCGGAATGAACCGGGACCCGGAGTGAACCCGGAGTGAACCAGGACCCGGAGTGAACCTGAACCCGGAGTGAACCGGGCTGCGGGGTGAACCCGGAGTGAACCAGGACCCGGAGTGAACCGGGACCCGGAGTGAACCCGGAGTGAACCTGGACCCGGAGTGAACCCGGAGTGAACCGGGACCCGGAGTGAACCTGGACCCGGAGTGAACCCGGAGTGAACCGGGACCCGGAGTGAACCCGGAGTGAACCTGGAGTGAACCGGGAACCTTGAGTGAAGTCGGAGTGAACCGGGACCCGGAGTGAACCGGGAGTGAACCGGGACCCGGAGTCAACCGGGACCAGGAGTGAACCGGGACCCGGAGTGAACCCGGAGTGAACCGGGACCCGGAGTGAACCCGGAGTGAACCGGGACCCGGAGTGAACCGGGACCAGGAGTGAACCGGGACCCGGAGTGAACCCGGAGTGAACCGGGACCCGGAGTGAACCTGGAGTGAACTGGGACACGGAGTGAACCCGGAGTGAACCGGGAACCTTGAGTGAAGTCGGAGTGAACCGGGACCCGGAGTGAACCGGGCTGCGGGGTGAACCTGGAGTGAACCGGGACCCGGAGTGAACTCGGAGTGAACCCGGAGTGAACCGGGACCCGGAGTGAACCCGGAGTGAACCTGGACCCGGAGTGAACCCGGAGTGAACCGGGACCCGGAGTGAACCGGGACCAGGAGTGAACCGGGACCCGGAGTGAACCCGGAGTGAACCGGGACCCGGAGTGAACCTGGACCCGGAGTGAACCGGGACCTGGAGTGAACCTGGAGTGAACCGGGACCCGGAGTGAACCGGGATCCTGAGTGAACCCGGAGTGAACCGGAACCCGGAGTGAACCCAGAGTGAACCGGGACCTGGAGTGAACCGGGACCCGGAATGAACCGGAACCCGGAGTGAACCCAGAGTGAACCGGGACCTGGAGTGAACTGGGACCCGGAGTGAACCCGGAGTGAACAGGGATCCGGAGTGAACCCGGAGTGAACCGGGACCCGGAGTGAACCCGGAGTGAACCGGGACCCGGAGTGAACCTGGACCCGGAGTGAACCGGCACCTGGAGTGAACTCGGACCCGGAGTGAACCCGGAATGAACCGGGACCCGGAGTGAACCCGGAGTGAACCAGGACCCGGAGTGAACCTGAACCCGGAGTGAACCGGGCTGCGGGGTGAACCCGGAGTGAACCAGGACCCGGAGTGAACCGGGACCCGGAGTGAACCCGGAGTGAACCTGGACCCGGAGTGAACCCGGAGTGAACCGGGACCCGGAGTGAACTTGGACCCGGAGTGAACCTGGACCCGGAGTGAACCTGGAGTGAACCGGGACCCGGAGTGAACCGGGATCCTGAGTGAACCCAGAGTGAACCGGGACCTGGAGTGAACCCGGAGTGAACCGGGACCTGGAGCGAACCGGGACCTGGAGTGAACCGGGACCTGGAGTGAGCCGGAACCCGGAGTGAACCCAAAGTGAACCGGGACCTGGAGTGAACCGGGACCTGGAGTGAACCGGGACCCGGAGTGAACCGGGACCTGGAGTGAACCGGGACCCGGAGTGAACCGGGACCTGGAGTGAACCTGGAGTGAACCGGGACCCGGAGTGAACCGGGATCCTGAGTAAACCCGGAGTGAACCGGAACCCGGAGTGAACCCAGAGTGAACCGGGACCTGGAGTGAACCGGGACCTGGAGTGAACCGGGACCCGGAGTGAACCGGGATCCTGAGTGAACCCAGAGTGAACCGGAACCCAGAGTGAACCCAGAGTGAACCGGGACCTGGAGTGAACCGGGACCCGGAGTGAACCGGGACCCGGAGTGAACCCGGAGTGAACCGGGATCCGGAGTGAACCCAGAGTGAACCCGGAATGAACCGGGACCCGGAGTGAACCTGGACCCGGAGTGAACCGGCACCCGGAGTGAACCCAGAGTAAACCGGGACCTAGAGTGAACCGGGACCCGGAGTGAACCCGGAGTGAACCTGGAGTGAATCGGGACCCGGAGTGAACCTGGAGTGAACCGGAACCCGGAGTGAACTGGGACCCGGAGTGAACCCAGAGTGAACCGGGACCTGGAGTGAACCGGGACCTGGAGTGAACCGGGACCCGGAGTGAACCGGGACCTGGAGTGAACCTGGAGTGAACCGGGACCCGGAGTGAACCGGGATCCTGAGTGAACCCAGAGTGAACCGGGACCTGGAGTGAACCCAGAGTGAACCGGGACCTGGAGTGAACCGGAACCCGGAGTGAACCCAGAGTGAACCGGGACCTGGAGTGAACCGGGACCCGGAGTGAACCCGGAGTGAACCGGGATCCGGAGTGAACCCAGAGTGAACCCGGAATGAACCGGGACCCGGAGTGAACCTGGACCCGGAGTGAACCGGCACCCGGAGTGAACCCAGAGTAAACCGGGACCCAGAGTGAACCGGGACCCGGAGTGAACCTGGACTGAACCGGGACCCGGAGTGAACCTGGAGTGAACTGGGACCCGGAGTGAACCGGGACTCGGAGTGAACCGGAACCCGGAGTGAACTGGGACCCGGAGTGAACCCAGAGTGAACCGGGACCTGGAGTGAACCGGGACCCGGAGTGAACCCGGAGTGAACCGGGATCCGGAGTGAACCGGGACCCGGAGTGAACCCAGAGTGAACCCGGAGTGAACCGGGACCCGGAGTGAACCCAGAGTGAACCCGGAGTGAACCGGGACCCAGAGTGAACCGGCACCCGGAGTGAACCCAGAGTAAACCGGGACCCAGAGTGAACCGGGACCCGGAGTGAACCCGGAGTGAACCTGGAGTGAACCGGGACCCGGAGTGAACCCGGTGTGAACCGGGACCCGGAGTGAACCGGGACCCGGAGTGAACCTGGAGTGAACTGGGACACGGAGTGAACCCGGAGTGAACCGGGCCGCGGGGTGAAGCTGGAGTGAACCGGGACCCGGAGTGAACTCGGAGTGAACCCGGAGTGAACCGGGACCAGGAGTGAACCCGGAGTGAACCTGGACCCGGAGTGAACCCGGAGTGAACCTGGACCCGGAGTGAACCGGGACCCGGAGTGAACCGGGACCCGGAGTGAACCGGGACCCGGAGTGAACCCGGAGTGAACCGGGACCTGGAGTGAACCGGGACCCGGAGTGAACCGGGACCCGGAGTGAACCGGGACCCGGAGTGAACCTGGACCCGGAGTGAACCTGGACCCGGAGTGAACCGGGACCTGGAGTGAACCTGGAGTGAACCGGGACCCGGAGTGAACTGGGATCCTGAGTGAACCCGGAGTGAACCGGAACCCGGAGTGAACCCAGAGTGAACCGGGACCTGGAGTGAACTGGGACCCGGAGTGAACCCGGAGTGAACCGGGATCCGGAGTGAACCCAGAGTGAACCCGGAGTGAACCGGGACCCAGAGTGAACCCGGAGTGAACCGGGACCCGGAGTGAACCTGGACCCGGAGTGAACCTGGACCCGGAGTGAACCCAGAGTAAACCGGGACCCAGAGTGAACCGGGACCCGGAGTGAACCCGGAGTGAACCTGGAGTGAACCGGGACCCGGAGTGAACTCGGACCCGGAGTGAACCCGGAATGAACCGGGACCCGGAGTGAACCCGGAGTGAACCAGGACCCGAAGTGAACCTGAACCCGGAATGAACCGGGCTGCGGGGTGAACCCGGAGTGAACCAGGACCCGGAGTGAACCGGGACCCGGAGTGAACCTGAACCCGGAGTGAACCGGAACCCCGAGTGAACCAGGACCCAGAGAGAATCGGGAGTGAACCCAAAGTGAACTGGGAGCCGGAGTGGACCGGGTGACAGTGGATTCTCAGTGGGGGGGGCAGTAGATTCTCAGTCAGGGGGCAGTAGATTCTCAGTCAGGGGACTGTAGATTCTCAGTCAAGAAGCATTAAGTCCTCGGGGGCAGTAGATTCTCAGTCAGGCGTCAATAGATTCTCAGTCAGTGGGCAGTAGATTCTTAGTCAGGGGGCAGTAGATTCTCAGTCAGGGGGCAATAGATTTCAAGTCAGGGGGATTGTAGATTCTCAGTCGGGGGCAGTAGATTCTCAGTCAGGGGGCAGTAGATTCTCAGTCAGGGGGTAATAGATTCTCAGTCAGGTGGCAGTTGCTTCTCAGTCAAGAAGCATTAGGTCCTCAGGGGGCAGTAGATTCTTAGTCAGTGGGCAATAGATTCTCAGTCAGGGGGCAGTAGATTCTTAGTCAGGGGGCAGTAGATTCTCAGTCAGGGGGATTGTAGATTCTCAGTCAGGGGACAGTAGATTCTCAGTCAGGGGGATTGTAGATTCTCAGTCAGGGGGCAGTAAATTCTCAGTCAGGGGGATTGTAGATTCTCAGTCAGGGGGATTGTAGATTCTCAGGGGGCAGTAGATTCTCAGTCAGGGGGATTGTAGATTCTGAGTCAGGGGGCAGTAGATTCTCAGTCAGGAGGCAGTAGATTCTCAGTCAGGGGGCAGTAGACTCTCAGTCAGGGAGGATTGTAGATTCTCAGTCAGGGGGCAGTAGATTCTCAGTCAGGGAGGATTGTAGATTCTCAGTCAGTGGGCAGCAGATTCCCAGTCAGAGGGCAGTAGATTCTCAGTCAGGGGGCAGTAGATTCTCTGTCAAGGAGATTGTAGATTCTCAGTCAGGTGGCAGTAGATTCTCAGTCAGGGGGATTGTAGATTCTCAGTCAGGGGGATTGTAGATTCTCAGTCAGGGGGATTGTAGATTCTCAGTCAGGGGGGATTGTAGATTCTCAGTCAGAGGGATTGTAGATTCTCAGTCAGGGGGGATTGTAGATTCTCAGTCAGGGGGATTGTAGATTCTCAGTCAGGGGGGATTGTAGATTCTCAGTCAGGGGGATTGTAGATTCTCAGTCAGGGGGCAGTAGATTCTCAGTCAGGGGCCAGTAGATTCTCAGGTCAGGGGGATTGTAGATTCTCAGTCAGGTGGCAGTAGATTCTCAGTCAGGGCGCAGTAGATTCTCAGTCGGGGAAGTAGATTCTCAGGGGGATTGTGGATTCTCAGTCAGGGGGATTGTGGATTCTCAGTCAGGGGGATTGTAGAATCTCAGTCAGGGGGATTGTAGATTCTCAGTCAGGTGGCAGTAGATTCTCAGTCAGGGGGCAGTAGATTCTCAGGGGGATTGTGGATTGTCAGTCAGGGGGATTGTAGATTCTCAGTCAGGGGGATTGTAGATTCTCAGTCAGGTGGCAGTAGATTCTCCGTCAGGGGGCAGTAGATTCTCAGTCAGGGGGCAGTAGATTCTCAGTCAGGGGGCAGTAGATTCTCAGTCAGGGGGCAGTAGATTCTCAGTCAGGGGCAATAGATTCTCAGTCAGGTGGCAGTAGATTCTCAGTCAGGGGGCAGTGGATTCTCAGTCAGGGGGGAGTAGATTCTCAGTCAGGGGGATTGTAGATTCTCAGTCAGGGGGCAGTAGATTCTCAGTCAGGGGCCAGTAGATTCTCAGTCAGGGGGCAGTAGATTCTCAGGGGCAATAGATTCTCAGTCAGGGGGTAGTAGATTCTCAGTCAGGGGCAGTAGATTCTCAGTCAGGGGGAGTAGATTCTTAGTCAGGAGGCAGTAGATTCTCAGTTAGAGGGCAGTAGATTCTCAGTCAGGGGGATTGTAGATTCTCAGTCATGGGGCAGTAGATTCTCAGTCAGGGGGATTGTAGATTCTCAGTCAGGGGGCAGTAGATTCTCAGTCGGGGGCAGTAGATTCTCAGTCAGGGGACAGTAGATTCTCAGTCAGGGGCAGTAGATTCTCAGTCAGTGGGCAGTAGATTCTGAGTCAGGGGGCAGTAGATTCTCAGTCAGGGGGCAGTAGATTCTGAGTCAGGGGGCAGTAGATTCTGAGTCAGGGGGCAGTAGATTCTCAGTCAGGGGGCAGTAGATTCTGAGTCAGGGGGCAGTAGATTCTCAGTCAGGGGACAGTAGATTCTCAGTCAGGGGCAGTAGATTCTCAGTCAGTGGGCAGTAGATTCTGAGTCAGGGGGCAGTAGATTCTCAGTCAGGGGACAGTAGATTCTCAGTCAGGGGCAGTAGATTCTCAGTCAGTGGGCAGTAGATTCTGAGTCAGGGGGCAGTAGATTCTCAGTCAGTGGGCAGTAGATTCTGAGTCAGGCGGATTGTAGATTCTTGGTCAGGGGGCACTTGCCCTAGGCTCCGCCTCCCAGGACCCGCCCCTTGTCTTTGGCGCCGCCCCCCCCCCCCCCCACCCCCCCAGGTCTACCCCTTCACTCAGTCTCCGCCCTCAGGAACCACCTCTTCCCTGAGCCTCGCCACCAGGTCTCGTTCTGTCACCTAGGCCCGGCCCATCCGCACTCACTCCGTACGGGACCCGGAGTAAACCGGCAGTGAACCCGGACCCAGAGTGGACCCCGAATTGACCCGGGACCAGGAGTGAACCCAGAGTGATCCGGGACTCGGAGTGAACCCGGAGCCGGACTGGACCCGGAGTGAACCGGGACCTGTAGTGAACCCGGAGTGAACCGGGACCCGGAGTGAACCCGGACCCAGAGTGGACCCCGAATTGACCTGGGACCAGGAGTGAACCGGGACTCGGAGTGAACCCGGAGCCGGAGTGCACCCGGAATGACCCGGAGTGAACCGGGACCTGGAGTGAACCGGGACCGGAATGACCCGGAGTGAACCGGGACCTGGAGTCAACCAGAACCTGAAGGGAACCGGGAACCGTAGAGAGCCGGGACCCAGACCTGGAGTGAATCAGGACCTGGAGTGAACCGGGACCCGGAGAAAACCAGGAACGGGACCCGGAGAGAACCGGAACCGGGACCCAGAGAGAACCGGGACCCCGACCCGGAGTGAACCGGAACCGGGACCCGGAGTGAATCAGGACCTGGAGTGAACCGGGACCCGGAGAGAACCAGGACTGGGACCCGGAGAAAACCGAGATTCGGAGTTAACCGTGACCCGGAGAGAACCGGGACCAGACCCGGAGTGAACCGGGACCCGGAGAGAACCGGGACTGGGACCCGGAATGAACCGGGCCCTGGAATGAACCAGGACCGGGACCCGGAGGGAAACGGGAGTGAACCTGGACCCGGAGAGAAACAGGAGTGAACTTGGAGTGAACCCGGAGTGAACCGGTACTGGAACCACAAGTGAACCCGGAATGATGCAGGACTGGAACCCGGAGTGAACCGGTACTGAAACCTGGAGTGAACTGGGAGTTAACCTGGACTGGAACCCGGATTGAACTGGGATTGGTACCCGGATTGAACTGGGACTGGTACCCGGAGTGCATCCAGAGTGAACTGTGACTGGAACCCAGAGTGTATCCAGAGTGAACTGGAACCTGGAGTGAATCCAGTGATCTGGGACTGGAAACCGGAGTGAACCGGGACTGGAACCCGGAGTGAACCGGCCCTGAAACCGAAGTGAACTGGGACCGGATCCTGGTGTGAACCCAGAGTGAACCAGAACTGGAACCTGGAGTGAACCGAGACTGGACCCGGAATGAACCTTGACTGGAACCTGGAGTGAACGGGGACTGGACCCGCAGTGAACCTGGAATGAGCCGGGAATGAAGCCTGAGTGAACTGAGAGTGAACCGGGACTAGAACCAGGACTGAACACGGAGTTAACTGGAACTGCAACCCAGAGTGAACCGGGACTGGAGCCGGGACTGGACCCGCAGTGAACCTGGAGTGAATCGGGACTGGAACCTGGGGTTGGAACCCGGAGTGAAGCGGGATTGGAACCCGGAGTGAAGCAGGACTGGAACCGGGACTGGACCCGCAGTGAATCTGGAGTGAACCGGGACTGGAGCCGGTACTGGACCCGCAGTGAACCTGGAGTGAACCGGGACTGGAGCCGGGACTGGATCCACAGTGAACCTGGAGTGAATCAGGACTGGAACCTGGGGTTAGAACCTGGAGTGAAGCGGGATTGGAACACGGAGTGAAGCAGGACTGGACCGGGACTGGAACCCGGAGTGAAGCGGGACTGGAACCCGGAGTGAAGCGGGACTGGAACCCGGAGTGAAGCGGGACTGGAACCCGGAGTGAAGCGGGACTGGAACCCAGAATGAAGCAGGACTGGAACCCGGAGTGAAGCGGGACTGGAACCCGGAGTGAAGCGGGACTTGAACCCGGAGTGAAGCGGGACTGGAACCCGCAGTGAAGCGGGACTGGAACCAGGAGTGAACTGGAACCCGGAGTGAAGCGGGACTGGAACCCGGAGTGAAGCGGGACTGGAACCCGGAGTGAAGCGGGACTGGAACCCGGAGTGAACCGGCACTGGAACCCGGAGTGAAGCGGGACTGGAACCCGGAGTGAACTGGAACCCGGATTGAAGCGGGACTGGAACCCGGAGTGAAGCGGGACTGGAACCCGGAGTGAAGCGGGACTGGAACCCGGAGTGAAGCGGGACTGGAACCCGGAGTGAACCGGCACTGGAACCCGGAGTGAAGCGGGACTGGAACCCGGAGTGAACTGGAACCCGGAGTGAAGCGGGACTGGAACCCGGAGTGAAGCGGGACTGGAACCCGGGGTGAAGCGGGACTGGAACCCGGAGTGAAGCGGGACTGGAACCCGGAGTGAAGCGGGACTGGAACCTGGAGTGAACCGGGACTGGAACCCGGAGTGAAGCGGGACTGGAACCCGGAGTGAACTGGAACCCGGAGTGAAGCGGGACTGGAACCCGGAGTGAAGCGGGACTGGAACCCGGAGTGTAGCGGGACTGGAACCCGGAGTGAAGCGGGACTGGAACCCGGAGTGAAGCGGGACTGGAACCCGGGGTGAAGCGGGACTGGAACCCGGAGTGAAGCGGGACTGGAACCCGGAGTGAAGCGGGACTGGAACCTGGAGTGAACCGGGACTGGAACCCGGAGTGAAGCGGGACTGGAACCCGGAGTGAACTGGAACCCGGAGTGAAGCGGGACTGGAACCCGGAGTGAAGCGGGACTGGAACCCGGAGTGTAGCGGGACTGGAACCCGGAGTGAAGCGGGACTGGAACCCGGAGTGAAGCGGGACTGGAACCCGGAGTGTAGCGGGACTGGAACCCGGAGTGAAGCGGGACTGGAACCTGGGGTTGGAACCCGGAGTGAAGCTTGACTGACACCAGGATTGGAACCTGGACCCCAAAACCCAGGCCTCCCAATTTTTTTTTATTCGTTCCTGTGATGTGGGCATCACTGTCTAGGCCAGCATTTATTGCCCATCTCTAATTGCCCTTGTTCAGAGGGTATTTAAGAGCCAAACCCATTGCTGTGGGTCTGGAGTCACATATAGACCAGACCAGGTAAGGATGGCAGATTTCCTCCACTAAAGGGACATTAGTGAATCAGATGAGTTTTTACAACAATCGGCAATATTTTTGTCATCAGACATTTAATTCCACATTTTTAAAAACTGAATTCAAATGTTACCATCTGCTGTGGAATTTGACACCCCCAGAGCGTTACACGGAGTTTCTGGAAAACTAGTCTAGTGACTGTATCACGAAGCCACCCTCTCCCCTTATGGAGTGACCTGGAATGAAACCAGAACTTCCAAAACCTGGAGCTGAAACTTGGACCCCTCCAAATCTCGGACTGAAACCCGGACCCACCAAAATCCGGAGTGAAATGTGGACCCCCAAAACCCGGACTGAAACCTATACTCACCCCCCCACCAAAACCCAGATCCCCAAAACCTGGATTGAAACCAGGACCCCCAAAACCCAGATTGAATTCAGGACCCACCCCAATCCTGGACTGAAACAGGACCACCCAAAATACGGAGCTGATTCTCGGACCCTCCAAAACCCAGATTTGAAACCCAGACTGAAACCCAGATCCCCCAAATTCCGGAGCTGAAACCAAGGGCTCCCCAAAACCCAGACTGAAGCCGGGACCCCTAAAATCCAACCTGAAACCCGCCCCCCACCCAAAACCCAGACTGAAACCCGTACCCCCAAGACCCAACTGAAACCCAGACCTCCAAAACCCAGACTGAAACTCGGACCCCCAAAACCCAGAGTGAACCCGGACTGAAACGTTGACCCCCAAAACCCAGAGTGAACCCAGACTGAAACCCATACAGCCAAAACCCAGATACCAAAACACAGAGCTGAAACCCGGACTGAAGCCTGTACCCTGGCATTGCCTCTACCATCTTCTGTTATTATTTACCCTAAATAGACAAACTTACCTCCTTGTTCCAGTGTGACACCGTCCACTTCAATCTTCACTCGCATTTCTTCTAATGTTTTTCTTCTGACTACAATTGGTTTTGTCTTTTTGGAGTTCAAAGTCATTCCATATTCTCAACTTCTAGATTTTACTGGATGTCCCATATTTTGCAGGGCCTCTTTTGATTCGCGTTCTGGAACCGGTTCACTCCAGGTTCCAGTCCCAGTTTACACCGGGTTCCAGTCCCGGATCACTCTGGATTCACTCCAGGTTCCAGTCCCGGTTCACTCCCGGTTCCAGTCCCGGATCACTCTGGATTCACTCCAGGTTCCAGTCCCGGTTCACTCCAGGTTCCAGTCCCGGATCACTCTGGATTCACTCCAGGTTCCAGTCCCG
Source organism: Cetorhinus maximus (assembly GCF_964194155.1). Classification (NCBI taxonomy): domain Eukaryota; kingdom Metazoa; phylum Chordata; class Chondrichthyes; order Lamniformes; family Cetorhinidae; genus Cetorhinus; species Cetorhinus maximus. The sequence goes on from NW_027596364.1 coordinate 27,649, forward strand.
GTTCACTCCAGGTTCCAGTCCCGGTTCACTCCAGGTTCCAGTCCCGGTTTACTCCGGGTTCCAGTCCCGGATCACTCTGGATTCACTCCAGGTTCCAGTTCCCCCTCTGTTGTCTTCAAACTGCAAGTTTGTTATGTCCATGGCTCCAATTTTTACCTCTGGAAGTATTTTTGATTCTTTGGATATTTGTTCTGTGTAAGGAAGGAATAATTTTGGTGATGGTACACATGTCAGATTGTCCATCTTCTAGCCTGGTGTTCACTATTTGGCCCCAATGTAGGCACTGGATAAATCTCAGATCTTTGCTGTCAATGTCACATTCCAACAACATGTTTATTAACTTTTGGTGATAAATACAATCAAAAGCTTTCTCGTAGTCCATGAAGCATATGTAAATGTTCTTGTTCTAGATATCTATTGAAGATCGTTCTTAGGTTAAATATTCCATTTCTTGATCCTCCCCCAGATCTAAATCCAGACAGCATTTCACCAATTTCCGTTTCAAATGTATTATGATTATCAAGATCTCTTTAATGAGATGACTCATTAAGCTTATAGTTCTAAAATGATTGCACTTCATTGCTTTAGGTTTCTTAGGTAACAGCGAATAATGAATGTCTCAAGTCACTTGGAATATATCCTTTGGTATATATTTGATCACAAATTTCTAATTCTGTTTTTCCAAGGCCTTTCAGGTATTCTGTTACTACACCTATGCCTGGAGATTTTTCTGTACTCATCATTTTCAAATCATTTGTTTACCTCTGATATCAGTCTCTTTCATTTCTCCATCCAAGGCTACATTGACTGACATGCATTCCTAATATTTGTTCACCGATTTTAGCGTTCAAGTCACTAGTACAATTACCATATCCCTTGATTTAACTTGATCATAATACTTCAGGATGTCACCAAAAAATGTCCTGCTTACTGTGATCTTGTGTTAGGGCATAAACGTGTATGAAAACCCGATCAAAGGGCTTTCCTCCGATCTTAGTCATAATTACTCCTTCTGAGATGGGCCAATAACCTTGAACTGATCTCTTGCTTCTTTTGTTTACTAGGATTCCTACTCCATTTCTAGGCTCTCGCCTCCTGACAAGTAAAGGACATGATTCTTCTTCTCCATCTGACCAGATTCTAACCATCTTACTTCTGCAAGCGCTAGTAAGTTAATACAATGTCTATCCATTACATGTGTGTAATTATCAAGCTGAATGGCATAAAGTCATTAATCTCCATGTTCCAACTCTCAAGAAGCTCCCTTTGCCATTATCAGCAACATTTGCAACTCCTCAGCTACAGACGCAGCCTATATCCATGTGCAGCAAGACCTGGGCAATGTTCAGCCTTTGGTTGATAAATGACAAGTGACATTTGTAACATACAATTGCCAGGCAATGACTACCTCCGGCAGGCAAGATCCTAATCATCTCCCTTGACATTCAATAGCATTACCATCAGCAAATCCCCCACTATCAACATCCTGGGTTACCATTGACCAGAAACTGAACTGGACCAGCCATATAAATACTGTGGCTACAAGAGCAGGTCAGAGGCTGGGATTCCTGCAATGAGTAACTCACCTCCTGACTCCCCAAAGCCTGTCCACCATCGACAAGGCACAAGCCAGGAGTGAGATGGAGTACTCCCCACTTGCCTGGATGAGTGAAACTCCAACACTCAGCCCTCCCGGTTGAGTCCAAAGCACTGCAGAGATCCACGTTTGGCGCTGGCTTGATAGCAGAAGTTGCCAGAAAGATGACATATTCAGATATCTGTCCACCTTTGGGCTGCACTCCAGATTTTTTTGTCAGGGTTTACTCCCTTAGCTAAAATGAAAGGAAAATACTGCAGATGCTGAGAATCTGAAATAAAAACAGAAAACGCTGGACAACCTCAGCAGATCTGGCAGCACCTGTGGAGACCAAAACAGAGTTTATATTTCGAGCTCTGAAGAAGAGTCATAGGGACTCGAAACGTTAACTCTTTCCCTCTCCACAGACGCTGCCAGGCTTGCTGAGTTTTTCCAGAATTTTCTGTTTGTATTTACTCCCTTAGCATCCACAAGCAGTGGAGCTATTCGCCTGTAGCTGGGAGTGAGTTCCTGCATTGCCAGAGGGTGTGTCCAAATGCTGTTGGCTCTGCATCATTGGACTGTCATCAGTGGAAATTAATGTCTCTCCTTGATTCTTCAAAACCCATACTTCAAATTGTTGAAGAACCAAGACAAGACTTAATGTTTCCATCTCAATTGTGGAGTATTTCTATTGATATGTATTAAGTTTTCTTGGGAAGTAACTGACTGGATGCTCTATACCAGTAACACTGTCTTGTAGCAACACTGTTCCTACACTTTCGTCACTGCCATCAATAGCTATTTATAATGGTTTATCGACATTTGGAGCAGCCAAAATGGGTTCATTTATTAACATGTACTTTAACCGCTCAAAGGTGGTCTGACAAGACTCTGTCCAGTTAAATTTTATACTTTTCTTCAACAAGTTTGTTAATGGAGTGAGTACCGTGCTGAAATTTGGGACATGCTTCTGGAAGAATCCACACATTCCAAGGAAGCGTAGTACTTCAAGTTTTGATGTAGGAGCAGGGAAGTCCATTATTAGTTGAACTTTAGTTTCTCTGGGCAACATTCACCCTTGTCCCAAATAAGTGACTTGGCTTTGGCAAACTCACTTTTCACCAAATTTTTCACTGATCCAGCTTTTTGTAGTCTATCATACAGTGCACTTAGATATTCCACATATTCTTCCCAAGAGTTACTGTAGACCAATAGATCACCAATGTATGCAACACAGCTGAGTAATCCAAAAGTTACGTAGTTTGTCAATCTTTGAAAGGGGGCTGGTGCATTCTTCATTCAAATGGCACAACCTTACATTGGTACAAGTCCGAGAGCAGAGATTTCTTTAGTCTGATTTGTTATTGGAACTGGTGAATAACCTTTTTGGCAAATTGGATAGCTAACAAAGTCTGAATTTCCAACTCTATCAATGCAATCCTCAGGTTGGAGAATTGGAGAAGATTCCAGTTTTATTACAGTATTAAATTTCCTGTAATCAATGCAGAATCTTCAGATCCATCATGTTTTGGCACCAGTATGACTGGAGAAGGCCAGCTGGTTTGTCTTGGTATCATTGTCCATAATAAATTGAATCTGCTCCCTGGTTTCAGCCTGCTTCCCTCGATTGAGTCAGAAAGAATGTTGTTTGATAATGCACCTGTGAAACACTTTGACATCTTTTTCTCTGTCTTGTTCTCTTTCTTTCTCTTTCTGTTCACCCCACCTCTCACCAATCTGAATGTCTCACTGAGGACTCAGGAAGATGAACCTACCCCCTGGGGTGATAGTGAAGTCTGGGGGATTGCTGGCGTCAATCTCTTTGAGACCATAGATGCTGTTGTTAAGCATATCTTAGGGGTATTATGATACCCATGGTGGGCAGTGTAGAGGGAGCTTTACTCTGTATCAAACCCATGCCGTACCTGCCCTGTGACTGTTTGATGGGAACAGTGTAGAGGGAGCTTTACACTGTATCTAACCCCGTGCTGTACCTGTCCTGGGTGTGTTTGATGGGAACAGTGTAGAGGGAGCTTTACTCTGTATCTAACCCCGTGCTGTACCTGTCCTGGGTGTGTTTGATGGGGACAGTGTAGAGGGAGCTTTACTCTGTATCTAACCCCGTGCTGTACCTGTCCAGGGAGTGTTTGACGGGGACAGTGTAGAGAGAGCTTTACTCTGTATCTAACCCCGTGCTGTACCTGTCCAGGGAGTGTTTGATGGGGACAGTGTAGAGGGGGCTTTACGCTGAATCTAACCCCGTGCAGTACCTGTCCTGGGAGTGTTTGATGGGGACAGTGTAGAGGGGGCTTTACTCTGAATCTAACCCCATGCTGTACCTGCCCTGGGAATATTTGATGGAGGTAGTGTAGAAGGCGATTTGCCCTGTATCTGACACTGTGCTTTACCTGTCCTGGGAGTGTTTGATGTGGACAGTGTAAAGGGAGCTTTACTCTGTATCTAACCCCGTGCTGTACCTGTCCTGGGAGTGTTTCATGTGGACAGTGTAGAGTGAGCTTTACTCTGTATCTAACCCCGTGCTGTACCAGGCCTTGGTGTGTTGGATGGGAACAGTGTGGAGAGAGCTTTAATCTGTATCTAGCCCCGTGCTAAACCTGTCCTGGGAGTGTTTGATGGGGACAGTGTAGAGGGAGCTTTACTCTGTATCTAACCCCGTGTTAAACCTGTCCTGGGAGTGTTTGATGGGGACAGAGTAGAGAGAGCTTTACTCTGTGTCTAACCCCGTGCTGCACCTGCCCTGGGAGTGTTTGATGGGGACAGTGTAGAGGGAGCTTTATTCTGTATCTAACCCTGTGCTGTACTTGTCCTGGGAGTGTTTGATGGGGACAGTGTAGAGGGAGCATTACTCTGTATCTAACCCCGTGCTGTACCTGTCCTGGGAGTGTTTGGTGGGGACAGTGTAGAGGGAGCTTTACTCTGTATCTAACCCCGTGCTGTACCCGTCCTGGGAGTGTTTGATGGGACAGTGTAGAGGGAGCTTTACTCTGTATCTAACCCCGTTCTGTACCTGTCCTGGGAATGTTTGGTGGGACAGTGTAGAGGGAGCTTTACTCTGTATCTAACCCCGTGCTGTACCTGTCCTGGGAGTGTTTGATGGGGACAGTGTAGAGGGAGCTTTACTCTGTATCTAACCCCGTGCTGTACCTGTCCTGGGAGTGTTTGGTGGGGACAGTGTAGAGGGAGCTTTACTCTGTATCTAACCCCGTACTGTACCTGCCGTGGGAGTGTTTATGGGGGCAATGCAGAGGGATCTTTATTCTGTATTTGACTCTATGCTGTACCTGTCCTGGAAGTTTTTGATAGGGACAGTGTAGGGGGACCTTTACTCTGTATCTAACTCTGTGCTGTACCTGCCCTTGTACGTTTGATAGGGACAATGTCAAGCAAGCTTTATTCTGTATTTAAGTCCATGCTGTACGTATCCTGGAAGGGTTTGATGGGGACAGTGTAGAGGGAGCTTTACTCTGTATCTAACCCCGTGCTGTACCTGTCCTGGGAGTGTTTGATGGGGACACTATAATGGGAGATTTACACAAGTGCCAGCCAATGATCATCACCAACAAGAGAGAATCCAATTATTTCCCCTTGACATTCAATGGCATTACCATCACTGAATCCCCCACTATCAACATCCTGAGGGTTACCATTGACCAGAAACTGAACTGGACTAGCCATATAAATACTGGCTGCAAGAGCAGGTCAGATGCTAGGAATGCTGCAGCGAGTAACTCACCTCCTGACTCCCCAAAGCCTGTCCACCATCTACAAGGCACAAGTCAGGAGTGTGATGGAATACTCCCCACTTGCCTGGATGAGTGCAGCTCCCACAACACTCAAGAAGCTCAACACCATCCAGGACAAAGCAGCCCCGCTTGATTGGCACCACATCCACAAACATTCACTCCCTCCACCACCGACACACAGTAGCAGCAGTGTGTGTACCATCGACAAGATGCACTGCAGGAATTCACCAAGGCTCCTTAGACAGCACCTTCCAAACCCATAACAACTACCATCTAGAAGGACAAGGGCAGCAGGTAGATGGGAACACCATCACCTGGAAGTTCCCCTCCAAGTCACTCACTATCATATATCACCGTTCCTTCACTGATGCTGGGCCAAAATCCTGGAACTCCCTTCCTAACAGCACTGTGGGTGTACCTACACCACATGGACTGCAGCGGTTCAAGAAGGCAGCTCACCACCACCTTCTCAAGGGGCAATTAGGGATGGGCAATAAATACTGGCCCAGGCAGAAAAGCCTACGTCCCAGGAATGAATAAAAAAAAAGTCAGTATCTAACCCCGTGCTGTACCTGTCCTGGGAGTATTTGATGGGGACAGTGTAGGGGGAGCTTTATTCTGTATCTAACCCGGTGCTGTACCTGTCCTGGGAGTGTTTGATGGGGACAGTGTAGAAGGAGCTTTATTCTGTATCTAACCTGGTGCTGTACCTGTCATGGGAGTGTTTGACGGGGACAGTGTAGGGGGAGCTTTACTCTGTATCTAACCCCGTGCTGTACCTGTCCTGGGAGTGTTTGATGGGGTCAGTGTAGAGGGAGCTTTACTCTGTATCTAACCCCGTGCTGTACCTGTCCTGGGAGTGTTTGATGGGGACAGTGTAGAGGGAGCTTTACTCTGTATCTAACCCTGTGCTGTACCTGTCCTGGGAGTGTTTGATGGGGACAGTGTAGAGGGAGCTTTATTCTGTATCTAACCCGGTGCTGCACCTGTCCTGGGAGTGTTTGATGGGGACAGTGTAGGGGGAGCTTTACTCTGTATCTAACCCCGTGCTGTACCTGTCCTGGGAGTGTTTGATGGGGACAGTGTAGAGGGAGCTTTACTCCGTATCTAACCCCGTGCTGTACCTGTCCTGGGAGTGTTTGATGTGGACAGTGTAAAGGGAGCTTTACTCTGTATCTAACCCCGTGCTGTACCTGTCCTGGGAGTGTTTCATGTGGACAGTGTAGAGTGAGCTTTACTCTGTATCTAACCCCGTGCTGTACCAGGCCTTGGTGTGTTGGATGGGAACAGTGTGGAGAGAGCTTTAATCTGTATCTAGCCCCGTGCTAAACCTGTCCTGGGAGTGTTTGATGGGGACAGTGTAGAGGGAGCTTTACTCTGTATCTAACCCCGTGTTAAACCTGTCCTGGGAGTGTTTGATGGGGACAGAGTAGAGAGAGCTTTACTCTGTGTCTAACCCCGTGCTGCACCTGCCCTGGGAGTGTTTGATGGGGACAGTGTAGAGGGAGCTTTATTCTGTATCTAACCCTGTGCTGTACTTGTCCTGGGAGTGTTTGATGGGGACAGTGTAGAGGGAGCTTTACTCTGTATCTAACCCCGTGCTGTACCTGTCCTGGGAGTGTTTGGTGGGGACAGTGTAGAGGGAGCTTTACTCTGTATCTAACCCCGTGCTGTACCCGTCCTGGGAGTGTTTGATGGGACAGTGTAGAGGGAGCTTTACTCTGTATCTAACCCCGTTCTGTTCCTGTCCTGGGAATGTTTGGTGGGACAGTGTAGAGGGAGCTTTACTCTGTATCTAACCCCGTACTGTACCTGTCCTGGGAATGTTTGGTGGGACAGTGTAGAGGGAGCTTTACTCTGTATCTAACCCCGTGCTGTACCTGTCCTGGGAGTGTTTGATGTGGACAGTGTAAAGGGAGCTTTACTCTGTATCTAACCCCGTGCTGTACCTGTCCTGGGAGTGTTTGATGGGGACAGTGTGGAGGGAGCTTTACTCTGTATCTAACCCTGTGCTGTACCTGTCCTGAGAGTGTTTGATGGATAGTGTAGAGGGGTATTTACCCTATATCTGACACTGTGCTTTATCTGGTCCTGGGAATGTTTGATGTGGACAGTCTAAAGGAAGCTTTGACCTGTATCTTACCCTATGTTGTACCTGTCCTTGGAGTGTTTGATGTGACAGGGTATTAAGAGGTTTACTCTGCATCTAACCCTGTGCTGTACCTGCCTTGGGATGTTTGATGGCGACATGGTTGTGGAGGCTTTATTCTCATAGGGTTATAGAGTTATAGAGTTTTATAGTATGGAAAGAGGGCCTTTGGCCCGTGATGTTGGCTCTGGTGGTCAATCTCCTATTACTCTAATCTCATTTTCCAGCATTTGGCCCATAGCCTTGTATGCTATTGCATTTCAAGTGTTCATCTGAGGGTTCCCGCCTCAACCACCCTTTCCGGCTGTGAATTCCACATACCCCCTCATCATCTGGGTGAAAAAGTTTTTCCACCAATCCCCTCTTAACCTTCTGCCCCTTACCTGAAACCTATGCTCCCTGGTTATTGACCCCTCCTCTAAGGGGAAAGTTTCTTCCTGTCTACCCTATCGATGCTACTCCTAATTTTGTATATATATCAGGTCCCCCCTCAGCCTTCTCTGCTCTAAGGAAAACAACCCTAGCCTCTCCAGTCTCTCTTCATAGCTGAAACACTCCAGCCCAGGCAACATCCTGGTGAATCTCCTCTGCATCCTCTCAGTGCAATCATATCCTTCCTATAATGTGACAACCAGAACTGCACACAGTACTCCAGCTGTGGCCTAACTAACGTTTTCTACAGCTGTGTCATAACCTTCATGCTCTTGTATTCAACGCCTCAACTAATAAAGGCAAGTATCCCATATGCCTTCTTAACCACCCTATCTACCTGTGCTGTTGCCTTCAGGGATCTATTGACATGTACACCAAGGTCCCACTGATCCTCTGTACTTCTTTGGGTCCTACCATTCATAGTGTATCCCCTTGCCGTGTTAGTCCTCCCAAAATGCATCACCTCAAACTTTTCAGTATTAAATCCCATCTGCTCTGACCATCTTACCAGCCCATCTATATTGCCCAGTAAACTAAGGCTTTCCTCCTCGCTATTTAACACACCACCAATTTTCGTGTCATCTGTGAACTTACTGATCATACCTCCTACATTCATGTCTAGATTATTAATGTACATTACAATATCAATCGAGGCATAGATTACAAAAGTAGGGAGGTCATGTTGGAGTTGTATAGAACCTTGGTGAGGCCACAGCTGGAGTACTGTGTGTAGTTCTGGTCGCCACATTATAGGAAGGATGTGATTGCACTGGAGGGGGTGCAGAGGAGATTCACCAGGATGTTGCCTGGGATGAAACATTTAAGTTATGAAGAGAGGTTGGATAGACTTGGGTTGTTTTTGTTGGAGCAGAGACTGAGGGGCGACCTGATTGAGGTGTACAAGATTATGAGGGGCATGGACAGGGTGGATAGGGAGCAGCTGTTCCCCTTAGTTGAAGGGTCAGTCACGAGGGGACACACATTCAAGGTGAGGGGCAGGAGGTTTAGGGGGGATGTGAGGAAAAACTTTTTTACCCAGAGGGTGGTGACGGTCTGGAATGCGCTGCCTGGGAGGGTGGTGGAGGCGGGTTGCCTCACATCCTTTATAAAGTACCTGGATGAGCACTTGGCACATCATAACATTCAAGGCTATGGGCCAAGTGCTGGTAAATGGGATTAGGTAGGTAGGTCAGGTGTTTCTCATGTGTCGGTGCAGACTCGATGGGCTGAAGGGCCTCTTCTCTGTGATTACAAACAGTGGGGGATCCAGCACTGAACCCTGTGGTACACCACTGGACATAGGCTTCTGGCATAAAAACAACCTTCGACAATCACCCTCTGCCTCGTACCACTCAGCCAATTTTGGATCCAATTTGCCAAATTGCACTAGATCCCATGGGCTCTTACCTTCTTGACCATATCTTCCAAGCGAGACCTTGTCAAAAGCCTTACTGAAGTCCATGTAGACGACATCAACTACACTACCCTCATCTACACACCTAGTCACCTCGTTGAAAATTCAATCAAATTAGTTAGACATGATCTCCCCCTGACAAAGCCATGCTGACTATCCCTGATTAATCCCTGCCTCTCCAAGTGGAGATTAATCCTGTCCCTCAGGATTTTTTTCAAAAGTTTCCCTACCACTTATGTTAGATTCACTGGCCTGTAGTTCCCTGGCTTATCCCAACCACCCTTCTTGAATAATGGCATCACATTTGCTGTCCTCCAGTCCTCTGGCACCTCTCCTGTGGCCAGAGAGGATTTGAAAATTAGTGTCAGAGCCCCTGCAATCTCCTCCCTTGCCTCCCACAGCAGTCTGCGACACATCTCATCTGGGACCGGGATTTATCTACTTTTAAGCCGCTAAAACCGCTAATACCTCCTCCCTCTCAATGCTAATTTGTTCCAGTATATCACAGACCCCTTCCCTGATTTCTATACCTACATTGTCCTTCTCTATAGTGACTACAGATGAAAAGTACTCAGTTAAAACCTCACCTACATCCTCCGGCTCCATGCACAGATTGCCCCTTTGGTCCCTAATGGGCCCTACTCTTTGCCTGGCTATCCTCTTGCCCCTAATATACTTTTAAGACACCTTTGGATTTTCCTTTATTTTACCCACCAGTGTTTTCTCATACCCACTCTTTGCTCTCCTAATTTCTTTTTTAAATAACCCCCTGCACTTTCTATACTTCTCTAGGGCTTCCACTCTTTTGAGCCCTTGCTATCTACCATAAGCTTCCCTTTTTCCCTTATCCAATCCTGTACATTCCTTGACACTGAGGGTTCTCTGGACTTGATGGTCCAATCCTTCACCTTTACAGGAACGTGTTGACCCTGAACTCTCACTATTTCCTTTTTGAATGACTCATACTGCTCTGATGTAGATTTTCCTGCAAGTAGATTCCACTTTGGCCACTTTGGTCTTATCATATTAAAATCAGCCTAACCCCAATTCAGAACCTTTATTCCCGGTCCATATTTGTCCTTTTCCATAACTACCTTAAATCTCACTGAGCTATGGTCAATATCACTGAAATGCTCCCCCACTGACACTTCTACCACTTGCCTGGCTTTGTCTCCTAAAATTAGGTCCAGCACCATCCCCTCTCTTGTCGGACTTTCTACATGATGGCTTAAAAAGCTCCCCTGGATACATTTTAAGCCTTTCACACTTTGTCTATCCCAGTTAATATTGGGGAAGTTGAAATCCCCCACTATTATTACCCTATTTTTACATTTCTCTGAGACTTGCCTACATGTCTGCTCCTCTATCACCCCCTGACTGTTTGGGGGCCTATAGTACACTCCCAGCAAAGTGAACGCCCCCTTTTTGTTTTTAAGTTCTACCCATATGCCCTCATTTGAGGAATCTTCTAAGATATCATCCCTCTTTAAGCAGTAATTGACTCCTTGATCAATACTGCGACCCCACCTCCTCTTTTACACCCCCCATCCCCCTGTCACGCCTGAAGATTCTATACCCCGAAATATTGAGCTGCCAGTCCTGCCCCTCTCTCAACCATGTCTCTGTGATAGCAATGACATCATATCCCCATGTGTTAATCAACACCCTCAACTCATCTGCCTTCCTCACAAGGCTCCTTGCATTAAAATGGATGCCATCCAGCCTTGCCATGCTCCTTTGTGCCTTAATTTGATTATATACGCTCTACCTTCCAGATTGACTCAGTTTATCTTCTATGCTTGTCTGTGTATCACTTTCTACTATACCTCCACTCCGTATCCCATCCTGCTGCCAAATTAGTTTCAAACCCCACCAACAGTACTAGCAAACCACCCCCCACCCCCAGAAGGGGGTTGGTCCCATTCCGGTTCAGGTGCAACCCATTGGTCTTGTGCAGGTTCCACCTTCCCCAGAAATGGACCCAGTGATCCAGAAATCTAAAGCCCTCCCTCCTGCACCATCTCTTCAGCCACGCATTCACTCTCTCTATACTCCTATTTCTATACTCACTAGCATGTGGCACCAGGAGTAACCCAGAGATTACAACCTTTGAGGACCTGCTTTTCAATCTGCTACCGAGTTCCCTAAGTTCTTGTTACAGGACCTCATCCCTCTTTCTGCCTATGTCATTGGTACCAATGGGAACCATCATCTCTGCCTGTTCACCCTCCCCCTTCAGAATGCCTGTTAGGAAATAGAGATAGCTTAAGTAAGTTCTATTGGTATTTGTAGGCGTTAGGAATGAGTTTTAGCTTTAAAGTTTAAGTCTGATTTGTATTTCTTACCTGTGTGTTAAGAAAGGTCAGTGGAGTTTTAGCTTCACTTTAAGAGGCTGCTTGCATTTCGAATGAGACGTTTACGACCCCTATAAAGTGAAAGTAGGAAGAACAGTGCTGTTGCCTAGCAACAGGAGGCCAGATAGGCAGGTTCCTCCCACAGACACACACACACACACACACAGAAGGAAAAAACAGCAGTTTGTTTTGGAAACTCAAAACAAGAACAGAATTACCTGGAAAAACTCAGCAGGCCTGGCAGCATCGGTGGAGAAGAAAAGAGTTGACGTTTCGAGTAGACCTGCTGAGTTTTTCCAGGTATTTCTGTTTTTGTTTTGGATTTCCAGCATCCGCAGTTTTTTGTTTTTATCTCATTGTTTTGGAAGCTGTTTGACTTCAGTTGGTTTGAAGGCAGCTGTGAAGCAGAAGCAGCCTGAAAAGGGACAGATAGCACGTCCCAAGTTAAGAAAAACCCCATAAGTCCAGGGGAGTGGAAGAAGAGCTTCTAGTTAAAGGATGGACAGGAACCCGGGAAAAGGGTTAACATTTCGAGTCCTCATGACCCATGAGACTCGAAACGTCAACTCTTTTCTTCTCCGCCGATGCTGCCAGACCTGCTGAGTTTTTCCAGGTAATTCTGTTTTTGTTTTGGATTTCCAGCATTCGCAGTAGTTTTTAGTTTTTACCCGGGAACAGGTCCTGTTCAGTGAAGTTAAAAGTGAGGGGCAGAGAGAAATGTTGCAAGTTTCAGATTTAAAGTGAGAACAGCTTGCAAGAAGCAAGAAGATTCAAAGAGACAACTGAAGGTCTGTAATTCTTTGCCATGAGCATGTGAGGCAGTGGTGTATTGTTAAGGCTGTCAGTGAGAGAGAGTGCATGGGAGACAGCTTGAATGCATGTGGTGACCCAGGGAAGAGGAACATCAGAAAGAGAATTTGAAACCCTGGAGGTGAAGCCTTGTGGAAGGTGTCTGAGTGAAAACGTCAGTTTGGGAGAGGATTCCAAGGTGAGATCCTGGAGAATGGAGATTGGAAACCCTCGTGTGAAGGACGGAATTCATTGAGACTGGTTGGCTCTCAGTGTGACAAGCGTCTGGGGAGAGTTGGGAAGAGAGCCATAGCATCTGGCATCTTGTCACTTGGTTTCAAAGTGTGAGGTGCCTAACCACAAGGTTCCTATTGGTTTTTATGGACTGTGTACTTACTGTGAACATTGAAGTATAAGATAGCTTTTGTATACATCTATAAAGATATAGCTGTGGGTGAAGGAGCATTGTAATATAATTCATCTTTTCTTGTTGAGTAAATGTTTTATTATTTTGTTTAAAGTTCATCATCTGATGTGGAGGTACAGAGGGATCTGGGTGGCCTTGTACACCAGTCAGTGAAAGTAAACAGGCAGGTGCAGCAAGCAGTTAGGAAGGCAAATGGTATGTTGGCCTTCATTGCGAGAGAATTTGAGCTCAGAAGTAGGGATATCTTACTGCAGTTATACAGGGCCTTGGTGAGACCACACCTGGAGTATTGTCTGCAGTTTTGGTCTCCCTACCTAAGAAAGGATATACTTGTCATAGAGGGAGTGCAGCGAAGGTTCACTAGGCTGATACCGGGGATGGAAGGACTGTTGTATGAGGAGAGATTGGTTTGACTAGACCTGTATTCACTGGAGTTTGGAAGAATGAGAGGGGATCTGATTGAAATGTATAAAATTCTAACAGGGCTAGACAGACTGGTGCAGGGAGGATGTTTCCCCTGGTTGGGGAGTCTAGAACCAGGGGCCACAGTCTCAGGATACGGGGCAGGCCATTTAGGACTGAGATGAGGAAAAGTTTCTTCATTCACAGGGTGGTGAACCTGTGGAATTCTCTACCACAGAAGCTGTGGAGGCCAAGTCACTGAGTATATTCAAGAAAGAAATTGATAATTTTTTGGATATTAGGGGCATCAAGGGATGTGGAGAGAAAGCGGGAATATGGCATTGAGAGAGAGGATCAGCCATAATCATATAGAATGGAGGAGCAGGCTCAAAGGGCCGAATGGCCTACTCCTGCTCCTAGTTTCTATGTTTCTATGGCTCCTATGCCTCTGTTCAGTAGCTACTCTCCACGTAACTAGCTTAATTGAGAGGGACATCATGGCAGGAGAGCTCAGACCCGTGATATGCTCCTCCTGCAGGATGTGGGAAATGAGGGATGCTTCCAGCATCCCTGTTGACCATGTGTGCAGAAGGTGTGTCCAAATGCAGCTTCTGGCTAACCGGATTTCGGAGCTGGAGTTGCGGGTGGACTCATTGTGGAGCATCCGTGATGCTGAGCAAGTCGTGGATAGCACGTTTAGCGACGCGGGCACACCGCAGGTGAAGATTACACAGGCAGAAAGGGAATGGGTGACCATCAGGAACAGTAAAAGACTCAGGAAGGTAGTGCAGGAGTCCCCTGTGGTCATCCCCCTCTCTAACAGATATACCACTTTGGATACTGTTGGGGGGGGAATGGCCTCTCAGGGGAAAGCAGCAACAGCCAAGTTCACGGCACCGTGGGTGGCTCTGCTGCTCAGAGGGACAGGAGGAAAACAAGTGGCAGGGCTATAGTGATAGGGGATTCAATAGTTAGGGGCACAGACAGACGCTTCTGTGGCTGCAAATGTGAATCAAGGATGGGATGTAGCCTCCCTGGTGCCAGGATCCAGGATGTCACGGAGCGGCTGCAGGACATTCTGGGGAGGGAAGGTAAACAGCCAGTGGCCGTGGGACACATTGGTACGAATGACATAGGGAAACTAAGGGATGAGGACCTGCAAGCTCAGTACAGGATGTTAGGAGATAAATTAAAATGCAGGACCTCAAACGTAGTAATCTCAGGATTACTCCCAGTTCCACGTGCTAGCGAGAGCAGGAATAAGAGGATAGATGTAGATCCAGGAGGAACACTGTGAGATATTGGACGGGATAGTCATAAAGAGAGAGGAAGTACTCGAAGGGTTGAAATCCTTGAAAGTTGATAAGTCACCAGGGCCAGATGGATTGTTTCTGAGTCTGCTGAAGGAAGTCAGGGAGGAGATAGCAGATGCTCTGAGGATGATTTTCCAATCTTCACTAGATACAGGGGAGGTACCGGAGGACTGGAGAAATGCAAACGTAGTTCCATTGTTTAAAAAGGGATCAAAGAAAATGCCAAACAATTATAGGCCAGTTAGTCTTACATCGGTGGTGAGCAAATTAGTAGAATCAATCCTGAGAGATAGGATTAACTGTCATGTGGAAAGGCATGGACTAGTCAGGGATGGTCAGCATGGATTTGTTAAAGGAAGGTCTTGCCTCACAAATTTGATTGAATTCTTTGAGGAAGTGACAAGAAGGGTTGATGAAGGTAGTGCAGTGGATGTTGTGTACATGGATTTTAGCAAGGCATTTGACAAGGTCCCACATGGCAGATTGGTCAGGAAAGTAAAAGCCCATGGGATTCAGGGTAATGTGGCAAACTGGATAAAAGGTTGGCTTTGTAACAGGAAACAAAGGGTAATGGTCGATGGATGCCCTTGCCAATGGAAAGCTGTCTCAAGTGGTGTTCCACAGGGCTCGGTGTTGGGACCCTTGCTGTTTGTGTTATATATTAACGATTTGGATGTGAACGTGGGGGGCACGATTGGGAAATTTGCAGATGGCACAAAGATTGGCCGAGTAGTGGATAGTATAGAGGATAGCCATAATCTCCAAAACGATATAGATGGGTTGGTGGAGTGGGCGGTAAAGTGGCAGATGGATTTTAACATAGAGAATTGTGAGGTCATACAATTAGGGAGGTCGAACAGTTACAGGGATTACACAATAAATGGCAATATACTAAGAGGGGTAGATGAAGTGAGAGATCTTGGTGTACAAGTACACAGGTCCCTGAAGGCAGCAGTTCAAGTAGACAAGGTTGTAAAGAAGGCATATGGAATGCTCTCCTTCATTGGCAGAGGTATAGAATATAAAAGTAAGAATATAATGTTGGAATTGTATAAAACACTGGTGAGGCCACAACTGGAGTATTGTGTGCAGTTCTGGTCACCACATTACAGGAAGGACGTAATAGCTCTGGAGAGAGTGCAGAGGAGGGTTACAAGAATGTTGCCAGGGTTAGAAAAGTGTAGCTACGAGGAGAGATTGGATAGGTTGGGGTTATTTTCCTTAGAACAAAGAAGGCTGAGAGGTGACTTGATTGAGGTGTACAAAATTATGAGGGGAATAGATAGAGTGGACAGGATCAAATTGTTTCCCTTGGTGGAGAATTCTAGAACCAGGGGACATAGATTCAAGATAAGTGGCAGAAGGAGTAGGGGGGACATGAGGAAGAACTTTTTTATGCAGAGGGTAGTGGGTGTCTGGAATTCGCTGCCCAAGTTGGTGGTAGAGGCACAAACTCTAAACTCTTTTAAAAAGTACCTGGATCTGTACCGTAAGTGCTGTAAGCTGCAGGGCTATGGGCCGGGTGCAGGAAGGTGGGATTAGAAAGGGCACCTGGGTGTCCTCGGGCTGGCATGGACAAGATGGGCCGAATGGCTGCCTCCTGTACTGTAACTTTTCTATGGTTCTATGGTATCTAAACAAACAAAAATAAAAGTTAGGATCTATCAAGCTGGGTTCCGCTCTGGGATCAGGCTTGTCCAGGAGTAACCTCAACTTGGACCATAACAATGCTCTGCAGCTGTTCAGTGACATCCTTCATCCTGGTCCCAGGGAGGCAACATGCTATCGTGGAGTCACGTCTGCAGCTGCAGAAATGTCTGTCTGTCCCCCTCACGATTGAATCTCCTACCACTATTGCTCTTCCTCTCTTTGTCCTCCCGCCTTGTGCAGGTGGGCTCTGGCTGCACACCCCAGAGGTACCACCTCTCATTGTTTTCCAACATAGAAAAACTATATAAGACACTCGTTAGACCTCAGCAAACACCCCCAGGACAGGTACAGCACGGGGTTAGATATAGAGTAAATCTCAGAGAAATTTCTCCTCATCTCTGTCTTAAATGGTGACCTCTTACTCAGATATTATGCCCTCTAGTCCTAGATTCTCCCACAACCACTCAGCATCCATCCTGTCAAGACCCCTAAGAATTTTATATGTTTCAAAAAGGCTGCCTCTCATTCTTCTAAACTCCAATGTGTACAGGCCCAACCTACTCAACCTCCCTTCATAAGAAAATCCCTCCATACCCGGGATCAACCTAGTGAACCTTCTCTGGACTGCCTCCAATGCCAGTATATCTTTCCTTAGATAAAGGGACCAAAACTGTTCACAGTATTCTAGGTGTGGTCTAACTAGTACCTTGTATAGTTTTACCAAGACTTTCCTATTTTTATACTCCATTCCCTTTGAAATAAAGGCCCGTTCCATTTGCCTTCCCTATTACCTGTTGAATTTGTATGTTAGCTTTTTATGATTCATACACGGGACCCCCAAATCCCTCAGTGCTGCAGCTTTCTGCAGTCTTTCTCCATTAAAATGATATTCTTCTGTTCTTCTTGCCAAAGTACATAACCTCACATTTCCCCACATTATATTCCATCTGCCAAGTTTTTGCCCACTCACTTAACCTGTCTATATCCCTCTGTAGACTCTTTGTGTCATCCTCACCGCTTGCCTTCCCACCTATTTTTTGTGCCATCCACAAACTTGGCGATAGTACATTCACTTCCCTCATCCAAATCGTTAATATATATTGTAAACAATTGTGGTCCCAGCACTGATTCCTGTGGCACTCCACTAGTTACAGGTAGCCACCCTGAAAATGACCCCCTTATCCCAACTCTCTGTCTTCTATTAGTTAGCCAATCCTCTATCCATGCTAATATACTACCCCCAACACCATGGGCTTATTAAGTAGCCTTATGTGTGGTACCTCATTGAATGCCTTTTGGAAATCCAAATACATTACATCTACTGGTTCCCCTTTATCTATCCTGCTTGTTACTTCCTCAAAGATTTCTAATAAACTTGTCAGGCATGATTTCCCCTTCATGAAGCCATGCTGACTCTGCTTGATTATATTATGCATTTCTAAATGCTCTGCTCTTAAATCCTTCATAATAGACTCTAACATTTTCCCAATGACAGATGTTAAGCTAACTGGCCTATAGTTACCTGTTTTTTTGTCTAACCTCCTTTTTTGAATAAGGGTGTTACTTTGGCAGTTTTGCAATCCTCTGGGACTTTCCCAGAATCTAAGGATTCTTGGAAGATTACTACCAGTGCATCCACTATCTCTGTAGTTACTTCCTTTAATATCCTAGGATGCAACCCAGGGGACTTATCGGCCTGTAGCCCCGTTAGTTTCCCAAGTACTTTTTCTTTAGTGATAGTTATTTATTTCCTCCCCACCTTTTGCCGCTTGATTATTTAGTATTTTTGGAAAGTTATTAGTGTCTTCTACCGTGAAGACTGATGCAAAGTATTTATTTAACTCCTCTGCCATTTCCTGGTTCCCAATTATTATTTCCCCAGCCTCATTCTGTAAGGGGCCTATGTTCACTTTGACCTCTCTCTTCCTTTTTATATATTTAAAGGAGCTCTTACTGTCCTTTTTTATATTACTTGTTAGTTTACCCTCAAAGTTTATTTTCTCCCTCTTTATTGCTCTTCTGATCATCTTTTATTAGGTTTTAAAACTTTCCCAAGCCTCTGGCTTACCCCTAATCTTTGCCACACTGTATGTTTTTGTTTTGATACTGTCCTTACCTTCCTGAGTGAACCATGGTTGGTTTATCCCCTTCCTAGAATCCAGCCAGCAAAGCTCACATCCCATGAATTAATAAAAAAAATCTATCTGTTTGTCCCTTGTTTGTCTGTGTGTGTGTGTGCTGGGGGAATTCTTTAGGAAGAGATGGATAGTTATACTTCCCGATTATAATTGTGTGTTAACTGGTACAGGCAACTTGTTTAGAGAAGTTGTGTTTCAAAATGAATGAATCATTCAGAGTTTTTTGAAAGAAGCCTGGTCAGAGTCTCTTTTCTTCTTGGTACTAGAGAAATAGGTAAACAATTGGCCATCCCAGTGAGAAACTTAAACATTTAAATTAATTATATGGCCTGCGGAGTAGTGGGGCTGAATAATTCGCACACTCCTTCCATCCTGTTAGTGACATTATATTTAGATGTATTTAAATGATTCCTCCAGCTAGCTACAAGGCCAATCTCAGAATCACCACTCAATGCCCAGATTCCTTCAATAAACAGCAAGATTATTAGATTATTATAAAACCAGACTTGTCAAATCTGCCTTGTCAGATGGGCATTAGTCGGCGAGCACTGCAATGTCAGAGGGTCAGTACTGAGGGAGTGCTGTACTGTCAGAGGGTCAGTACTGAGGAAGTGCCGCACTGTCAGAGGGTCAGTACTGAGGGAGTGGTGCACTGTCAGAGGGTCAATACTGAGGGAGTGCTGCACTGTCAGAGGGTCAGTACTGAGGGAGTGCTGCACTGTCAGAGGTTCAGTACTGAGGGAGTGCTGTACTGTTAGAGGGTCAGTACTGAGGGATTGCTGCACTGTCAGAGGTTCAGTAATGAGGGTGTGCTGCACTGTCAGAGGTTCAGTACTGAGGAAATGCTGTACTGTCAGAGGTTCAGTACTGAGGGAGTGCCGCACTGTTGGAGGGTCAGTACTGAGGGAGTGCCGCACTGTCAGAGGGTCAGTACTGAGGGAGCGCTGCACTGTCAGAGGGACAGTACTGAGGGAGTGCTGCATTGTCAGAGGGTCAGTACTGAGGGAGTGCCGCACTGTCAGAGGGTCAGTACTGAGGGAGTGCCGCACTGTCAGAGAGTCAGTACTGAGGGAGTGCCGCAATGTCAGAGGGTCAGTACTGAGGGAGTGCCGCACTGTCAGAGGGTCAGTACTGAAGGAGTGCAGCACTGTCGGAGGGTCTGTACTGAGGGAGTGCAGCACTGTCGGAGCGTCAGTACTGAAGGAGTGCTGCACTGTCAGAGGGTCAGTACTGAGGGAGTGCTGCACTGTCAGAAGGTCAGTACTGAGGGAGTGCTGCACTTTCTGAGGGTCAGTACTGAGGGAGTGCCGCACTGTCAGAGGGTCAGTATTGAGGGAGCACTGCACTGTCAGAGGGTCAGTACCGAGGGAGTGCCGCACTATCAGAGGGTGAGTACTGAGGGAGCACTGCACTGTCAGAGGGTCAGTACCGAGGGAGTGCTGCACTGTCAAGAGGGTCAGTACTGAGGGAGTGCTGCACTGCCCGAGGGTCAGTGCTGAGGGAGTGCTGTACTGTCAGAGGGTCAGTACTGAGGGAGTGCTGCACTGTCAGAGGGTCAGTACTGAGGGAGTGCTGCACTGTCAAGAGGGTCAGTACTGAGGGAGTGCTGCACTGTCAAGAGGGTCAGTACTGAGGGAGTGCTGCACTGCCCGAGGGTCAGTGCTGAGGGAGTGCTGTACTGTCAGAGAGTCAGTACTGAGGGAGTGCTGCACTGTCAGAGGGTCAGTACTGAGGGAGTGCTGCACTGTCGGAGGGTCAGTACTGAGGGAGTGCTGCACTGTCAGAGGGTCAGTACTGAGGGAGTGCTGCACTGTCAAAGGGTCAGTACTGAGTGAGTGCTGCACTGTCAGAGGGTCAGTACTGAGGGAGTGCTGCACTGTCAGAGGGTCAGTATTGAGGGAGCACTGCACTGTCAGAGGGTCAGTACCGAGGGAGTGCTGCACTATCAGAGAGTCAGTACTGAGGGAGTGCTGCACTGTCAGAGGGTCAGTACTGAGGGAGCGCTGCATTGTTGGAGGGTCAGTACTGAGGGAGTGCCGCACAGTCAGAGGGTCAGTACTGAGGGAGTGCTGCACTGTCGGTGGGTCAGTACTGAGGGAGTGCTGCAACTGTCGGAGGGTCAGTACTGAGGAAGTGCTGCACTGTCAGAGGTCAGTACTGAGGGAGTGCTGCACTGTCAGAGGGTTAGTACTGAGGGAGTGCTGCACTGTCAGAGGGTCAGTACTGATGGAGCGCTGCACTGTCAGAGGGTCAGTACTGAGGGAGTGCGGCACTGTCAGAGGGTCAGTACTGATGGAGCGCTGCACTGTCAGATGGTCAGTACTGAGGGATTGCCGCACTGTCAGAAGGTCAGTACTGAGGGAGCGCTGCACTGTCAGAGGGTCAGTACTGAGGGAGTGCCGCACTGTCAGAGGGTCAGTACTGAGGGAGTGCTGCACTGTCAGAGGGTCAGTACTGAGGGAGTGCGGCACTGTCAGAGGGTCAGTACTGAGGGAGTGCCGCACTGTCAGAGGATCAGTACTGAGAGAGTGCTGCACAATTGGAGGATTTACTTGTATATTCGCTCATGAGTGTGGGTGTCACTGGCTAGGTCAGCATTTATTGCCCATCCCCAATTGCTCTTGAGAAGATGTTGGGGAGCCCTTTCGTAAACAACTGCAGTCCATGTGGTGTAGGTACACCCACAGTGATGTTAGGAATGGAGTTCCAGGATTTTGACCCAGTGACAGTGAAGGAACGGTGATACATTTCCAAGTCAGAATGGTGCGTGACTTGGAGGGGAACTTCCAGGTGGTGGTGTTCCCATCTATCTGCTGCCCTTGTCCTTCTAGATGGTAGCGGTGTGGATTTGGAAGGTGCTGTCGAAAGAGCCTTGGTGAATTCCTGCAGTGCATCTTGTAGATGGTACACACACTGCTGCTACTGTGCGTCGGTGGTGGAGGGAGTGAATGTTTGTGGATGTGGTGCCAATCAAGCGGGGCTGCTTTGTCCTGGACGATGTCGAGCTTTTTGAGTGTTGTGGGAGCTGCACTCATCCAGGCAAGTGGGGAGTATTCCATCACACTCCTGACTTGTGCCTTGTAGATGGTGGACAGGCTTTGGGGAGTCAGGAGATGAGTTACTCACTGCAGGATTCCCAGCCTCTGACCAGCTCTTGTAGCCACAGTATTTATATGGCTGGTCCAGTTCAGTTTCTGGTCAATGGTTGCAATTCTTTTTGAGTAATCACTCTGCATGGCAATCACCTTGTTAAAGATAATTGCTAGTTAAACAGGTGATGGGCATTGATTATCATATCTAAACAGAATAAAAAGATACAGCTGGAGTGCTTTGTGTGGAAGTTACTTGGATGTTAGTAGCTGTCTTGAATGTAAGCCAGCTTCGACTAAAGGAGCTGAGCTATTCCTCCACTATAATCACTTATTGTGAGAAACCTGGTAGCAGGGGATGAGCTTTCACCTCTGGTGATTGATTTGTGTGTATGGTGTGTTTTGGTCAATCCTTGGGGAAAGGATTGCCACTGCTGCTGGTAATTGAAGTTATGGAGTGGTGGAAGGATGGTGCAAAATCTCAAGCTTTGACTGGCCACCAGTTACTTTGAGTCTGAACCTTATCAGCAGTGGAAGGTTGGAATTGTGATGTGGGCCAGGGTTACTTTCATAACCTGGAGGAAGCAGGTATGGCATTGGTGTTATTACCAGCCCAAAGTAAGATGAGTAAGTATTTTAAGAGTGGAAAGTGGATGATTTGGATTGTGAAGAGGGATTGGACCTTTCACAATTTTTGGATGAGTTATTATTGTAAGTGTATGAAGCTTAAACAATCTTTGATAGGTTTTGGAAATCAGATGATCAGCCCATGGAAGAATATCTCATGGATTTTGATAAATTGAACAGGAGACTACAGAGATTTGAACTTCTGGAATCTGTATTGGTGTTTAAATTACTGGGCTATTCTTGCATTTCCCATGTTGATAGTCTTTTAGCACTAATGGGTTTAATTCTGGGGGAAAGAATATCTCCAATCAAATGCTGCCTTAAAAGGAAATTCTGGGAAAACAGTTGTTCTCAGCCACATTGCAGCAAATGTGAATAACTTTGCTGTGCAGCAGCAGGTAGAGGATTCAATGGTGGCTGGATTTTGACGTTGACCAAATGTTAGACAAAGATTCCAATACAAAGACTGGGTTAATGATGGGAGGTCTGAAAATGGTCGTAACTCTCACTAATTTGAGAGTGAAAAGCGCATCCTGGATGATGACTGTAGGTATTTAAATCCAAACAATGCAAGGGGTGGGGGGGGATGGTTAATCAATGTTTTTGGTGTGATTCCTGGTATCATTGTGATAAACTGCCCACAGTGAAGAAAGAGACCAAACGCAGACTGGGTGACCGATTTGTGGAACACCTTCGGTCTGTCCGCAAGCATGACCCAGACCTCCCTGTCGCTTGCCATTTCAACACTCCACCCTGCTCTCATACCCACATGTCTGTCCTTGGCCTGCTGCATTGTTCCAGTGAAGCCCAATGCAAACTGGAGGAACAGCACAATATACACACGCTTCCATTTTCTGTGATCAAAGCAGCTATGATGATAGGAAAGTTTTTGAGGAGGACACGAGACTGCAAAGGATATGGGTAGGTTAAGTGAGTGGGCAAAAATTTGGCAGATGGATTATAATGTGGGGAAAATGTGAATTTGGGCACTCTTGCAGAAAGAATGATAAGCAGCATATTATTTAAATAGGGAGAGATTGCAAGAAGCTGAGGTACAGAGGAATCTGGGTGTCCTGGTCCATGAATCTCAGTCTGTTGGTGCAGCAAGTGATTAGGAAAGCAAACAGAATGTTTATTGCAAGGGGAATGGAATATAAAAGTAGGGAAGTTTTGCTACAGTTGTATCTGGTGTTTGAGACCATATCTGGAATACTATGCACAATTTTGGTCTCCTGTTTTATTAAAAGGATATTATTGCATTGAAAGCGGTCCAGGGAAGGTTCACTTGGTCCCTTGAATGAGGAGGTTATCCTGTGAGGAAAGGTTAGACAGGCTGGGCATGTAACCATTGGAGTTTGGAAGAATGAAAGCTGATCTTAATGAAACATCACATCATTGAATTGTTATGGTGCAGCAGGCCATTCGGCCCAGCGTGACTGCACCAGCTCTCTGAGCATTATGACTTGGTGCTCATTCTCCTGCCTTTTCCTTGTACCTGTGGACATTTATTTCCATACAAACCATCTAATTCCCTTTTGAAAGCCTCCGTTGAACCTGCCTGCACCACACTTCAGGCAGTGCGTTCCAAACTCTAGCTAATTGCTGTGTGAAAGCTTTTTTTCACACATCGCATTTGCTTATTTGGCAAATCACTTTAAACCTGTGCCCTCTTGTTCCCGATCCTTTTACGAGCAGGAACAGTTTCTCCTATCTACTCTATCCAGCTCCCTCATAATTTTGAACACTCATAACTTAGTTTCTTATCCCTGGAACCATTCTTGCAAACCTCTTCTGCACTGTCTCTCCAATGCATTCACATCCTTTCTGTAGTGTGGCACCCAGAACTGTACACAATACTCCAGCTGAGATCTAACTAGTGTCTTTATATAAGCTCAGCATAACCTCCCTACTCTATGCCCCCATTAATAAAGCCCAGGACACTATATGCTTTATTAACTGCTCTCTCCACCTGTCCTGCCACCTTCAATGATCTATGTTCACATACACCCAATTTCTGCTCCTGCGCCCCCTTCAAAATTTCACCCCTTATTTTATATTGTCTCCATGTTCTTCCTACCAAAATGCATCACCTCACACTTCTCTGCATTGAACTTCATCTGCCACCTATCTGCCCACTCCACCAACTTGTCTATTTCCTCTTGAAGTTCCACACCATCCTCCTTGCAGTTCACAACACTCCCAACTTCGTATCATCCACAGAGTTTGAAATTGTCCCCTGAACACCAAGATCTAGATCATTAATATATATCAGGAAAAGCAAGGGTCCCAATACCGACCCCTGGGGAACTCCACTACAAACCTTCCTCCAGCCTGAAATATACCCATTATCCATCACTGTTTCCTATCCCTCAGCCAATGTTGTATCCACGTTGATAATGTCCCTTTTATTCCATGAGCAATAATTTTGCTCACAAGTTGGTTGTGTGGCACTGTATCGAATGCCTTTTGAAAGTCTCTGTACACCACATCAACAATATTACTTATTGACATTTTCTGTTAACTCTTCAAAAAAAACTCCAGCAAATTAGTTAAACATGATGTCCCTGTTAGAAATCCATGCTGGCTCTTCCTTATCAACCCATATTTTTCCATGCGACTGCTAATTCTATCCTGAATAATTTGTTTCTAGAATCTTGCCCACTGCTGAAGTTAAACTAGAAAATGCTGGAAAAACTCCGGTCTAACAGCACCTGTGGAAAGAGACAGTTAACGCTTTGAGTCCATATGACTCTTCTTCAGAAAGAGAAGTAAAAATGTGGTGAAATTGATACTGTTTAAGGGGGGGTGGAGCAGGTGAAGCTGGATAGAAGGCCAGCAATAGGTGGAGGCAAAAGAGAGATTGACAAAGATGTCATGGACAAAGGGGTGTTAATAGTAGTGATACTGGCTAAAGGAGGTGCTGATGGCATTAAGGTCAAAGTAGAATGTGATAATAGCAGGACAAGGGTAAGCACTCTGGAAAGAACAACATGAACTAGTGACAGATGGTCCTAGTGGGTGGGGGTGTGGAGGGGTTGGTGGTCGGGAAAAAAGATTGAAAATAGGATAGAAGGTGGGGATAAAACCATGAATAAAATTAAGTGGATGAAAAAATTAAATGGAAATTGAAAAAATGGGTGAGGATAGAGGAGAGACTTCCTGGTCTGAAGTTGTTGAACTCAAATGTTAAGTCCAGAAGGCTGTAAAGTGCCTAGTCGGAAGATGAGGTGCTGTTCCTCCAATTTGCGTTGAGCTTCACTGGAACATTGCAGCAGGCCAAGGACGGACATGTGGGTATGAGAGCAGGGTGGTGTGTTGAAATGGCAAGCGACAGGGAGGTCTGGGTCGTGCCTGGGGACAGAC
This sequence comes from Cetorhinus maximus, assembly GCF_964194155.1. Taxonomy (NCBI): domain Eukaryota; kingdom Metazoa; phylum Chordata; class Chondrichthyes; order Lamniformes; family Cetorhinidae; genus Cetorhinus; species Cetorhinus maximus. The sequence goes on from NW_027596364.1 coordinate 53,139, forward strand.
CGAGGGTGTTCAGCAAAGCGGTCACCCAGTCTGCGTTTCCTCCTCTCCAATGTAGAGGAGACTGCATTCGCTGGTCCCAATGCAGTAGAGCAAATTGAAGGTGGTGCAACTGAAATGCTGCTTCACCTGAGAAGTGTTTAGCCCTTGGATGGTGAGGAGAGAGGAAGTAAAGGGGCAGGTGTTGCACCTTCTGTGTTTGCATGGGAAGGTGCCGTGGGAAGGGGAATGAGGTATTGGGGGGGTGATGGAGGAGTGGACCAGGGTGTCCCGGGGGGAACAGTCCCTATGGAATGCCAACTGGGTGGGTGGGGTGCAGGTGAAGGGAAGAACACAAGGGTGTAGTGTTTACAATTTTCCAGTCCTCTGGCACCTCTCCTGAGTCAAGGGAAGACAGATTATGGCCAGTGCCCCAGTAATTTCCACTTTTTTTTTCCCTTCAATATCCTTGGATGCATCTCATCCAGTCCAGGTGCCTTGTCAACTTTAAGTACCGACAGTCTATTCAACACTTCCTTCTTATCAATTTTGAACCCTTCTAGTAACAGTTTCCTCGTCTGTCACCATGGCCTGGGTAGCATCTACTTCCTTGGTAAAGATAGATGCAAAGTTTTTAACACCTCAGCTGTGTCCCCAGCCTCCATGTGCAAATCCCTTTTTATTTGGACCTTAATTGGCCCTAATCCTGCTTTTCCCACCTTTTCACTATTTGTGTGCTGATAGACTTTGGAATTCCCTTTCTGTTGGCTCCTGGGTGGTGGGGGGGGTGGGAATTTGATGAGGTGGATGCTGAAGGGCTGTTTCCCCTTATGGAGAGACTGGAACTAGGGGACACAGTTTAAAATTAAGAGGTCTCCCATTTTAAGAGAGATGAGAATTCTTTTTTTCCCTTGAGGCCTGAGTCTGTGGAACTCTTTTTCCCCAGAGAGCTGCGGAGGTTGGGTCACTATGTTTGTAAGGCTGAGTTAGATAGGGTCCTGAATGACAAAGGGAGTATTTGAGGAAGGAAAGTGGAGTTGAGGCCACAATCGGATTGGCTATGGTTTTGAATGGCAGCGCAGATTCCTGTATGGCCTAATCCTCCTCATTCGGATGTATGTTTCATATCTCTAAAGGCAAGTAGTAACAATGAAATTCCCTTGAGATATTCAAGCCAGTGAGCTCTAATCAGTGTTTAAGGTTTAATGGCATCTTTCCAAAGCTCTTAAGACTGGGTAGTATGAAGATGATTTAATCTGCATTACTCCTCAACTACATTGCCTCCTGGAATACTTGTCTTGGAATTTGAACCCTGATCAGAGTGAACCTCCTGGTTAAGCAATTCCTGACTGAATTAACCATTTGAGGTAATTTTTCTTAAGGGCATTGCCTCTGGGAATCGAGTAGTCAAGTCCATGATGCTTAAAAGACATTGATACCCATTTTGGTTTTGGGTAGGTACACAATCTTCTAGAACCCAACCAAATGGTTATTTGATAATGGGTATTAGGATCAATGGAGCTGGTTCAGCCTAGGGCTAGGGCTTCCCAACTAGTTGACAGGTGTGACATGTCTTGCAGAATTCAACCACATCTTCATACAATTCTGGCCAATAAATGTGCTTCATTATTTTTAACTTGAGTCTGTTTTATTCCCAAATGCCATTGGAATCTCATGAGCAATTCTTAAAATTTCCCTGCAATAACCAGGGACAACAGTTTGATGGACTATGTCCTCTCCTCACCCACTGGCCTCCTGAGGAGGTCTCCACTTCCTCATCAATGTATCACCCTTTTTTTAGGTAATAACATTCATGGAACCTCTTTGATTCTTCCTCAGAATATGCCGATCCCCACAAACCAGCTTCTGTCTGCTGGTCCTTCCCCGGAATATGCCGATCCCTGTAAACCAGCTTCTGTCTGCTGGTCCTTCCCCGGAATACGCCGATCCCTGTAAACCAGCTTCTGACTGCTGGTCCTTCCCCGGAATACGCCGATCCCCACAAACCAGCTTCTGTCTGCTGGTCCTTCCCCGGAATACGCCGATCCCTGTAAACCAGCTTCTGTCTGCTGGTCCTTCCCCGGAATACGCCGATCCCTGTAAACCAGCTTCTGTCTGCTGGGCTTCCATCAATCAAGGAAGTTAAGCTAAATAATTCAGCCTCACTATTTTCAGGTTCTCTAATCTCATTCAAATTATCAAAAAAGTTCTAGTCAGCAAAGATCTGATTTTATCCTCCCAGTCAATTGATTCCGCTTATGAACTTGGGCTCAAGTTGCCACACCAATCCAGGATGCTCCTCCTGCAAAAATCACTTTGCCTCAACCCAACTGGCTCTCTTGAATTTTTTGGAATTGCTAATGTTCTTAAACCTTCCAAATCTTTACACGGTATAAAATCTACCCCTTCAATAGGTAAACTGGGAACAATTCCCACAGTAACATCTGTTTACTAAGTCACTTTGTTCCTTTTGTATAAAGTTAATTTACAGCTTCATAACTCCCATTAATACTTTTTCTTTCTTTGAACCAGCTGGAAGACAGATTGGATCATCAGCCACTGTAAATGACTGAACGGCCCCAGTATCTCCAATATTAATTGGTTTACTTGCTTTGTTGGAGTGAGGGAAAATTCCTTAGACACAAAACCTCTCTATTTCCAGTAACCTGACTCACTGGATCAGTATCCCGGGAAGAATTCCCTTAACTATCCTGAGGCATATCCACCGCTCTAGCAGGTTCTAAGGGAACACTTTACAAATTATCCTATTGCTGCTTGTTTTATTGCCTGTTTCCTTTGCTGGTACAGTATTTCCCAAAGACTCCTTAGACACCCGTATTATTGCCACTAATTTAAATTTCAGCATCCAATCATTTACTTTTACAAACTGGTTTTTTATCCTCTTGACTTGTGTGGAGCAATTATTATATTTTCATATTTCGTACTGAATGTTAAAAGTTTTGCCTATCTACTTGAGTAGAGTCTGGTTCTTTAATAAACCCAATTTTGTTTATTGAAGTAACCTGGGCATTTTAGTGGTGAAGCACATTTGGCTGTACAGCTAGCTGGAAACATCATTGAAATATATGTTATAACCTGGGCATCATTTAAATATATGTTGTAACCTGGGCATTTTAGTGGTGAAGCACACTTTGGCTGTACAGCTAGCTGGAAACATCATTGAAATATATGTTGTGACCCATGGAGTAGTGGAACTAGAGACGGACAGTGCACGACAACCATCTTGGGGTATTTAACCTAAGATGAAAACACATATAATTGGGAAAGGATGAGAGAGTAAAATGCAACAACCATGTTTCTTCTGCATTAGAGTAAAGTTTACATTAGCATTCCTTTAATTCTCCTTTATATGTTTCTCTCTTCTTTTAATATATAAATTCTATTGTTCCATATGTCTTTGCAGTTTCAACTCCCTCATAATATTGGCAGCATGAAAAGTTTTTATATTGTCAGCAACTTTTGTGAGGAGGGAAATAAACATTCATTAGCCTTGCTGATCTGGCTAATTGTAAACTAAGATCCCTTTGAAACCCACATCTCTTCACGTATCTAAAAATACAAATTCCCTTCACACCTATGCCAGCATCCATGATTACTCATTAGCATGTCGAGCACCGAGCTATTTATGATTTCAAACTTGCAGTCTACCTGACTACAAATGTAATTAAATCACTCAGGCCCAACTATACTTACCCCCATAAGCCTACTTCACAATAAACCAGAAAAACATTAGGAAAGTGATTATACTTTCATTAGAAGTTAAGAGCATGCAATTAATGCCTTTGCTTGTATTTGCAGCATAGATTGTTGAACATTGCAGCTATTTGAAGTGAGCTGGTTCCCTTTAAAATCCTGGAGTTGAATTTAATCCAGGTAATTGCACTTTGCTGGACAGTTTCCTTTCTCTTAATTGATCTGTCTCCCAGAAATTGGGGTTCTCCAAGGTTTTCTCTGATGCATGGGCACTACCTCTTGGGTTGGATTTTTATACTGTACAGAGAGGCCCTTTCTTAACTTGAGAGATTCCTTACTGCTCCCTTCAGTTTTTTCAGATGACTTCTGTGCCTGGCTTGGCAAAACCAGTTCTTAAAAACCACCTATCAGTGCCCAAATAGGAATTCAATTAACATGTCTTGCAGTCAGAGAACAAGTAATCACATTTGATCTGTCATCTTTGAAATTTTTGACCCACTTCAAGGTCGTAGGAACCAACAGGAGATGAGTTTATTTAGTTCTCCATGTTGGGGGGTGAGTGCATGCCTGGTTGTTTGCGTGTCTGTTGGGTGCATCTGGCACTGGTTAGCAGTTCCTGTTGTCTACTGTTGATTAAAATTCAGCACTTTGCATTTTTAACCTCTTCCTTAATGGGTTTTGATGATTGTAGGTTCCTCTGAAATGCCTCCTTCCCTTCCTTTTTGCTTTTGCACCTTGGGAGGTGGCCTTGCATTTTAAAACAGTTTGCTGTCCGTTTTGTGAAGTACCAAATTTCTAGTCAGTTTTTTAAAAAAAATTCAAAAAGAGGCTTTTTTGACACTTTTTCAGTTGCCTTTCACTGAGTGGGAACAAATTCTCCCTGACCCCTTGTGATTTTGAATATTTCAATCAAATCTCCTCTCAGCTGCTTTTTCTCATGGAAAACAGTCCTAACTTCTCCAATCTATGTTCTGAATTTGCTCATTCTTGGAACCATTCTTGTCAATCTTTTCTGCACTCTCTCCAATGCCGTCACATCCTTCCTACATTGTGATGACCAGAACTGGATGCAGTACTCCAGCTGAGGCTGAACCAGTGTCTTATACAAATACAACTTGTTCTTGTAGACTATGCCCCTATTAATAAAGCCTAAGATACTGCCTGCTTCATTAACTGCTCTCTCAGCCTGTCCTGCTGCCTTTAATGACTTATGCACATATTTTGTGATGTGGCTGATATGTGCCAGGCAGACCAAATCCAAAGGGAAACTGGGCCACGATATCGCAACAGTTTTGGAATTTGTATTTATTATGAGGAGATTTGTGCACTAAATTTAAAGTAGAGTCCACTAATTTTAGAGATTTTAAAAATGAAATTAAAACATTATAAGAATTCAAATACAGACACAAGATTACAGTTATTCGATTACAACGAATCCCAACATTCCTAATTAACCTGACTCCAACTACACACTCCTTTAAGGCAACAGTCCAAAATAGGTTTGAAATTCAAATAAGCAATCCAGCAAGGTTATCACAAGCACCCACTGACAGTGGAATTCCAAAGGCTCAAAACAACTTTAGTTACTGGACACTGCAGAGTTCTGCAAAATTCTGCTCGAGGCTTCCTCCATGTCTGTTCCACATGATGTACCTTTCAAGATTTTACATGCCACACCCCTACATAGCCTTCCATATTTCTCTCTCTCTTTTAATGTGTAAAATCCTATTGTACATGTCTTCAGAAATGTAATTTTCCCATAATATAAAAATCTTTCATGTTGTCAATATAGCTTCTTTCCTTTTGAGGAAAAATAATCCTAATAACCTTGCCCTATTTACCTTGTCAGTTGTAAACATCCTTTTGAAAATCGAACAACTCCCCATTTATTGCACCCTTTTTTAAAATTCATTCATGGGATGTGGATTTCACTGGCTGGGCCAGCATTTATTGCTCTGTAGAATCCTCATCATCGCTTGTCCATCTTCATTTCAAAAGTCTGCTTTACACCTAAATCTTTGTAATTTCAACCTTGCAGTGTATCTGACTCTAATTCAATTAAATCGGTCACACAGACACCAACCATGAGCCTCTGCCCCTGATCCCCCTTTAGAATTGGACCTTTATTTTATAATGTCTCCATGTTCTTCCTACCAAAATGAACCAGTTCACAATTCTCCAAAATGAAATCCATCTGCCAAACTCTGCCAATTCCACCAATTTGTCTTTGCCCTTTTTGAAATTCTACAACGTCCTCCTCCACAGTTCAAGAAGCTTCCAAGTTTCAAATCATCCGCAAACTTTGAAATTGTATCCTGTACACCAAGTTCTCGGTCATTAATAAATATCAGGAAAAGCAAGGGTCCCAACACTGACCTCTGACCTCTGGAGAATTCCACTACAAAGCTTCTCCCTGCATGAAAAACATCCATTAACCATTGCTCTCTGCTTGCTAGCATTCAGCCAATTCTGTGTCCAGGCTGCCACTATCCCTCTCTCTCATGGGAAGGCTGTGGAGGCCAGGTCATTGAGTGTATTTAAGACTGAGATAGATAGGTTCTTGATTGGTAAGGGGATCAAAGGTTACGGGGAGAAGGCGGGAGAATGGGGTTGAGAAACTTATCAGTCATGATTGAATGGTGGAGCAGACTCGATGGGCCGAATGGCCTAATTTCTGCTCCTATGTCTTATGTGACCATCTCTCTCTGGGCTCTGTGAATGATCCACATTGTTTCTCTCTCTGTAGGTCCTGATGCTAATTGCAGTATCTCCCTGTCTGGATATCGGCAAGTTGAGTGTCAGCTCCAGCAGAATTCTGCCAATGGAATAAGATGATTGGGTCTTGAGCTGTCGTCTCTGACAATATATCATCCCTCCAACCAGTGCCTGTTTCTCAAGATTACTGTTGATGTGTTTTTTGATCTTAGTTGAATATACTGGATAATCTGGAGTGAAATGAAGATTCATTTTTTCTTTGCGTTTCTCACAACACAGAATCACCTGAGTGAGTCACCAGGTAAAACTGATTCATCTGTGTGTATTTAAAGCTAGTATTGGAGGAGGCTCTCTACTAAAAAGCATCAGGAAATAAAAGCCAAGCTGTAAGGCTTGGTGAAAAGTATTCAGTGGATTATACAAGGGATGAATGCAGGTGACTGTAGACAGTGTTGTATTCAGCTGCAATGGTCATGAGACACAGTCCTATATGGGGATATTAGGATAGGTGGCCAGGAGGGTTTAAATGGTCTCTTAGAGAGAAGTTTAGGGAGTGAATTCCAGAGCTTGGGGGCTGAGGCAGCTGAAGGAATAGCCTCTGATTGTGGAGTGGTTAAAATCAGGAATGGATAAGAGAATAGATTGGAGGATCACAGTTCTCCTGGAGGTGTACAGGTGGAGGAGCTTAGAGATAGGCAGAGGTAAGGGAATGAAGGGATTTGAACACTGGATTGGATGTTGAATTTAAGGCGTTGGTGGATCTGCGATCCAGTGTAGGTCAGCAACTCGGCGAGACTTGGTGTGGGCCAGGATATGAACAGCAGCGTTGTGTATGAGGTCAAGCTTGGAAGATGGAAGGCCAACTGGAGTGTTCTTCCATCCTGGTGGGCACAGTGTACTACAACAAGGGTTTTTCTATTTATTTGATTGGGGGATGTGGGCTTCGCTGGCTGGGCTAGCATTTATTGCCCATCCTTAATTCCCCTTGAAAGTGGTGGTGAGCTGCCTTCTTTAACTGCATCAGTCTACATGGTGTAGGTGCACCCACAGTGCTGTTTGGGAGAGTTCCCGGATTTTGACCCAGTGACAGTGAAGGAATGGCAATATGTTTCCAAGGCCTGAATTTAATGCTTGGTGTGCACATCAAGTTGGCAGGAGTGGAAGCAGATGTGAATTCGTTCCTGGTCACGTAGCAAACGTAACTTGGCTGGATGAGGTTCTCAATGGTTGGTCGGGGGCAGTGGATGTGGAGTGCTGGGTCCAATGGTGACCCGGCAGGTGCTTTGAAACCAGGAGGCAGCTCCCTGAAGGCTGCCAGGGGAGAATCTTTGCATCCGGTCTGGTGATTGGAACAATGGCCTCACCAGAGGCTGGAAACATCAGGCGGGAAGGCAAGTTGTGTGGGCATTCAGCCCCCGTTTCTCAGATGAGTTACCTCACGGTCCTTGTGGAGGAGGTTGGTGTTAGGCGGGACACTCTAATACCAGGGATGGCTGGAGGAGCCACAGCACCTGACCAAAAAAGCAATGGAGGAGGTGGCAGCAGAGGTCAGCAGTCGTGACGTTGTGTGGCGCACATGGGTGCAGTGCCGCAAAAGGTTAAACAGTCTGCTTCGCTCAGCAAGTGTGAGTACCATGTTGGCATGGATCAGTGTGGTGAAGTGTCAAGGGCTGGCCATACCCTGCCCCCTGCCCTGTTAGAGTGCCAACTGTCACTAACAGGTCAAGGGGGTGAGTCCTGGCCACTTGGTCTGAGTGCCTCACGGGTTGAGGACCATGACTCTGATGTGCCCTGCAAGGTGCCCTGGGATGGGGTTTGCCAGGCTGCAGTGGGGCTGCAGGTAGAGAGTGGACAAATTGATACTCCTTTGCCCTTTCGGGAGAAGAGAAGCCATAACGCCAGCCAATGAACTAAAACAGGCAGAGCCCCCCCAAACCACCTCATTCTGAGGAGGCACGAGATGGACACCTTGGAGCTGGAGAGTCGCCACCCACCTCAGCCAGCCAGTCCTAGAGAGGCAGGGGTCTCTGACGAAGGGAAGAGTGCAGTGCACAGAGGTGAGAGTGGCAGATTGTGCAAACATTCTTGGGTAGTCACTTCATTGATGGGAGCCTCAAACCTGAGTCCCCATTGACCATTGAAAGATAATGGCATCATGCTGCTGACCTCCATCGTCTCACCAGGGCACCTGGCATACAGTGTGATGACTTTAAACTAATGACATGACATTGTTCTCCCCTAGAATAGCCAGCTCGCCCACGAACACAGGACTCCTTCACCAGAGGCTTCAACTGCACCTGCATCACACCTGCTCTCTGAACCAGGCACCAGTGCACATACCAGCACCTGAGTGGGCTAGAATGTCAGTGCATAGCCGTGAGGGCACTTCCTACCTGCTTGAGGTGCAGGCAGAGTGTGCCCAGGGTGCCGGCAGTCAGAGGACTGCTGGGGATCTGGCCGATGCTAAGTCGAAGGCAGATGAGCCCCTGGAGTCGTCCATTAGGCGACAGATGCTGGATGCCCAGGACGATCTGACAGAGGAGGGTATGCACCATGGCGTTTCTTGGTGTAGTCCCTGCAGAGCATGAGCACTGTGTTGACCCTCGTGGCCGAGCGCACTGGCTCCTCCATTGAGCGAGTGGCAACTCTGATGGAGAGGGAGCTCCAGGGACCGAATCGGGGGCTCCTGGGGTTGTGCTCAAACCCGCAAGCCCTCATGCAGGCAATGACCTCAGGTGGTCAGTGCCAGTGTGGGAGATGCACGGGGCACCCAGTATCCCAGCAAGCAGGGGCATCCAGAGGCACCTCACAGCACACGTGCTGCTTGTTATCTCCGTAGGCTCCTCAGCACTCAATGACAGTAGCTCCTCTGCCCTTCCACCAGTATCCGTGGCTTCTGATAAGGCTGCAATGACCATTAACACCATATATTATCTTCATTCGATTAGTGCCATCATGATATAAATTTTGCTTTTAACTTAAGGGCCTGAGTATGTTTCACTTGTTTTGTAGGTGCAGGGCATGCCAGTATCTCATGCTGGATGTGAGTGGCTCCAAACTTTATTGCACAGGCACTGAGTGGACTTTGGGTTCCAAGGAAGGGTCATTTTAAACATCCAGGATGGAAGCGGCAGCCCTAACATGAGGTGAAGCAGATCTTTGGTAGCCTAGCTGAAGGAGTGTTGGATCAAGGTGTTCCTACCTCTTGAAGAATCCAAAGGACTGCCTAAAAGTCCTTACTAGGCTCCTCTTACTCACCGCCGGATTCATCTTCTGTGGAGCTACCTCAAGGTCCTCTTCCTCCAGTGGGTTCTATCTTGCCAGTGCCAGATTGTGGAGAGCACGGCATGTAACCACCATTAGTGACACCCACTCTGGAGGGTATTGTACTGCTCCCCCTGAACGGTTCAGGCATCAGAAGTGCAGAGGACTGGTGGTGGTGATGGAGAGAAACCTTGTGGAGGCATGACTCCTAATATAACACTGCTCTGACTTTGTTCACGAGTGGCGGAGAGGCATCATGAGCAACCTTTTCAAGGGATAGCCCTTGTCACCCAGCAGCCATCCATCCAATTGGGCTGGAGCAGTGAACAGCCTTGGCACCTGCGAGTGCCTGAGGATGTAAGTGTCATCGGAGCTGCCTGGGTACCTTGCACAGACTCGCAGGACCAGCATCTTGTGGTCACACACTATCTGCACGTTCATGTAGTGGAAGCCCTTCCTGTTGACAAAGGCACCTGCTGATCCGTTGGCCCCTTGATGGCCACACATGCAGTCGATTGTACCCTGGAAGCAGGGGGAACCCAGCAATCACTGCAAAGCTTCTAGCTCACTCAGCCTGGCTGGCCTCGTCTGTACAGAAATGAATGAATGTCAATACCTGTCTGAAGAGCGTCTGTCACCAGCTTGATGCAACTGTGGACGGCTGATTGGGACATGCCACACAGATCCCCCACTGAGCCCTGGAAAGAGGCAGAAGCAGAGAAGTTGAGAGCCCCTGTGAATCTCAGAACCACTAGCATAGGGTGTCCACCCACAGTCAGAGCTGATCTCTGGCCCAATCATATGACAAACAGAGGTCACTGTCTCCTGGAGTGGCGGAGCCTTCTTCGGCATTGCAGCTACCTCAATATGTCCGAGGTGCATTGCTGCCTGTAAACCCTGGCAGCAGGATAGAGGCTTCTTCTGCCTTGGACACTTTGGTGGTCCTGCAGCCCTTGTCCCACAGGTCCCTCCCCTGGAAGCTGTGTTTGGACACCTGGCCTCTTTCCCTTCTCTTGAGGAGGGAGGGGAAAGATGTGCTGTTAGCGGAGAGCCCAATCTCTGTTATCAGGGTAACAGAAGGCTGATACCCGGAAGTGTCCACATGGTCAAAATCCTCCAGGGGCCTTGGGGATCGAGTCCTGAAATGAAGCCTAGAAATGCTCAGAATGAAGCTCAGAAAAGAGATGAAGCTTTCCAGTTCAAATAAGCAACCAGCAGCAAACTATCTCCTAAACTGCTCACATGATAATGCTGACCCTTTTTTATCCCACCATCGCATGAGTTTTCGCTGTGGGCTGCATGTTTTGCCCATGCAACGAGTGCAAAATCACGCAGACAACAAAATCCAAATCAATTGCTTTTTTAATGGCCTTTAATTGTTGGTAGGCGCAGCTCCGACACCCACACACCCACTGACCTGAAGATCACTCGTGTGCAGGATGACGTCTGGATGCTCACCCGATTTTCATCTCTCACTATTTCACGTCTGTTCTGGGTCATGTGTGCACCTGTCCACGAGATGTGAAGTTCTTGCCCAAATCAGGATGGTGAGTGACTTGGAGGGAACTTGCGGGTCATGGCGTTTCCTTGCATCTGCTGCCCTCGTCCTTCTAGATGGTAGTGGTCGTGGGTTTGGAAGGTGCTGTCTAAGGAGCCTTGGTGAATTCCTGCAGTGCATCTTGTCGATGGTACACACACTGCTGCTACTGTGTGTCGGTGGTGGAGGGAGTGAATGTTTGTGGATGGGGTGCCAATCAAGTGGGGCTGCTTTGTCCTGGACGGTGTTAAGCTTGTGTGTTGTTGGAGCTACACTCATCCAGGCAAGTGGGGAGTATTCCATCACACTCCTGACTTGTGTCTTGTCGATGGTGGATAGGCTTTGGGGAGTCAGGAGGTGAGTTACTTGTCACAGGATTCCTAGCCTCTGACCTGCTCTTGTAGCCACAGTATTTGTATGGCTAGTCCAGTTCAGTTTCTGGTCAATGGTAACCCCCAGGATGTTGATAGTGGGGGATTCAGTGATGGTAAAGACATTGTACGGGCAATGGTTGGATTCTCTTGTGTGGCAAGAATGACCATCTCCAACAAGTGTCAGCCAATAAGATAAAAGCAAAAAACTGCGGATGCTGGAAATCCAAAACAAAATCAAAAATACCTGGAAAAACTCAGCAGGTCTGGCAGCATCTGTGGAGAGGAGCACAGTTAACGTTTCGAGTCCGAATGAACCTTCAACAGAACTGTTGAACTGGCACAATTTTGAGCTGAATGGCCTCCAACTGTGCCATAGTGACTCCTGACTCAAACCCCAACAGCCAGTGTTTCCATCACTGCGTGTTTCCAGTTTCCACTAGCAGGGCAGACCCACCAGAAATGGCTGCCCAAGGGCATAGCCTGAGGGAGTGACCCTGGCAATCCTGACCATTGCCTCTAGACCCAATGATATTTGATGGAATCGGGTCAAACAAGGGCTTCATTCATCCACTTTTTATTTATTTTGTAGGTGTCATCAGGGACAGGAATCGGTATTCCAAGCTCCTGTATTCTCTAATTGCTCATATAATTTAATTGTTGTCATATCTTCAAATGGAATTCTTTTATATTAAATCCCATTCTGGAATCTTTTACCAACAATGATCATGTGTTGCTAATCCATGTATGGTTCTGTCAGAACAAGTGTTTATCTAGTGTAGATAGTGATGGGGACTCAGTAAGGATCCGGTGCCATCCCAGTAACAGCTCCTGAGACGTGTCCAGTCTGTACTGCTGATTAACAATGACCCTGGGCCCAGTAATCTCATCCACTGTTGTTTCTGCAATGATTCCATATAATGTACTTTCCTTCTGTTTCAGAGCCGATCAAGATGATGGTTATTGTAGGAAATAATGTTAGATTCAGTGGACCAAACGATCCTTCGCAATATCCAACGGTATCTTGGGTTTTCTCTAACCATCACAATGCAAATATAGTAAACTATTTAATAGCTGGAGGTGCTCCCCGAGGTGAAGCCACCCCTGCATACCAAGACCGAATTCTCTCTTATGCAGCTGCTCAGACCTTTGTGCTACTTGAAGTTAAGGAAGCTGATACTGGGATCTACAATTTAATTGTGACTGATAGCAATATCACCTTAAAACATGTGGAACTCTCAGTTTTCAGTAAGTACAGTAAATCTGCCTATTTGATTATTTGTTGAGTAAGATCTGCCCCTTTACCTCTCCTGTCCTGAAGTAGTTTGCTATACAGGGATATAATACCAACAGAGAGGTATCATAGAAACATAGAAACTAGGAGCAGGAGTAGGCCATTTGGCCCTTCGAGCCTGCTCCGCCATTCATTATGATCATGGCTGATCATCCAACTCAATAGCCTGCTCCCACTTTCTCCCCATATCCTTTGATCCCTTTCACCCCAAGAGCTATATCTAACTCCTTCTTGAAAACAAACATACAAAGTTTTGCCCTCAACTACTTTGTGGCAGCGAATTCCACAGGCTCACCATTCTCTGAAGAAATTTCTCCTCATCTTAGTCCTAAACGGTCTACCCCGTATCCTCAGACTGTGACCCCTGGTTCTGGACTCCCCCACCATCGGGAACATCCTTCCTGCATCTACCCTATCTAGTCCTGTTAGAATTTTATAGGTTTCTATGAGATCCCCCCCCCCTCCTCATTCTTCTGAACTCCAGTGAATATAATCTGAACCAACTTAATCTCTCCTATGTCTGTCCCACCATCCCAGGAATCAGTCTGGTAAACCTTCGCTGCACTCCCTTTATAGCAAGTACATCCTTCCTCAGATAAGAAGACCAAAACTGTGCACAATATTCCAGGTGTGGTCTCATCAAGGCCCTGTACAATTGCAGCAAGACATCCCTGTTCCTGTACTCAAATCCTCTGGCTATGAAGGCCAACATAGCATTTGCCTTCTTTACCGCCTGCTGCACCTGCATGCTTACCTTCAGCGACTGGTGTACAAGGACACCCAGGGTTGCACATTCCCCTCTCTCAATTTATAGCCATTCAGATAATAACCTGCCTTTCTGTTTTTGCTACCAAAGTAGATAACCTCACATTTATCCACATTATACTGCATCTGCCATGCATTTCCCCACTCACTCAGTTTGTCCAAATCACACGGAAGCATCTCTGCATCCTCCTCACAGCTCACCCACCCAGCTTTGTGTCATCTGCAAATTTGGAGATATTACATTTAGTTCCCTCATCTAAATCATTAATATACATTGTGAATAACTGGGGTCCCAGCACCAATCACTGCGGTACCCCACTAGTCACTGCCTGCCATTCGGAAAAAGACCCGTTTATTCCTACTCTGTTTCCTGTCTGCCAACCAGTTTTCTATCCATCTCAATACACTACCCCCAGTCCCATGCGCTTTAATTTTACACGCCAATCTCTTATGTCGGACTTTGTCGAAAGCCTTCTGAAAGTCCAAATAAACCACATCCACTGGTTCCCCCTCATCAACTCTACTAGTTACAACATCGAAAAATTCCAGTAGATTTGTCAAGCATGATTTCCCTTTCATAAATCCATGTTGACTCTATCCGATTCTGCCACTGTTTTCTAAGTGCTCAGCTATTAAACCTTTTATAATGGACTCTAGAATTTTCCCCACTACTGACGTCAGGCTGACTGGTCTATAATTCCCTGTTTTCTTTCTACCTACCCTACCCACACCCCCCCAAACACACACACACACACACCCGCCCCCCCCCCTCTTTTTTTTAAAAATAGTTTGGTTACGTTTCCTACAGATTGGAGGGTAGTTAATGTTCCAGAGTCTATAGAATCTCGGAAGATGACCACCAATGCATCCACTATTTCTAGGGCCACTTCTGTAAGTACTCTGGGATGTACATTATCAGGTCCTGGGGATTTATCGGCCTTCAATCCCATCAATTTCCCCAACACCATTTCCCTACTAATACTGATTTCTTTCAGTTCCTCCCTCTCACTAAACCCTGTGTTCCCCAACATTTCTGGTATGTTATTAGTGTCCTCCTTTGTGAAGATTTAGTTTGAATGTATTTAGTTAGTCAGCCATTTCTTTGTTCCCCATTATAAATTCCCCTGTTTCTGACTGTAAGGGACCTACGTTTCTCTTCACCAATCTTTTTCTCTTCACATACCTATAGAAACTTTTACAGTCAGTTTTTATGTTCCCTGCAAGCTCACTCTCGTACTCTATTTTCCCCTTCTTAATCAATCCCTTGGTCCTCCTTTGCTGAATTCCAAACTGCTCCCAACCTTCAGGTCTGTTGTTTTTTCTGGCCAATTTGTATGCCTCTTCCTTGCATCTAATACTATCCCTAATTTCCCTTGTAAGCCATGGTTTGGCCACCTTTCCTGTTTTACTTTTGTGCCAGACAGGAATAAACAATTGTTGCAGTTCATCATGCGCTCTTTGAATGTTTGCCATTGCCTATCCACTGTCATCCCTTTAAGTAACGTTTCCCAATCCATCATAGCCAACTCGCACCTCATACCATCGTAGTTTCCTTTAGTAAGATTCAGGACCCTAGTCTCAGAATCAACGACGTCACTCTCCATCCTGATGAAGAATTCTATCATATTATGGTCGCTCATCCCCAAGGGGCCTCGCACAACTAGATTGCCAATTATTCCTTTCTCATTACACAATACCCAGCCTAGGATTGCCTGTTCTCTGTTGGTTCCTCAACGTATTGGTCCTGAAAAACATCCTGTATACACTCCAGGAATTCCTCCTCTAGGGTATTGTTACTAATTTGATTTGCCCAATCTATATGCAGATTAAAGTCACCCATAATTACGGATGTTCCTTTATTGCATGTGTCTCTAATTTCCTGTTTAATGCCATTCCCAGCATCACCACTACAGTTTGGGGGTCTATATACAATCCCCACTAATGTTTTTTACCCCTTAGTGTTTCTCAGCTCTACCCATACAGATTCCACATCATCGGAGCTAGTATCTTCCCTCACTATTGTTAATTTCCTCTTTAACCAGCAATGCAACTCCACCGCCTTTTCCTTCACCTGTCTCCACAAATACCCCCTCCACTGTCTCTAAATTGTCAGATTTCATATCCAGCATCCAGTTCTGGATGAGCAGAAATTTCCTCCAATTAAATATTGGGAAGACTAAAGCCTCATCAGTCCTCCTCATAAACTCTGCTCCTTCACCACCCGCTCCATCCCTCTCCCCCGGCAACTCTGAGGCTGAACCAGCCGGATCACAAAGTGTCATACCTGACCCTGAGATGAGCTTTCAATCACACATCTGCACCATCACCATCGCCTACTTCCTAGGTGAGATCACCTGACTCTGTCCTTGTCTCAGCTCATCTGCTGCTGGAACCCTCATTTATGCCTTTGTTACCTCCAGGCACAACTATACTGATACACTCCTTGTCGGCGTCCCACATCCTATCTCTCCATAAACTTGAGATCATTCGAAGCTCTGCTGTCCATATCCTAACTCGTGCCATTTCTCATTTACCCATCACCACCCTCTCCTTTGATTCTAAAATGCTTATCCTTATTTTCAAATCCCTCCATGACTCTGCCCCCCTCCCTATCTCTCTCATCTCCTCCAGCCCTTCATCCCTCCAAGATAACTACACTCCTCTAATTCTGGCCTCTTGAGCATTGCTGATTTTAATCACTTCACCATTGGTGGCCGTGCCTTCAGCTGCCTGGGCTGTAAGCTCTGGAATTTCCTCCATACACCTCTTCACATCTCCGTCCCTTTCCTCCTTTTAAGACATTCCTTGTAACCTTGCTCTTTAAGCAAACTGTCGGTCATCTAATCTAATTTCCATTAATGTAGGTCACTGTCATATTTTGTTTTATGTCTGTGTCAAATGTCTTAGGATGTTTCATTACGTTTAAAGATGCTATATAAGTACAGTTGTTATTGTATACTGAGTATTGGCAGGCAGTTCATCATAGGGACCATCATTTCCCAGCAAAGACACATGATAGCCATCAGTTGTAGCAATCGTTAGTTTTTTATCTCTAAACATAGGGTATTGAGGAAAATTGCAGATTTTCATGTCCCCTGTACTGCAGGATTTTTTCGTGGGTTTATTAAATGATTAAAACATAGAATTACAATTGACCAATTCACCATCAATTCCTTTAAGTTCAAGCAAGACTTTCTCTCTATAAGGTAAGAGAGGACTATCAGATGGTAAGTTAAAGGGAAAATCCTTATTGACAGTGTTATGATCCTGGCCCAGCCCGCCAAGGTTTTGGTGTGATTTAGTGAGGGATCAATGGTTTGTTTAAAGTAGACAAAGTTTGAGATTCAAGACTTTTGCTACAGAAAAATCAATAAGATTCTACAGTTTTTGAACAAACAAAAATAAACTCTACAAGGTCAGAAAGGTATAGATTAAACAAACAATTTTCAGTCTTATACTCTACCATTGAGGTACATGTGAATTAACGGGCAAACAGTGGTCAAACACACCACACTACAATAAAAGACACATGTGACAAAGACACCAATGCCCTTCAGGGAAGGAAATCTGCTGTCCTTACCTGGTCTGGCCGACATGTAATTGACTCAGAAATGGCCCTAGCAAGCCACTCCGTTGTAACAAACTGCTACAAAGTTACAAAAAAAGGAATGAAACTGGACAGTTCACCGAGCATTGCCCTAGGCACCGAGAACGACAATGGCAAACTGAGCCTATCGACCCTGCAAAGTCCTCCTTAAAAACAGCGGGGTGCTAGTGCCAAAATTGGGAGAGCTGCCTAATAGACTAGTCAAGCAACAGCCTGACATAGTCATCCTCGTGGAATCATACCTTACAGACAATGTTCCAGACACCACCATCCCTGGGTTTGTCCTGTTCCATGGGCAGGACAGACCAAGCAGAGGTGATAGCACAGTAGTACACAGTCAGGTGGGAGTTGCCCTGGGAGACCTCCGCATCAATTCTGGACCTCATGAAGTCTCATAGCATCAGGTCAAACATGGACAAGGAAACCTCCTGCTGATTAGCACATACCACCCCCACTCAACTGATGAATCAGTGCTTCTCCATGTTGAACATCACTTGGGAGGAAGCACTGAGAGTGGCAAGGATGCAGAATGTACTCTGGGTGGGGGACTTCAATGTCTAGCACCAAGAGTGCTTCAGTGGCACCACTACTGACCGAGCTGACCAAGTCCTAAAGGACATAGCTGCTAGACTGGGGCTGCGGCAGGTGATTAGGGAACCAACAAGAGACCTCATCCTCATCCTTTGCCTGCTGCAAATGCATCTGTCCACGACAGTAGCAGTCGGAGTGACCACCTTGTGGAGATGAAGTCCCACCTTCACATTGAGGATCCCCTCCATCATGTTGTGTTTGGCACTACCACCGTGCTAAATGGGATAGATTTCAAACAGATCTAGCAACTCCAGACTGGGCATCCATGAGGTGCTGTAGGCCATCAGTAGCAGCAGAATTGTACTCGAACACAATCTGTAACCTCATGGCCCGGCATATCCCCCACTCTACCATTACCATCAAGCCAGGGGATCAACCCTGGTTCAATGAAGAGTGCAGGAGGGCATGCCAGGAGCAGCACCAGGCATACCTAAAAATGAGGTACAAACCTGGTGAAGCTATAACCCAGGACTACTTGCGTGCCAAATAGCATAAGCAGCAAGTGATAGACAGACAGAGCTAAGCGATCCCACAACCAATGGATCAGATCTAAGCTCTGCAGTCCTGCCACAACCAGTCATGAATGGTGGAGGATGATTAAACATCTCACTGGAGAAAGAGGCTCCACAAATATCCCCCTCCTCAATGATGGAGGAGCCCAGCACGTTAGTGCAAAAGATACGGCTGAGGCATTTGTTACAATCTTCAGCCAGAAGTGCCAAGTGGATGATCCATCTCGGCCTCCTCTGGAGGTCCCCAGCATCACAGATGCCAGTCTTCAGCCAATTCGATTCACTCCACATGATATCAAGAAACGGCTAAAGGCACTGGATACTGCAAAGGTTATGGGCCCTGGCAATAGCACTGAAAACATGTGCTCCAGAACTGGCCGTGCCCCTAGCCAAACTAGCCAAGTGACATCTGCAACACTGGCATCTATCCGAATATGTGGAAAATTGCCCAGGTATGTCCTGTATACGAGAAGCAGGGCAAATCCAACCCGGCCAATTATCACCCCATCAATCTACTCTCCATCATCAGTAAAGTAATGGAAGGGATTATCAACAGTGCTATCAAGCGGCACTTGCTTAGCAATAACCTGCTCACTGAGGCCCAGTTTGGGTTCTGCCAGGGCCACTCAGCTCCTGACTCCATTACAGCGTTCACAGAATCGCAGAGTGCAGAAGAGGCCCTTCAGCCCATCGAGTCTGCACCGACACATGAGAAACACCTGACCTACCTACCTACATACCTAATCTCATTTACCAGCACTTGGCACGTCATAACATTCAGGGTATGGGCCAAGTGCTCATCCAGGTACTTTTTTTAAAGGATGTGAGGCAACCCGCCTCCACCACTCTCCCAGGCAACACGTTCCAGACCGTCACCACCCTCTGGGTAAAAATGTTGTTCCTCACATCCTTCCCCCCCCCACCCTAAACCTCCTGCCCCTCACCTTGAAATTATGTCCCCTTGTGACTGACCCTTCAACTAAGGGAAACAGCTGCTCCCTATCCACCCTGTCCATGCCCTTCAATCTTGTACACCTCAATCAGGTCGCCCCTCAGTCTTCTCTGCTCCAATGAAAATAACCCAAGTCTATCCAACCTCTCTTCATAACTTAAATGTTTCATCCCAGGCAACATCCTGGTGAATCTCCTCTGCACCCCCTCCAGTGCAATCACATCCTTCCTATAATGTGGCGACCAGAACTGCACACAGTACTCCAGCTGTGGCCTCACCAAGGTTCTATACAACTCCCACATAACCTCCCTACTTTTCTAATCTATGCCTCGATTGATAAAGGCAAGTGTCCTATATGCCTTTTTCACCACCCCACTAACATGCCCCTCCACCTTCAGAGATCTATGGACACACACGCCAAGGCCCCTTTATTCCTCAGAACTTCCTAGTGTCATGCTGTTCATTGAATACTTTCTTGTCAAATTACTCCTTCCAAAGTGTATCACCTCACACTTTTCAGGGTTAAATTCCATCTGCCACTTATCTGCCCATTTGACCATCCCGTCTATATCTTCCTGTAGCCCAAGACACTCAAGCTCACTGTTAACCACCCGGCCAATCTTTGTGTCATCCGCAAACTTACTAATCCTACCCCCCACATAGCCATCTATGTTGTTTATATGAATGACAAATAATAGGGGACTGAGCACAGATCCCTGTGGTACGCCACTGGACACTGGCTTCCAGTCACAAAAGCATCCTTCTGTCATAACCCTCTGCCTCCGACAACTAAGCCAATTTTGAATCCACCTTATCAAATTACCCTGTGTCCCATGTGCATTTGCCTTCTTTATAAGTCTCCCATGTGGGAACTTGTCAAAGGCTTTGCTGAAACCCATATAAACTACATCAACAGCACTACCCTCATCTACAGACCTGGTCACCTCCTCAAAAAATTCAATCAAATTTGTTAGGTATGACCTCCCTCTGACAAAGCCATGCTGACTATCCCTGATCAAACCTTGCCTCTCCAAGTGGAGATAGAAACTCTCCTTCAGAATTTTCTCCAATAGTTTCCCTACCACTGACGTGAGACTCACTGGCCTGTGGTTCCCTGGCTTATCTCTACAACCCTTCTTAAATAGCGGAACCACATTAGCTGTTCTCCAGTCCTCTGGCATCTCCCCTGTGGCCAGAGAGGAATTAAAAATTTGGGTCTGAGCACCTGCAATCTCCTCCCTTGCCTCCCTCAGCAGTCTGGGACACAAATCATCCAGACCTGGAGATTTGTCCACTTTTAAGCCTGCCAATACCTCCAATATCTTGTCACTCCCTATATCCATTTGCTTAAGAACCTCACAGTCTCTCTACCCATTTTGATACCTTCATCCTCATTCTCTTGGTTGAAGACAGATGTGAAGTATTCATTCAACACTCTAGCGAAGTCCTCTGGCTCCATAGATTGCCCCCTTGGTCCCTTATAGGCCTTACTCTTTCCCTGGTTGTGGTCACTACCACTATAATGCTACCCCACCACCACCACCACCTCAGCAACCTGCCCGGCTGGATTCCCCAGAATTAGGTCCAGCACTGCGCTGTCCCTTGTTGGACTCATACATATTGACCTTAAAAAGTTCTCGTGTACACATTTCAAGAAATCCACTCCATCCAAGCCCTTAACACTATGTCTATCCCAATTAATGTTGGGAAAGTTGAAATCACCTAATATAATTACCCTATTGTTATTGTTTTTACACACCTCCACAAATTGTGCACATATTTGCTCCTCAGTTTCCCACTGACTATATGGGGGCCTATAATAAACACCTAACAATGTGGCTGCCCCTTTTTTATTCCTAAGCTCTATCCACAAAGCTTCATTCGATGCCCCCTCCAACATATCATCTCTCCTTACTGCAGTAACTGACTCCTTAACTAATAATGCAACACCTCCTCCTCTTTTACCCCCTCCCCTGTCTCACCTGAAGATTCTATATCCCAGAATGTTGAGCTGCCAATCCTGCCCCTCCCTCAACCACATCTCTGTGATGGCTACTATACCACAATTCCACGTGTTAATCCTCACCCTTAACTCATCTGTTTTACCTGTACTACTCCTGGCATTAAAGTAGAGGCCATCCAACCTTGCCTTACTCCCTTAAAACTTAATGCAGCTGTACTCCCTCTGACTTGATTGTTTTACTGTATTATGATGTGTCCCTATTCTGCTAACATTCTGTGTCCCCGCCCCCTGCCGAATTAGTTTAAACTCCTCCCAACAGCACTAGCAAACCCGCCCGCAAGCATGTTAGTCCCGCTCTGGTTCAGATGTAGACTGTCCCACTTGTACAGGTACCACCTTCCCCAGAAACAGTCCCAGTGATCCAGGAATCTAAAACCCTCCCTCCTGCACCAACGTATTCATCTGCGCTATTCTCCTATTTCTGAGCTCGCTGGCACGTGGCACTGGGAGTAATCCAGAGATTACAACCCGAGAGGTTTTGCTTTTCAGTCTACTGCCTAACTCCCTGAATTCTTGATGCAAGACCTCATCCCTCTTTCTACCTATGTCATTGATACCAACATGTACCATGACCTCTGCCTTATCACCCTCCCCCTTCACCTTAGAACACATGGGATTGGGGATAATCTACTGGCATGAATTAAGAATTGGTTAATGGACATAAAACAGAGTAGGAATTAATGGGTCATTCTCAGATTGGCAGACTGTGACTAGTCAAGGGTTAGTGCTTGCATCCCAGGTATTCACAATTTATAGCAATGATTTAGATGTGGGGACCAATGTAATTTTTCCAGGTTTGCTAATTGCACAAAATTAGGTGGGAATGAGAATTGTGAGGAGAAGACAAAGAGGCTTCAGGAGGATTTAGATACTCTAATTGAATGGGCAATGTTCTGAGATGGTCCTTCTATCTTTGACTCTAGTTGTGATACTTGGTTAGTAGACAGACTGTAGGCTGTAGAGTAGGCATGCTGCTCCTAGGCATGGTATTCCAACCTCTGTCTTGAGAGAGAGTGTAACACATGACTGACTGATGTCAATGTCACATTCGTCATCTACATCATAGCATATCCCATTTGTTAACCCTTTATACTACAGGCAAGAACATGGAAAATGGAATATAATGTGGGAAAGTGTGAAGCTATCCACTTTGGTAGGAAAAGCAGAAATGCGAGTATTTCTTAAATGGTGAGAGGTTGGGAAGTGTTGATGTCCAAAGGGACCTGGGTGTCCTTGTTCATAAGTCACTGAAGCTAACATGCAGGTACAGGAATTAGGAAGGTAAATGGTATGTTAGCCTTTATTGCAAGAGGATTTGAGTAGAGGAGTAAAGAAGTCTTGCTGCAATTGTATAGATTCTTGGTAAGACTTCACCTGGAGTAATGTGTAGAGTTTTGCTCTCCTTAACAAAGTAAGGATATACTAACTGCCATTGAGGGAGTGCAATGAAGGTTCACCAGACTGATCCCTGGATTGGGGAGACATTGGGGAGGCTGGGCTGATATTCTCTAGACTTTAGAAGAATAAAGGTGATCTCATTGAAACACAAATTCTTACTTTCTCAACAGGGTAGATGCAGAAATGATGTTTCCCCAGGTTGTAGGGGTGTGTGGGGGTGAGGTGCTGGAACCAGGGGACACCATCTCAGAATAAGAGGTAGGCATTTAGGACTGAAATGAGGAGGAATTTCTTCATTTAGAGGGTGGTGAACTCTTGGAATTCTCTACCCCATAGTGCTATGGAATATGGGGATAGTGTGGGAAATGGCTTTGAGGTAGAAGATCAGCTATCATCTAATGGTGGAGCAGGCTTGAGGGGCCTACTCACACTCCTAACTCCTTTGTTCCGATGTTTCTATGTTTACATGGATTGTGAAATGGCTGCAGGAAGCCATTAAACTTAAAATGGCTTCCTTGATAACTCACAATCCACTTATTCTAATACAAAATACGACAGATACTGGTAATCTGAAATAAAAGCAGAAAATGCCGGAAATACTCTGCAGCATCTGTGGAGAGAGAAACAGAGTTCACCTTTCAAATCTATGACCTTTTATCAGAATCATTGGAATGTTTCTTTCCAGAGTGATTGTTGAGAGATGAGGCATTGCTGAAGATGGAAGCAGTCTGCCCAGCCCTGTGCACAGTGTCAGCATTAATCACCCACAGGTTCAAACCAGCCCAGGGACCCAGCAGCACCCAGCCATTTCGGAGTGAGATTGCTGGTTTGTGTCCCCTGAGCCATCTTTATTGAGACTCACTGACTGTGCTTGAGTCCATACACCTCATTATCCTCCAATGTTCAGCTTCAGTCCCAGGTTGTGGATGTGGGAGGGATTGTAGAATAACTGGTTAATAGTTATGGTAATGAGATAATGATGTGTATCATGGTGTAACAGTGACATCAGCAGCCATGTGCAAGAGACTAAGAGAAGATGGAACAGTCTGTACAAGAGAGAGATGTACTTACCTGGAAGTTTAGGACGTATTATAGTGTAAATAAAGGAATTTGGAAGTAACCTACCAGAGTTAGACCCAAGTCACTCATATGTAGTGAGAAAACTTCCCAATCCAGAACTGGTCACAAGTTACCCAAAGAGGCATCCAAATAGCATTTAAAGAGGAAACCAAATCACAAACCATGGCAGCAGCAATGGTGACACCAATCTAACAACAGTTTGGTGCCATTGACGGAACACCCATGGGGAGAAGACTTCTTCAAAGGAAGAATCAGAGGACTTACCTTAGTGAGAGGCACACTGAGAATTGAGAGCGGTGTCAGTACCAGTTGAGCAGTCACTGCTCCTTCTGCAGCCTCGAGTTTGCAAACCTTGAAGGTCCACAAAGAGGCCAGCGTTGGGAGTTGTGGAAAAAGACACTCCTGAGGTATGGAGCAGAATCAGGCTTGCATGCAAAAGAGCAGAAACACCAGGTTAGTACGTTCCTGTAGGCAGTGGGCTTTGCTGGTGATGATGTCCTCCTGAGACAGGAGGTAGAAGAGATATATGCAGATTTGGAAACCAACTTGAAAGCATTTGATGAATACTTCAGCTCAAAATCAAACCTGGTAATTGAGTGAGCACAATTCAATGAGAGATCCCAGAGGCCAGTGGAATCCATTGAATTGTTCCTTACAGACCTGGATAAACTAGCCAGTTATTGAAAGATAAACTTATTTGTGTTCACATTGTTGTCAGCGTCTACGATGAAAAGCTGTCAGATCTTTTGCAGTCAAAAGATGACCTAACACTCGAACAAATGGTTCAATACGTTAGACAGGCCAAATTTAGGGAGCAAAATCAGGTCTTAATCTGTGGAAATACCAAAGCTTCGGATGAACTTGTTAGTGGTTTGGGCCCGAAGGTGGCAGCCCCGCCCAATCAAAAGCCCCTCAAAAGAGAAAGCGGCAAACCCTGCAGCAGCCATTTGAAAGTGCCCCACACTGTGGGCAGAATCTTCTGGCTGGCGTGTGGGTGGCGGAGCCCGGACACCAGCACTTCAAACGTCACCACGCGGCATCGTGATATGTCAGTCGGCTGGTGCGCTATGCAGCGGGACGCACGCCCGCCATTCATTAAAGGCATCGTTAAGGCCCTTAACTTGTCAATCATCGAGGATCTCGTGGGGCCCGTGCGAACTTCGGCTCGGACCACAGGCCCAACGGGCAGGCGGGTAGGAGATTGTTTTTACAAACCTCATCCACTGGCGGTTTTAAAACGTTTACTAAAGTTTTTGTTCATTTGATTAACATGTCCCATCCTGTGTGATATTTTCACATGAGGGGGACATGTTAATGAATGTTTAATTGTTCTGTTTGTAATATTTGCCAGCCTTTCGGTGCACTCCGAGGCAGCGCTTTCGCGCGCATGCTCTCTGACAGTGGGGGAATCCCCCCCCCCCCCGCCTGCACAGGGAGCGCATAGCGCTTCCCGTCGGGTGGCAGGGCCCGTTTCGGCGACAGCGATTGACTGCCCGCCCGCCCGCCCATCAAGGGCACAATCCTGCCCGATGTCGCTAAAAAGCAGCAAAGAAGGCAGGACTGCCCAGCAGGGGGCGCAGTGTTTCCATTGCAGAAAGGACATTTCAAGCAGTTCTGTAAATCCAAGTGTGCAATTCAAGGAGGAAGGCGGGAGAATGGGCAGAATTGTATGTTCTCCCCTGGGAAAGGGGTGGGTGGGTGTTGGGAGACAGGGTTTGTCAGCGGGGTGAGCGTTACATTTGTCAGATGGACTTCCTGTTGGATTCCCGACCTCTCCGCGATTATGCCCTGGGATGGGCGAGGCCCTCTACCCTCTGCCCTTGCCCCAATTGAGGCTTTAAGTGGCCAATTCTTGACGATTTAAGGGCTGCTTTCTGCCCAGTCTCAATTTTCAGGCTAGCAGGGGAAGTTCAGCAGCAAGGCAATTGCCTCCCCCTCCCCGCCTTCCTGGCCACTTGACTGACACCCCAAACCCCCTAAGTCCATCTCCCCAGTCCTCACCTACCACCCCACCCTGAGACCACCAAAACGTACTTGTCCCTCGAATCCTGGGACTTGGGCTGTGGGGACTGCACGCAGTCCCAGTCCTGTTCAGATTAGCCTGCAGCTCCCTGAGGCGGGACTTCCTGAGGTGACAGTCCTGTCTGAAGCCAGTGAATGCTCTATGGGGTGTGAAATGGCACCGGGGGGGACTGTTCAGATGGTGGGAAGGGAAACCCCTTTCTGAAGACTTCAGCAATGTTAGTAACAGGTCCGAAAGCATGGATTAGAGATCAAAAGTCTGAAGGCACAGTTATTAAACAAGCAAACCAACCCTTCCCTATCTCATTCCAACTCCACCTGGTACATTCAGGAGAAACTGAAAAGTGATAAAACCACTGGAGGCTGCAAGAACTAATGAGTTTGAATATCACAAGCCCTGGGAATATGAAATGAAGACTACATCAGTTAGCTGCAGAATGGTGACCCAGTCAGCAAACGATGAGGGACAAGAACAAGGTCAGGGAAAGCATTGCATAGACTGAACGTGGGAAGCTCAGACCTGCAGGGAAGATGCTGCTAATAGAAAAAGTTTAAGAAAAGGGTTTGAGATTGCTATTAAGAAAGTTGAGATTATACCTGAGGAGATGTAAAATAACGGGTTAATAGTTATGGTAATGAAGTAGTAATGTATGTGATGGTGTAATAGTGACATCAGCAGTCATGTGCAGGAAACTGAAGAGAAGATGGAACTGTCTGCACAAGAGAGAGATGTACTTGCCTAGAATGGACTGCTGTATAAATAAAGGTGTTTTTGAAGAAAGCTACTGGGATTAGACCCAAGTCACTCCTAAGTAGTAGGGGACTTCCCCAATCCAGAACAGGCCACATGTGAACTGAAGAGAAATCAAACTAGTATTTAAAGTGGAAACCAAACCACCAACAAGCCATGTGAGTTACCCATTCTCCTCATAATATTAAAATCAGCTGTTCCATCTCTCCCTAGATGATCTTCTCAGGCCCCACATATCCAGTAATTCCAACAGGGAAAACAGTGTTATCGCGTTGACCTGCACCGTGTCAACTAAAGTCCAGTCTATCACGTGGTTTGCAGCAGGAATCAAATTTCTGGATAAGCGCTTTAGCTTGATCGATAATAACAGAACTTTGATCATTAATATGGCACAACAGTCAGATTCCGGCACCTACACCTGCTTGGTGGAAAATCCCTTTGCAAGAGCCAGCAGCTTCTTCCAATTGACGATCAAAAGTGAGTGTGTCCAGGTTTCTTATTAGTGTGGAAGGTAGAGGTTTCTTGCAATGCACAGCAATGTGTTTTTAAATCAGGATTGGGGAAGTGTGAATGCTTTCTGCAAAGTTCAGTCTAACTGAGCATAAAGCCTGTCTGGTGACCAGTAGGAGACTAGAGCCAGAATTTGATGCTGATCGGTGGGTGAAACCTCATCCAAGGGAAATGACAGGACTCCCACCTCCGGATGAGGCTTCCGTTATTAAATAAAAGAAAAATCTATAGATAGCATTTTTTATCATGTGTATGTTCAGGTGACTGATTGTGATGCTTGGATATTTTTTGCTTGATTTTAAAAGACTTTATTTCATGCTTTCCAGGCCTTCAGCTCTCTGCCTTTGTAGCTTTCTCTCAGCGCTCGCCCACGCCCGTGCTTAGGTCAGCACCCACCCTCCTCCCAGCCCCACGCCAGCAGCGCACAGCATTTCAGCCCACGCTTCATGCTGGCTGGCTGTCAATCGGAGTGAAATCACGGCCGGAGGCGAACTCCAGTCTGCAGTCCATTCTCCGGCCAATTCCAGACCCGCCAATTGTACCCACCATCCTAAAAATCCTGCCTTTGCTGTTGATATTCCTGTGAGGGGGTGTGGGTGAGTTCTGGTAATGTGGGTTCACTTCACTTCATCCATTGAACCATATCGAGGAAGTGGGAGACAGAATTCCCAGCACAGGGACTTTTCCCTGTACTTCCATAGAGTGTGGGAGTTTGGGAAATGCAATGCCAAGTCATTCCCCTGGTCTCCTACTCCACTCACACATACAATACACATTAACGTTCAGTCACTCTGACCTTTCCTGAAGGTCAATGTTAGAATAACTGCTGTGTTCTGCTCTGACAGCACATGAGACAATGAGGGAATGAACGGACACAGGTCGTAAGCAGCCAATTGACCACCAGAAAACCCCTGTCACCTAGAGGTGAAAACTGCTGTGACACTGTGTCCAGAATCTGACCGGATCTAATGTGTTCAGCCAGTGGGCAGTATTGTGCTCATCTGACAGGCACTAATGTGTTCATCTGACAGACACTAATGTGTTCACCTGACAGACACTAATGTGTTCATCTGACAGACACTAAGTGTGTTCATCTGACAGACACTAATGTGTTCATCTGACACACACTAATGTGTTCATCTGACAGACACTAATGTGTTCATTTGACAGACACTAATGTGTTCATCTGACAGACACTAAATGTGTTCATCTGACAGACACTAAATGTGTTCATCTGACAGACACTAAATGTGTTCATCTGACAGACACTAAATGTGTTCATCTGACAGACACTAAATGTGTTCATCTGACAGACACTAAATGTGTTCATCTGACAGACACTAAATGTGTTCATCTGACAGACACTAATGTGTTCACCTGACGGAGACTAATGTGTTCACCTGACGGAGACTAATGTGTTCATCTGACGGAGACTAATGTGTTCATCTGACGGAGACTAATGTCTTCACCTGACGGAGACTGATGTCTTCACCTGACGGGCACCAATGTCTTCACCTGACGGAGACCAATGTGTTCACCTGACGGGCACCAATGTGTTCACCTGACGGGCACCAATGTGTTCATAGAATAGGCACTAATGTGTTCATAGAATAGACACTAATGTGTTCACCTGACGGGCACTAATGTGTTCACCTGACGGGCACTAATGTGTTCACCTGACGGGCACTAATGTGTTCATAGAATAGACACTAATGTGTTCGTAGAATAGACACTAATGTGTTCACCTGACGGGCACTAATGGGGTCATCTGACGGGCACTAATGGGGTCACCTGACGGGCACTAATGGGGTCACCTGACGGAGACTAATGGGGTCACCTGACGGAGACCAATGTCTTCACCTGACGGAGACCAATGTCTTCACCTGACGAAGACCAATGTCTTCACCTGACGGAGACCAATGTCTTCACCTGACGGAGACCAATGTGTTCACCTGACGGGCACCAATGTGTTCACCTGACGGGATCTAATGTGGTCACCTGATGGGCACTAATGTGTTCACCTGACGGGCACTAATGTGTTCACCTGGCGGGCACTAATGTGTTCACCGAATAGACACTAATGTGTTCATCTGACGGGCACTAATGTGTTCATCTGACGGGCACTAAAGTGTTCATAGAATAGACACTAATGTGTTTATAGAATAGACACTAATGTGTTCATAGAATAGACACTAATGTGTTCATAGAATAGACACTAATGTGTTCATAGATTAGACACTAATGTGTTCATAGATTAGACACTAATGTGTTCATAGATTAGACACTAATGTGTTCATAGAATAGACACTAATGTGTTCATAGAATAGACACTAATGTGTTCATAGAATAGACATTAATGTGTTCATAGAATAGACACTAATGTGTTCATAGAATAGACATTAATGTGTTCATAGAATAGACACTAATGTGTTTATCTGACGGGCACTAATGTGTTCATAGAATAGACACTAATGTGTTCAGCAGACGGGCACTAATGTGTTCAGCAGACGGGCACTAATGTGTTCAGCAGACGGGCACTAATGTGTTCAGCAGACGGGCACTAATGTGTTCAGCAGACGGGCACCAATGTGTTCATAGAATAGACACTAATGTGTTCACCTGACGGGCACTAAAGTGTTCAACTGACGGGCACCAATGTGTTCACCTGACGGGCACCAATGTGTTCACCTGACGGGCACCAATGTGTTCACCTGACGGCACCAATGTGTTCACCTGACGGGCACCAATCTGTTCACCTGACGGGCACCAATGTGTTCACCTGACGGGCACCAATGTGTTCATAGAATAGACACTAATGTGTTCAGCAGACGGGCACTAATGTGTTCAGCAGACGGGCACTAATGTGTTCAGCAGACGGGCACTAATGGGGTCATCTGACGGGCACTAATGGGGTCATCTGACGGGCACTAATGGGGTCATCTGACGAGCACTAATGGGGTCATCTGACGGGCACTAATGGGGTCATCTGACGGGCACTAATGTGTTCACCTGACAGACACTAATGTGTTCATCTGACAGACACTAAATGTGTTCATCTGACAGACACTAATGTGTTCATCTGACAGACACTAAATGCGTTCATCTGACAGACACTAAATGCGTTCATCTGACAGACACTAAATGCGTTCATCTGACAGACACTAAATGCGTTCATCTGACAGACACTAAATGCGTTCATCTGACAGACACTAAATGCGTTCATCTGACAGACACTAAATGCGTTCATCTGACAGACACTAAATGCGTTCATCTGACAGACACTAAATGCGTTCATCTGACAGACACTAAATGCGTTCATCTGACAGACACTAAATGTGTTCATCTGACAGACACTAAATGTGTTCATCTGACAGACACTAATGTGTTCACCTGACGGAGACTAATGTGTTCACCTGACGGAGACTAATGTGTTCACCTGACGGAGACTAATGTGTTCACCTGACGGAGACTAAGGTCTTCACCTGACGGGCACCAATGTGTTCACCTGACGGGCACCAATGTGTTCACCTGACGGGCACCAATGTGTTCATAGAATAGGCACTAATGTGTTCACCTGACGGGCACCAATGTGTTCACCTGACGGGCACCAATGTGTTCACCTGACGGGCACCAATGTGTTCTCCTGACGGGCACTAATGTGTTCGTAGAATAGACACTAATGTGTTCGTAGAATAGAAACTAATTTGTTCACCTGACGGGCACCAATGTGTTCACCTGACGGGCACCAATGTGTTCACCTGACGGGCACCAATGTGTTCTCCTGACGGGCACTAATGTGTTCGTAGAATAGACACTAATGTGTTCGTAGAATAGAAACTAATTTGTTCACCTGACGGGCACTAATGTGTTCACCTGACGGGCATTAATGCGTTCACCTGACGGGCACTAATGGGGTCACCTGACGGGCACTAATGGGGTCACCTGACGGGCACTAATGGGGTCACCTGACGGGCACTAATGGGGTCACCTGACGGGCACTAATGGGGTCACCTGGCGGAGACTAATGGGGTCACCTGTCGGAAACTAATGGGGTCACCTGACGGAGACCAATGTGTTCACCTGACGGGCACCAATGTGTTCACCTGACGGGCACCAATGTGTTCACAGAATAGACACTAATGTGGTCACCTGACGGGCTCTAATGTGGTCACCTGACGGGCACTAATGTGTTCACCTGACGGGCACTAATGTGTTCACCTGGCGGGCACTAATGTGTTCATAGAATAGACTCTAATGTGTTCATAGAATAGACACTAATGTGTTCATAGAATAGACACTAATGTGTTCATAGAATAGACACTAATGTGTTCATAGATTAGACACTAATGTGTTCATAGAATAGACACTAATGTGTTCGTAGAATAGACACTAATGTGTTCATAGAATAGACACTAATGTGTTCATAGAATAGACACTAATGTGTTCATAGATTAGACACTAATGTGTTCATAGAATAGACACTAATGTGTTCATAGAATAGACACTAATGTGTTCATAGATTAGACACTAATGTGTTCATAGAATAGACACTAATGTGTTCATAGAATAGACACTAATGTGTTCATAGAATAGACACAATTGTGTTCATAGATTAGACACTAATGTGCTCATAGAATAGACACTAATGTGTTCACCGAATAGACACCAATGTGTTCACCTGACGGGCACCAATGTGTTCACCTGACGGGCACCAATGTGTTCACCTGACGGGCACCAATGTGTTCACCTGACGGGCACCAATCTGTTCATAGAATAGACACTAATGTGTTCAGGAGACGGGCACTAATGTGTTCAGCAGACGGGCACTAAATGTGTTCAGCAGACGGGCACTAAATGTGTTCATCTGACAGACACTAAATGTGTTCATCTGACAGACACTAAATGTGTTCATCTGACAGACACTAAATGTGTTCATCTGACAGACACTAAATGTGTTCATCTGACAGACACTAGTGTGTTCACCTGACGGAAACTAATGTGTTCACCTGACGGAGACTAATGTGTTCACCTGACGGAGACTAATGTGTTCACCTGACGGAGACTAATGTCTTCACCTGACGGAGACTAATGTCTTCACCTGACGGAGACTAAGGTCTTCACCTGACGGGCACCAATGTGTTCACCTGACGGGCACCAATGTGTTCACCTGACGGGCACCAATGTGTTCACCTGACGGGCACCAATGTGTTCATAGAATAGGCACTAATGTGTTCACCTGAAGGGCACCAATGTGTTCACCTGACGGGCACCAATGTGTTCACCTGACGGGCACCAATGTGTTCACCTGACGGGCACTAATGTGTTCACCTGACGGGCACTAATGTGTTCGTAGAATAGACACTAATGTGTTCGTAGAATAGACACTAATGTGTTCACCTGACGGGCACTAATGTGTTCACCTGACGGGCATTAATGCGTTCACCTGACGGGCACTAATGGGGTCACCTGACGGGCACTAATGGGGTCACCTGACGGGCACTAATGGGGTCACCTGACGAGCACTAATGGGGTCACCTGACGGGCACTAATGGGGTCACCTGACGGAGACTAATGGGGTCATCTGACGGAGACTAATGGGGTCACCTGTCGGAGACCAATGGGGTCACCTGACGGAGACCAATGTGTTCACCTGACGGTGACCAATGTGTTCACCTGACGGGCACCAATGTGTTCACCTGACGGGCACCAATGTGTTCACCTGACGGGCACCAATGTGTTCACCTGACGGGCACCAATGTGTTCACAGAATAGACACTAATGTGGTCACCTGACGGGCTCTAATGTGGTCACCTGACGGGCACTAATGTGTTCACCTGACGGGCACTAATGTGTTCACCTGGCGGGCACTAATGTGTTCATAGAATAGACACTAATGTGTTCATAGAATAGACACTAATGTGTTCATAGAATAGACACTAATGTGTTCATAGAATAGACACTAATGTGTTCATAGAATAGACACTAATGTGTTCATAGAATAGACACTAATGTGTTCATAGATTAGACACTAACGTGTTCATAGAATAGACACTAACGTGTTCATAGAATAGACACTAACGTGTTCATAGAATAGACATTAACGTGTTCATAGAATAGACACTAGTGTGTTCATAGAATTGACACTAATGTGTTCATAGATTAGACACTAATGTGCTCATAGAATAGACACTAATGTGTTCACCGAATAGACACCAATGTGTTCACCTGAGGGGCACCAATGTGTTCACCTGACGGGCACCAATGTGTTCACCTGAGGGGCACCAATGTGTTCACCTGAGGGGCACCAATGTGTTCACCTGATGGGCACCAATGTGTTCACCTGACGGGCACCAATCTGTTCATAGAATAGACACTAATGTGTTCAGGAGACGGGCACTAATGTGTTCAGCAGACGGGCACTAATGTGTTCAGCAGACGGGCACTAATGTGTTCAGCAGACGGGCACTAATGTGTTCAGCAGACGGGCACTAATGTGTTCATAGAATAGACACTAAAGTGTTCACCTGACGGGCACTAAAGTGTTCACATGACGGGCACCAATGTGTTCATAGAATAGACACTAATGTGTTCAGCAGACGGGCACTAATGTGTTCAGCAGACGGGCACTAATGTGTTCAGCAGACGGGCACTAATGTGTTCAGCAGACGGGCACTAATGTGTTCAGCAGACGGGCACTAATGTGTTCATAATATAGACACTAATGTGTTCACCTGACGGGCACTAAAGTGTTCAACTGACGGGCACCAATGTGTTCACCTGAAGGGCACCAATGTGTTCACCTGACGGGCACCAATGTGTTCACCTGACGGGCACCAATGTGTTCATAGAATAGACACTAATGTGTTCAGCAGACGGGCACTAATGTGTTCAGCAGACGGGCACTAATGTGTTCAGCAGACGGGCACTAATGTGTTCATAGAATAGACACTAATGTGTTCACCTGATGGGCACTAAAGTGTTCACCTGACGGGCACTAATGGGGTGACCTGACGGGCACTAATGGGGTGACCTGACGGGCACTAATGGGGTCATCTGACGGGCACTAATGGGGTCATCTGACGGGCACTAATGGGATCATCTGACGGGCACTAATCGGGTCATCTGACAGGCACTAATGGGGTCATCTGACGGGCACTAATGGGGTCATCTGACGGGCATTAATGGGGTCATCTGACGGGCACTAATGGGGTCATCTGACGGGCACTAATGTGTTCACCTGACAGACACTAATGTGTTCATCTGACAGACACTAAGTGTGTTCATCTGACAGACACTAAGTGTGTTCATCTGACAGACACTAATGTGTTCATCTGAGAGACACTAATGTGTTCATCTGACAGACACTAATGTGTTCATCTGACAGACACTAATGTGTTCATCTGACAGACACTAATGTGTTCATCTGAGAGACACTAATGTGTTCATCTGACAGACACTAATGTGTTCATCTGACAGACACTAATGTGTTCATCTGACAGACACTAAATATGTTCATCTGACAGACACTAATGTGTTCATCTGACAGACACTAAATGTGTTCATCTGACGGACACTAAATGCGTTCATCTGACAGACACTAAATGCGTTCATCTGACAGACACTAAATGTGTTCATCTGACAGACACTAAATGTGTTCATCTGACAGACACTAAATGTGTTCATCTGACAGTCACTAAATGTGTTCATCTGACAGACACTAAATGTGTTCATCTGACAGACACTAAATGTGTTCACCTGACGGAGACTAATGTGTTCACCTGACGGAGACTAATGTCTTCACCTGACGGAGACTAATGTCTTCACCTGACGGAGACTAATGTCTTCACCTGACGGAGACTAAGGTCTTCACCTGACGGGCACCAATGTTTTCACCTGACGGGCACCAATGTTTTCACCTGACGGGCACCAATGTGTTCACCTGACGGGCACCAATGTATTCACCTGACGGGCACCAATGTATTCACCTGACGGGCACCAATGTGTTCACCTGACGGGCACCAATGTGTTCACCTGACGGGCACCAATGTGTTCATAGAATAGGCACTAATGTGTTCACCTGACGGGCACCAATGTGTTCACCTGACGGGCACCAATGTGTTCACCTGACGGGCACTAATCTGTTCGTAGAATAGACACTAATGTGTTCGTAGAATAGACACTAATGTGTTCGTAGAATAGACACTAATGGGGTCACCTGACGGGCACTAATGTGTTCACCTGACGGGCACTAATGGGGTCACCTGACGGGCACTAATGGGGTCACCTGACGGGCACTAATGGGGTCACCTGACGGAGACCAATGGGTTCACCTGACGGAGACCAATGGGTTCACCTGACGGAGACCAATGGGTTCACCTGACGGGCACCAATGTGTTCACCTGACGGGCACCAATGTGTTCACCTGACGGGCACCAATGTGTTCATAGAATAGGCACTAATGTGTTCATAGAATAGACACTAACGTGTTCACCTGACGGGCACTAATGTGTTCGTAGAATAGACACTAATGTGTTCGTAGAATAGACACTAATGTGTTCGTAGAATAGGCACTAATGTGTTCCTAGAATAGACACTAATGTGTTCACCTGACGGGCACTAATGGGGTCACCTGACGGGCACTAATGGGGTCACCTGACGGGCACTAATGGGGTCACCTGACGCGCACTAATGGGGTCACCTGACGGGCACTAATGGGGTCACCTGACGGGCACTAATGGGGTCACCTGACGGAGACTAATGGGGTCACCTGACGGAGTCCAATGTCTTCACCTGACGGAGACCAATGTCTTCACCTGACGGGCACCAATGTGTTCACGTGACGGGCACCAATGTGTCCACCTGACGGGCACCAATGTGTTCACCTGACGGGCACCAATGTGTTCACCTGACGGGCACCTATGTGTTCACCTGACGGGCACCAATGTGGTCACCTGACGGGCACCAATGTGGTCACCTGACGGGCTCTAATGTGTTCACCTGACGGGCACTAATGTGTTCACCTGGCGGGCACTAATGTGTTCACCTGGCGGGCACTAATGTGTTCACCTGGCGGGCACTAATGTGTTCATAGAATAGACACTAATGTGTTCATAGATTAGACACTAATGTGTTCATAGATTAGACACTAATGTGTTCGTAGAATAGTCACTAATGTGTTCACCTGACGGGCATTAATGCGTTCACCTGACGGGCACTAATGGGGTCACCTGACGGGCACTAATGGGGTCACCTGACGGGCACTAATGGGGTCACCTGACGGGCACTAATGGGGTCACCTGTCGGAGACTAATGGGGTCACCTGACGGAGACCAATGTCTTCACCTGACGGTGACCAATGTGTTCACCTGACGGGCACCAATGTGTTCACCTGACGGGCACCAATGTGTTCACCTGACGGGCACCAATGTGTTCACCTGACGGGCACCAATGTGTTCACCTGACGGGCACCAATGTGTTCACAGAATAGAGACTAATGTGGTCACCTGACGGGCTCTAATGTGGTCACCTGACGGGCACTAATGTGTTCACCTGGCGGACACTAATGTGTTCATAGAATAGACACTAATGTGTTCATAGAATAGACACTAATGTGTTCATAGAATAGACACTAATGTGTTCATAGATATGACACTAATGTGTTCATAGAATAGACACTAATGTGTTCATAGAATAGACACTAATGTGTTCATAGAATAGACACTAATGTGTTCATAGATTAGACACTAATGTGTTCATAGATTAGACACTAATGTGTTCATAGAATAGACACTAATGTGTTCATAGAATAGACACTAATGTGTTCATAGAATAGACACAAATGTGTTCATAGATTAGACACTAATGTGTTCATAGAATAGACACTAATGTGTTCATAGAATAGACACTAATGTGCTCATAGATTAGACACTAATGTGTTCATAGAATAGACATTAATGTGTTCATAGAATAGACACTAATGTGTTCATAGAATAGACATTAATGTGTTCATAGAATAGACACTAATGTGTTCATAGAATACACACTAATGTGTTCATAGATTAGACACTAATGTGCTCATAGAATAGACACTAATGTGTTCACCGAATAGACACCAATGTGTTCACCTGACGGGCACCAATGTGTTCACCTGACGGGCACCAATGTGTTCACCTGACGGGCACCAATGTGTTCACCTGACGGGCACAAATCTGTTCATAGAATAGACACTAATGTGTTCAGGAGACGGGCACTAATATGTTCAGCAGACGGGCACTAATGTGTTCAGCAGACGGGCACTAATGTGTTCATAGAATAGACACTAAAGTGTTCACCTGACGGGCACTAAAGTGTTCACCTGACGGGCACCAATGTGTTCATAGAATAGACACTAATGTGTTCAGCAGACGGGCACTAATGTGTTCAGCAGACGGGCACTAATGTGTTCAGCAGACGGGCACTAATGTGTTCATAGTATAGACACTAATGTGTTCACCTGATGGGCACTAAAGTGTTCAACTGACGGGCACCAATGTGTTCACCTGACGGGCACCAATGTGTTCACCTGAAGGGCACCAATGTGTTCACCTGACGGGCACCAACGTGTTCACCTGACGGGCACCAATGTGTTCACCTGACGGGCACCAATGTTTTCATAGAATAGACACTAATGTGTTCAGCAGACAGGCACTAATGTGTTCAGCAGACGGGCACTGATGTGTTCAGCAGACGGGCACTAATGTGTTCAGCAGACGGGCACTAATGTGTTCAGCAGACGGGCACTAATGTGTTCAGCAGACGGGCACTAATGTGTTCATAGAATAGACACTAAAGTGTTCACCTGACGGGCACTAAAGTGTTCACCTAACGGGCACCAATGTGTTCATAGAATAGACACTAATGTGTTCAGCAGACGGGCACTAATGTGTTCAGCAGACGGGCACTAATGTGTTCAGCAGACGGGCACTAATGTGTTCATAGTATAGACACTAATGTGTTCACCTGACGGGCACTAAAGTGTTCAACTGACGGGCACCAATGTGTTCACCTGACGGGCACCAATGTGTTCACCTGAAGGGCACCAACGTGTTCACCTGACGGGCACCAACGTGTTCACCTGACGGGCACCAACGTGTTCACCTGACGGGCACCAATGTGTTCACCTGACGGGCACCAATGTGTTCATAGAATAGACACTAATGTGTTCAGCAGACGGGCACTAATGTGTTCAGCAGACGGGCACTAATGTGTTCAGCAGACGGGCACTAATGTGTTCATAGAATAGACACTAATGTGTTCACCTGACGGGCACTAAAGTGTTCATCTGACGGGCACTAATGGGGTCAGCTGACGGGCACTAATGGGGTCAGCTGACGGGCACTAATGGGGTCATCTGACGGGCACTAATGGGGTCATCTGACGGAGACTAATGTGTTCACCTGACGGAGACTAATGTGTTCACCTGACGGAGACTAATGTCTTCACCTGACGGAGACTAATGTCTTCACCTGACGGAGACTAAGGTCTTCACCTGACGGGCACCAATGTGTTCACCTGACGGGCACCAATGTGTTCACCTGACGGGCACCAATGTGTTCACCTGACGGGCACCAATGTGTTCATTGAATAGGCACTAATGTGTTCACCTGACGGGCACCAATGTGTTCACCTGACGGGCACCAATGTGTTCACCTGATGGGCACCAATGTGTTCATAGAATAGACACTAATGTGTTCAGCAGACGGGCACTAATGTGTTCAGCAGACGGGCACTAATGTGTTCAGCAGATGGGCACTAACGTGTTCAGCAGACTGGTACTAATGTGTTCAGCAGACTGCCACTAATGTGTTCAGCAGACGGGCACTAATGTGTTCAGCAGACGGGCACTAATGTGTTCATAGTATAGACACTAATGTGTTCACCTGACGGGCTCTAAAGTGTTCAACTGACGGGCACCAATGTGTTCACCTGACGGGCACCAATGTGTTCACCTGAAGGGCACCAATGTGTTCACCTGACGGGCACCAATGTGTTCACCTGACGGGCACCAATGTGTTCATAGAATAGACACTAATGTGTTCAGCAGACGGGCACTAATGTGTTCAGCAGACGGGCACTAATGTGTTCATAGAATAGACACTAATGTGTTCACCTAACGGGCACTAAAGTGTTCACCTGACGGGCACTAATGGGGTCATCTGACGGGCACTAATGGGGTCATCTGACGGGCACTAATGGGGTCATCTGACGGGCACTAATGGGGTCATCTGACGGGCACTAATGGGGTCATCTGACGGGCACTAATGTGTTCACCTGACAGACACTAATGTGTTCACCTGACAGACACTAGTGTGTTCATCTGACAGACACTAATGTGTTCATCTGACAGACACTAATGTGTTCATCTGACAGACACTAAATGTGTTCATCTGACAGACACTAATGTGTTCATCTGACAGACACTAAATGCGTTCATCTGACAGACACTAAATGCGTTCATCTGACAGACACTAAATGCGTTCATCTGACAGACACTAAATGCGTTCATCTGACAGACACTAAATGTGTTCATCTGACAGACACTAAATGTGTTCATCTGACTGACACTAATGTGTTCACCTGACGGAGACTAATGTGTTCACCTGACGGAGACTAATGTGTTCACCTGACGGACACTAATGTGTTCACCTGACGGAGACTAAACTGTTCATCTGACGGAGACTAATGTCTTCACCTGACGGAGACTAATGTCTTCACCTGACGGAGACTAATGTGTTCACCTGACGGAGACTAATGTCTTCACCTGACGGGCACCAATGTGTTCACCTGACGGGCACCAATGTGTTCACCTGACGGGCACCAATGTGTTCATAGAATAGGCACTAATGTGTTCACCTGACGGGCACCAATGTGTTCACCTGACGGGCACCAATGTGTTCACCTGATGGGCACCAATGTGTTCACCTGACAGGCACCAATGTGTTCACCTGACGGGCACCAATGTGTTCACCTGACGGGCACCAATGTGTTCACCTGACGGGCACTAATGTGTTCGTAGAATAGACACTAATGTGTTCGTAGAATAGACACTAATGTGTTCGTAGAATAGACACTAATGTGTTCACCTGACGGGCACTAATGGGGTCACCTGACGGGCACTAATGGGGTCACCTGACGGGCACTAATGGGGTCACCTGACGGGCATCAATGTGTTCACCTGACGGGCACCAATGTGTTCACAGAATAGACACTAATGTGGTCACCTGACGGGCTCTAATGTGGTCACCTGACGGGCACTAATGTGTTCACCTGACGGGCACTAATGTGTTCACCTGACGGGCACTAATGTGTTCACCTGGCGGGCACTAATGTGTTCACCTGGCGGGCACTAATGTGTTCATAGAATAGACACTAATGTGTTCATAGATTAGACACTAATGTGTTCATAGATTAGACACTAATGTGTTCATAGAATAGACACTAATGTGTTCATAGAATAGACACTAATGTGTTCATAGAATAGACACTAATGTGTTCATATATTAGACACTAAGGTGTTCATAGATTAGACACTAATGTGTTCATAGAATAGACATTAATGTGTTCATAGCATAGACTCTAATGTGTTCATAGATTAGACACAAATGTGTTCATAGATTAGATACAAATGTGTTCATAGAATAGACACTAATGTGTTCATCTGACGGGCACTAATGTGTTCATAGAATAGACACTAATGTGTTCATAGAATAGACACTAATGTGTTCATAGAATAGACACTAATGTGTTCATAGAATAGACACCAATGTGTTCACCTGACGGGCACCAATGTGTTCACCTGACGGGCACCAATGTGTTTACCTGACGGGCACCAATGTGTTCACAGAATAGACACTAATGTGGTCTCCTGACGGGCTCTAATGTGGTCACCTGACGGGCTCTAATGTGGTCACCTGACGGGCACTAATGTGTTCACCTGACGAGCACTTATGTGTTCACCTGGCGGGCACTAATGTGTTCATAGTTTAGACACTAATGTGTTCATCTGACGGGAACTAATGTGTTCATAGAATAGACACTAATGCGTTCATAGAATAGACACTAATGTGTTCATAGAATAGACACTAATGTGTTCATAGAATAGACACTAATGTGTTCATAGATTAGACACTAATGTGTTCACCGAATAGACACCAATGTGTTCACCTGACGGGCACCAATGTGTTCACCTGACGGGCACCAATGTGTTCACCTGACGGGCACCAATGTGTTCACCTGACGGGCACCAATGTGTTCATAGAATAGACACTAATGTGTTCAGCAGATGGGCACTAATGTGTTCAGCAGACGGGCACTAATGTGTTCAGCAGAGGGGCACTAATGTGTTCGGCAGACGGGCACTAATGTGTTCATAGAATAGACACTAAAGTGTTCACCTGACGGGCACTAAACTGTTCACCTGACGAGCACCAATGTGTTCACCTGACGGGCACCAATGTGTTCATAGAATAGACACTAATGTGTTCAGCAGACGGGCACTAATGTGTTCAGCAGACGGGCACTAATGTGTTCAGCAGACGGGCACTAATGTGTTCAGCAGACGAGCACTAATGTGTTCATAGAATGGACACTAATGTGTTCACCTGACGGGCACTAATGTGTTCAGCAGACGGGCACTAATGTGTTCAGCAGACGGGCACTAATGTGTTCACCTGACGGAGACTAATGTGTTCACCTGACGGAGACTAATGTGTTCATCTGACGGAGACTAATGTCTTCACCTGACGGAGACTAATGTCTTCACCTGACGGAGACCAATGTCTTCACCTGACGGAGACCAATGTCTTCACCTGACGGAGACCAATGTCTTCACCTGACGGAGACCAATGTCTTCACCTGACAGAGACCAATGTGTTCACCTGACGGGCACCAATGTGTTCACCTGACGGGCACCAATGTGTTCACCTGACGGGCATCAATGTGTTCATAGAATAGGCACTAATGTGTTCATAGAATAGACACTAATGTGTTCACCTGACGGGCACTAATGTGTTCACCTGACGGGCACTAATGTGTTCATAGAATAGACACTAATGTGTTCGTAGAATAGACACTAATGTGTTCACCTGACGGGCACTAATGGGGTCACCTGACGGGCACTAATGGGGTCACCTGACGGGCTCTAATGTGGTCACCTGACGGGCACTAATGTGTTCACCTGACGAGCACTTATGTGTTCACCTGGCCGGCACTAATGTGTTCATAGAATAGACACTAATGTGTTCATC
This sequence comes from Cetorhinus maximus, assembly GCF_964194155.1. Lineage (NCBI taxonomy): Eukaryota > Metazoa > Chordata > Chondrichthyes > Lamniformes > Cetorhinidae > Cetorhinus > Cetorhinus maximus. The sequence goes on from NW_027596364.1 coordinate 95,505, forward strand.
TGACGGGAACTAATGTGTTCATAGAATAGACACTAATGCGTTCATAGAATAGACACTAATGTGTTCATAGAATAGACACTAATGTGTTCATAGAATAGACACTAATGTGTTCATAGATTAGACACTAATGTGTTCACCGAATAGACACCAATGTGTTCACCTTACGGGCACCAATGTGTTCACCTGACGGGCACCAATGTGTTCACCTGACGGGCACCAATGTGTTCACCTGACGGGCACCAATGTGTTCATAGAATAGACACTAATGTGTTCAGCAGATGGGCACTAATGTGTTCAGCAGACGGGCACTAATGTGTTCAGCAGAGGGGCACTAACGTGTTCGGCAGACGGGCACTAATGTGTTCATAGAATAGACACTATTGTGTTCACCTAACGGGCACTAAAGTGTTCACCTGACGGGCACTAATGGGGTCATCTGACGGGCACTAATGGGGTCATCTGACGGGCACTAATGGGGTCATCTGACGGGCACTAATGGGGTCATCTGACGGGCACTAATGGGGTCATCTGACGGGCACTAATGTGTTCACCTGACAGACACTAATGTGTTCACCTGACAGACACTAAAGTGTTCACCTGACTGACACTAATGTGTTCATCTGACAGACACTAAATGTGTTCATCTGACAGACACTAATGTGTTCATCTGACAGACACTAAATGCGTTCATCTGACAGACACTAAATGCGTTCATCTGACAGACACTAAATGCGTTCATCTGACAGACACTAAATGCGTTCATCTGACAGACACTAAATGCGTTCATCTGACAGACACTAAATGTGTTCATCTGACAGACACTAAATGTGTTCATCTGACAGACAGTAAATGTGTTCATCTGACTGACACTAATGTGTTCACCTGACGGAGACTAATGTGTTCACCTGACGGACACTAATGTGTTCACCTGACGGAGACTAAACTGTTCACCTGACGGAGACTAATGTCTTCACCTGACGGAGACTAATGTCTTCACCTGACGGAGACTAATGTCTTCACCTGACGGAGACTAATGTCTTCACCTGACGGAGACTAATGTCTTCACCTGACGGAGACTAATGTCTTCACCTGACGGAGACTAAGGTCTTCACCTGACGGGCACCAATGTGTTCACCTGACGGGCACCAATGTGTTCACCTGACGGACACCAATGTGTTCATAGAATAGGCACTAATGTGTTCACCTGACGGGCACCAATGTGTTCACCTGACGGGCACCAATGTGTTCACCTGATGGGCACCAATGTGTTCACCTGACGGGCACCAATGTGTTCACCTGACGGGCACCAATGTGTTCACCTGACGGGCACCAATGTGTTCACCTGACGGGCACTAATGTGTTCGTAGAATAGACACTAATGTGTTCGTAGAATAGACACTAATGTGTTCGTAGAATAGACACTAATGTGTTCACCTGACGGGCACTAATGGGGTCACCTGACGGGCACTAATGGGGTCACCTGACGGGCACCAATGTGTTCACCTGACGGGCACCAATGTGTTCACAGAATAGACACTAATGTGGTCACCTGACGGGCTCTAATGTGGTCACCTGACGGGCACTAATGTGTTCACCTGACGGGCACTAATGTGTTCACCTGGCGGGCACTAATGTGTTCACCTGGCGGGCACTAATGTGTTCATAGAATAGACACTAATGTGTTCATAGATTAGACACTAATGTGTTCATAGATTAGACACTAATGTGTTCATAGAATAGACACTAATGTGTTCATAGAATAGACACTAATGTGTTCATAGAATAGTCACTAATGTGTTCATAGAATAGACACTAATGTGTTCATATATTAGACACTAAGGTGTTCATAGATTAGACACTAATGTGTTCATAGAATAGACATTAATGTGTTCATAGCATAGACTCTAATGTGTTCATAGATTAGACACAAATGTGTTCATAGATTAGATACAAATGTGTTCATAGAATAGACACTAATCTGTTCATCTGACGGGCACTAATGTGTTCATAGAATAGACACTAATGTGTTCATAGAATAGACACTAATGTGTTCATAGAATAGACACTAATGTGTTCATAGAATAGACACCAATGTGTTCACCTGACGGGCACCAATGTGTTCACCTGACGGGCACCAATGTGTTTACCTGACGGGCACCAATGTGTTCACAGAATAGACACTAATGTGGTCTCCTGACGGGCTCTAATGTGGTCACCTGACGGGCTCTAATGTGGTCACCTGACGGGCACTAATGTGTTCACCTGACGAGCACTTATGTGTTCACCTGGCGGGCACTAATGTGTTCATAGTTTAGACACTAATGTGTTCATCTGACGGGAACTAATGTGTTCATAGAATAGACACTAATGCGTTCATAGAATAGACACTAATGTGTTCATAGAATAGACACTAATGTGTTCATAGAATAGACACTAATGTGTTCATAGATTAGACACTAATGTGTTCACCGAATAGACACCAATGTGTTCACCTGACGGGCACCAATGTGTTCACCTGACGGGCACCAATGTGTTCACCTGACGGGCACCAATGTGTTCACCTGACGGGCACCAATGTGTTCATAGAATAGACACTAATGTGTTCAGCAGAGGGGCACTAATGTGTTCAGCAGACGGGCACTAATGTGTTCAGCAGAGGGGCACTAATGTGTTCGGCAGACGGGCACTAATGTGTTCATAGAATAGACACTAAAGTGTTCACCTGACGGGCACTAAACTGTTCACCTGACGAGCACCAATGTGTTCACCTGACGGGCACCAATGTGTTCACAGAATAGACACTAATGTGTTCAGCAGACGGGCACTAATGTGTTCAGCAGACGGGCACTAATGTGTTCAGCAGACGGGCACTAATGTGTTCAGCAGACGAGCACTAAAGTGTTCATAGAATGGACACTAATGTGTTCACCTGACGGGCACTAATGTGTTCAGCAGACGGGCACTAATGTGTTCAGCAGACGGGCACTAATGTGTTCAGCAGACGGGCACTAATGTGTTCAGCAGACGGGCACTAATGTGTTCAGCAGACGAGCACTAATGTGTTCATAGAATAGACACTAAAGTGTTCACCTGACGGGCACTAAAGTGTTCACCTGACGGGCACTAATGGGGTCATTTGACGGGCACTAATGGGGTCATCTGACGGGCACTAATGGGGTCATCTGACGGGCACCAATGGGGTCATCTGACGGGCAGTAATGGGGTCATCTGACGGGCACTAATGGGGTCATCTGACGGGCACTAATGGGGTCATCTGACGGGCACTAATGTGTTCACCTGACAGACACTAATGTGTTCACCTGACAGACAGTAAGTGTGTTCATCTGACAGACACTAATGTGTTCATCTGACAGACACTAATTTTTTCATCTGACAGAAACTAATGTGTTCATCTGACAGACACTAAATGTGTTCATCTGACAGACACTAAATGTGTTCATCTGACAGACACTAAATGTGTTCATCTGACAGACACTAAATGTGTTCATCTGACAGACACTAATGTGTTCACCTGACGGAGACTAATGTGTTCACCTGACGGAGACTAATGTGTTCACCTGACGGAGACTAATGTCTTCACCTGACGGAGACCAATGTCTTCACCTGACGGAGACCAATGTCTTCACCTGACGGAGACCAATGTCTTCACCTGACGGAGACCAATGTCTTCACCTGACGGAGACCAATGTGTTCACCTGACGGGCACCAATGTGTTCACCTGACGGGCACCAATGTGTTCACCTGACGGGCATCAATGTGTTCATAGAATAGGCACTAATGTGTTCATAGAATAGACACTAATGTGTTCACCTGACGGGCACTAATGTGTTCACCTGACGGGCACTAATGTGTTCATAGAATAGACACTAATGTGTTCGTAGAATAGACACTAATTTGTTCACCTGACGGGCACTAATGGGGTCACCTGACGGGCACCAATGTGTTCACCTGACGGGCATCAATGTGTTCATAGAATAGGCACTAATGTGTTCATAGAATAGACACTAATGTGTTCACCTGACGGGCACTAATGTGTTCACCTGACGGGCACTAATGTGTTCATAGAATAGACACTAATGTGTTCGTAGAATAGACACTAATTTGTTCACCTGACGGGCACTAATGGGGTCACCTGACGGGCACTAATGGGGTCACCTGACGGGCACTAATGGGGTCACCTGACGGGCACTAATGGGGTCACCTGACGGGCACTAATGGGGTCACCTGACGGAGACGAATGGGGTCACCTGACGGAGACCAATGTCTTCACCTGACGGAGACCAATGTCTTCACCTGACGGAGACCAATGTGTTCACCTGACGGGCACCAATGTGTTCACCTGAAGGGCACCAATGTGTTCACCTGACGGGCACCAATGTGTTCACCTGACGGGCACCAATGTGTTCACCTGACGGAGACGAATGGGGTCACCTGACGGAGACCAATGTCTTCACCTGACGGAGACCAATGTCTTCACCTGACGGAGACCAATGTGTTCACCTGACGGGCACTAAAGTGTTCACCTGACGGGCACTAATGGGGTCATCTGACGGGCACTAATTGGGTCATCTGACGGGCACTAATGGGGTCATCTGACGGGCACTAATGTGTTCACCAGACGGGCACTAATGTGTTCAGCAGACGGGCACTAATGCGTTCAGCAGACGGGCACTAATGCGTTCACCAGACGGGCACTAATGCGTTCACCAGACGGGCACTAATGCGTTCACCTGACGGGCACCCATGCGTTCACCTGACGGGCACCCATGCGTTCACCTGACGGGCACCCATGCGTTCACCTGACGGGCACCCATGCGTTCACCTGACGGGCACCCTTGCGTTCACCTGACGGGCACCCATGCGTTCACCTGACGGGCACCCATGCGTTCACCTGACGGGCACCCATGCGTTCTCCTGACGGGCACCCATGCGTTCTCCTGACGGGCACCCATGCGTTCTCCTGACGGGCACCCATGCGTTCTCCTGACGGGCACCCATGCGTTCTCCTGACGGGCACCCATGCGTTCTCCTGACGGGCACCCATGCGTTCTCCTGACGGGCACCCATGCGTTCTCCTGACGGACACCCATGCGTTCTCCTGACGGGCACCCATGCGTTCTCCTGAAGGGCACCCATGTGTTCTCCTGAAGGGCACCCATGTGTTCTCCTGAAGGGCACCCATGTGTTCTCCTGAACGGGCACCCATGTGTTCTCCTGACGGGCACCCATGTTTTCTCCTGACAGGCACCCATGTGTTCACCTGACGGGCACCCATGTGTTCATAGAATAGACACTAATGTGTTCACCAGACAGGCACTAATGTGTTCATCTGGCTGAGACTAATGTGTTCATCTGAGTGAGACTAATGTGTTCATCTGACGGGCACTAATGTGTTCATAGAATAGACACTAATGTGTTCACCAGACAGGCACTAATGTGTTCATCTGGCTGAGACTAATGTGTTCATCTGAGTGAGACTAATGTGTTCATCTGACGGGCACTAATGTGTTCATCTGACGGGCACTAATGTGTTCATCTGACGGGCACTAATGTGTTCACCAGACGGGCACTAATGCGTTCACCTGACGGGCACTAATGCGTTCACCAGACGGGCACTAATGCGTTCACCTGACGGGCACTAATGCGTTCACCTGACGGACACTAATGGGGTCACCTGACGGACACTAATGGGGTCACCTGACGGAAACTAATGGGGTCACCTGACGGGCACTAATGGGGTCACCTGACGGGCACTAATGTGTTCACCTGACGGGCACTAATGTGTTCATAGAATTGACACTAATGTGTTTACCATACGTGCACCAATGTGTTCCCCAGACGGGCACTAATGTGTTCACCAGACGGGCACCAATGTGTTCAACAGACGGGCACCAATGTGTTCAACAGACGGGCACTACTGTGTTCACCTGACGGGCACTACTGTGTTCACCTGACGGGCACCACTGTGTTCGTCTGACGGGCACCACTGTGTTCGCCTGACGGGCACCACTGTGTTCGCCTGACTGGCACCAATGTGTTCACCTGACGGGCACCAAAGTGTTCACCTGACAGGCACCAATGTGTTCATAGAATAGACACTAATGTGTTCAGCAGATGGGCACTAATGTTTTCAGCAGACGGGCACTAATGTGTTCAGCAGACGGGCACTAATGTGTTCAGCAGACGGGCACTAATGTGTTCATAGAATAGACACTAAAGTGTTCACCTGACGGGCAATAAAGTGTTCACCTGACGGGCACCAATGTGTTCACCTGACGGGCACCAATGTGTTCATAGAATAGACACTAATGTGTTCAGCAGACGGGCACTAATGTGTTCAGCAGACGGGCACTAATGTGTTCAGCAGACGGGCACTAATGTGTTCAGCAGACGAGCACTAATGTGTTCAGCAGACGAGCACTAATGTGTTCATAGAATAGACACTAATGTGTTCACCTGACGGGCACTAAAGTGTTCACCTGACGGGCACTAATGGGGTCATTTGACGGGCACTAATGGGGTCATCTGACGGGCACTAATGGGGTCATCTGACGGGCACTAATGGGGTCATCTGACGGGCACCAATGGGCTCATCTGACGGGCAGTAATGGGGTCATCTGACGGGCACTAATGGGGTCACCTGACGTGCACTAATGGGGTCACCTGACGGGCACTAATGGGGTCACCTGACGGAGACTAATGGGGTCACCTGACGGAGACCAATGTCTTCACCTGACGGAGACCAATGTCTTCACCTGACGGAGACCAATGTGTTCACCTGACGGGCACCAATGTGTTCACCTGACGGGCACCAATGTGTTCACCTGACGGGCACCAATGTGTTCACCTGACGGGCACCAATGTGTTCACCTGGCAGGCACCAATGTGTTCACAGAATAGACATTAATGTGGTCATCTGACGGGCACTAATGTGTTCACCTGACGGGCACTAATGTGTTCACCTGGCGGGCACTAGTGTGTTCATTGAATAGACACTAATGTGTTCATCTGACGGGCACTAATGTGTTCATCTGACGGGCACTAATGTGTTCGTAGAATAGACACTAATGTGTTCGTAGAATAGACACCAATGTGTTCGTAGAATAGACACCAATGTGTTCGTAGAATAGACACCAATGTGTTCGTAGGATAGACACTAATGTGTTCGTAGGATAGACACTAATGTGTTCATAGATTAGACACTAATGTGTTCATAGATTAGACACTAATGTGTTCATAGATTAGACACTAATGTGTTCATAGAATAGACACTAATGTGTTCATAGAATAGACATTAATGTGTTCCTAGAATAGACACTAATGTGTTCATAGAATAGACATTAATGTGTTCATAGAATAGACACTAATGTGTTCATCTGACGGGCACTAACGTGTTCATAGAATAGACACTAATGTGTTCACCGAATAGACACCAATGTGTTCACCTGACGGGCACCAATGTGTTCACCTGACGGGCACCAATGTGTTCACCCGACGGGCACCAATGTGTTCTCCCGACGGGCACCAATGTGTTCACCTGACGGGCACCAATGTGTTCATAGAATTGACACTAATGTGTTCAGCAGACGGGCACTAATGTGTTCAGCAGACGGGCACTAATGTGTTCAGCAGACGGGCACTAATGTGTTCAGCAGACGGGCACTAATGTGTTCACCTGACGGGCACTAATGTGTTCATAGAATAGACACTAATGTGTTCAGCAGACGGGCACTAATGGGATCACCTGACGGGCACTAATGTGTTCATCTGACGGGCACTAATGTGTTCATCTGACGGGCACTAATGTGTTCATAGAATAGACACTAATGTGTTCATCTATCAGGCACTAATGTGTTCACCTGACGTGCACTAATGTGTTCATAGAATAGACACTAATGTGTTCACCTGACGGGCACCAATGTGTTCACCTGACGGGCACCAATGTGTTCACCTGACGGGCACTAATGTGTTCACCTGACGGTCACTAATGTGTTCACCTGACTGTCACCAATGTGTTCACCTGAAGGGCACCGTGTTCACCTGACGGGCACCAATGTGTTCACCTGACGGGCACCAATGTGTTCATAGAATAGACACTAATGTGTTCAGCAGACGGGCACTAATGTGTTCAGCAGACGGGCACTAAAGTGTTCACCTGACGGACACTAATGGGGTCATCTGACGGGCACTAATGGGGTCATCTGACGGGCACTAATGGGGTCATCTGACGGGCACTAATGTGTTCACCAGACGGGCACTAATGCGTTCACAAGACGGGCACTAATGCGTTCACCAGACGGGCACTAATGCGTTCACCTGACGGGCACCCATGCGTTCACCTGACGGGCACCCATGCGTTCACCTGACGGGCACCCATGCGTTCACCTGACGGGCACCCATGCGTTCACCTGACGGGCACCCATGCGTTCACCTGACGGGCACCCATGCGTTCACCTGGCGGGCACCCATGCGTTCACCTGACGGGCACCCATGCGTTCACCTGACGGGCACCCATGCGTTCTCCTGACGGGCACCCATGCGTTCTCCTGACGGGCACCCATGCGTTCTCCTGACGGGCACCCATGCGTTCTCCTGACGGGCACCCATGCGTTCTCCTGACGGGCACCCATGCGTTCTCCTGACGGGCACCCATGTGTTCTCCTGACGGGCACCCATGTGTTCTCCTGACGGACACCCATGTGTTCTCCTGACGGACACCCATGTGTTCTCCTGACGGGCACCCATGTGTTCTCCTGAAGGGCACCCATGTGTTCTCCTGAACGGGCACCCATGTGTTCTCCTGACGGGCACCCATGTTTTCTCCTGACAGACACCCATGTGTTCACCTGACGGGCACCCATGTGTTCATAGAATAGACACTAATGTGTTCACCAGACAGGCACTAATGTGTTCATCTGGCTGAGACTAATGTGTTCATCTGAGTGAGACTAATGTGTTCATCTGACGGGCACTAATGTGTTCATCTGACGGGCACTAATGTGTTCATCTGACGGGCACTAATGTGTTCACCAGACGGGCACTAATGCGTTCACCAGACGGGCACTAATGCGTTCACCTGACGGGCACTAATGCGTTCACCTGACGGACACTAATGGGGTCACCTGACGGACACTAATGGGGTCACCTGACGGAAACTAATGGGGTCACCTGACGGGCACTAATGGGGTCACCTGACGGGCACTAATGTGTTCTCCTGACGGGCACTAATGTGTTCACCTGACGGGCACTAATGTGTTCATAGAATAGACACTAATGTGTTTACCATACGTGCACCAATGTGTTCCCCAGACGGGTACTAATGTGTTCACTAGACGGGCACCAATGTGTTCAACAGACGGGCACCAATGTGTTCAACAGACGGGCACTACTGTGTTCACCTGACGGGCACTACTGTGTTCACCTGACGGGCACCACTGTGTTCGTCTGACGGGCACCACTGTGTTCGTCTGACGGGCACCAATGTGTTCACCTGACGGGCACCAATGTGTTCACCTGACGGGCACCAATGTGTTCACCTGACGGGCACCAATGTGTTCACCTGACGGGCACCAATGTGTTCATAGAATAGACACTAATGTGTTCAGCAGATGGGCACTAATGTGTTCAGCAGACGGGCACTAATGTGTTCAGCAGACGGGCACTAATGTGTTCAGCAGACGGGCACTAATGTGTTCATAGAATAGACACTAAAGTGTTCACCTGACGGGCAATAAAGTGTTCACCTGACGGGCACCAATGTGTTCACCTGACGGGCACCAATGTGTTCACCTGACGGGCACCAATGTGTTCATAGAATAGACACTAATGTGTTCAGCAGACGGGCACTAATGTGTTCAGCAGACGGGCACTAATGTGTTCAGCAGACGGGCACTAATGTGTTCGGCAGACGGGCACTAATGTGTTCAGCAGACGAGCACTAATGTGTTCAGCAGACGAGCACTAATGTGTTCATAGAATAGACACTAATGTGTTCACCTGACGGGCACTAAAGTGTTCACCTGACGGGCACTAATGGGGTCATCTGACGGGCACTAATGGGGTCATCTGACGGGCACTAAGGGGGTCATCTGACGGGCACCAATGGGCTCATCTGACGGGCAGTAATGGGGTCATCTGACGGGCACTAATGGGGTCACCTGACGGGCACTAATGGGGTCACCTGACGGGCACTAATGGGGTCACCTGACGGAGACCAATGTCTTCACCTGACGGAGACCAATGTCTTCACCTGACGGAGACCAATGTGTTCACCTGACGGGCACCAATGTGTTCACCTGACGGGCACCAATGTGTTCACCTGACGGGCACCAATGTGTTCACCTGGCAGGCACCAATGTGTTCACAGAATAGACATTAATGTGGTCATCTGACGGGCACTAATGTGTTCACCTGACGGGCACTAATGTGTTCACCTGGCGGGCACTAGTGTGTTCATAGAATAGACACTAATGTGTTCATCTGACGGGCACTAATGTGTTCATAGAATAGACACTAATGTGTTCGTAGAATAGACACTAATGTGTTCGTAGAATAGACACCAATGTGTTCGTAGAATAGACACCAATGTGTTCGTAGAATAGACACTAATGTGTTCGTAGGATAGACACTAATGTGTTCGTAGGATAGACACTAATGTGTTCATAGATTAGACACTAATGTGTTCATAGAATAGACACTAATGTGTTCATAGAATAGACATTAATGTGTTCCTAGAATAGACACTAATGTGTTCATAGAATAGACATTAATGTGTTCATAGAATAGACACTAATGTGTTCATCTGACGGGCACTAACGTGTTCATAGAATAGACACTAATGTGTTCACCGAATAGACACCAATGTGTTCACCCGACGGGCACCAATGTGTTCACCCGACGGGCACCAATGTGTTCACCTGACGGGCACCAATGTGTTCTCCCGACGGGCACCAATGTGTTCACCTGACGGGCACCAATGTGTTCATAGAATTGACACTAATGTGTTCAGCAGACGGGCACTAATGTGTTCAGCAGACGGGCACTAATGTGTTCATAGAATAGACACTAAAGTGTTCACCTGACGGGCACTAAAGTGTTCACCTGACAGGCACCAATGTGTTCACCTGACGGGCAACAATGTGTTCATAGAATAGACACTAATGTGTTCAGCAGACGGGCACTAATGTGTTCAGCAGACGGGCACTAATGTGTTCAGCAGACGGGCACTAATGTGTTCACCTGACGGGCACTAATGTGTTCATAGAATAGACACTAATGTGTTCACCAGACGGGCACTAATGGGATCACCTGACGGGCACTAATGTGTTCATCTGACGGGCACTAATGTGTTCATAGAATAGACACTAATGTGTTCATCTATCAGGCACTAATGTGTTCACCTGACGGGCACTAATGTGTTCATAGAATAGACACTAATGTGTTCACCTGACGGGCACTAATGTGTTCACCTGGCCGGCACTAATGTGTTCATAGAATAGACACTAATGTGTTCATCTGACGGGAACTAATGTGTTCATAGAATAAACACTAATGCGTTCATAGAATAGACACTAATGTGTTCATAGAATAGACACTAATGTGTTCATAGAATAGACACTAATGTGTTCATAGATTAGACACTAATGTGTTCACCGAATAGACACCAATGTGTTCACCTGACGGGCACCAATGTGTTCACCTGACGGGCACCAATGTGTTCACCTGACGGGCACCAATGTGTTCATAGAATAGACACTAATGTGTTCAGCAGACGGGCACTAATGTGTTCGGCAGAGGGGCACTAATGTGTTCGGCAGACGGGCACTAATGTGTTCATAGAATAGACACTAAAGTGTTCACCTGACGGGCACCAATGTGTTCACCTGACGGGCACCAATGCGTTCATAGAATAGACACTAATGTGTTCAGCAGACGGGCACTAATGTGTTCAGCAGACGGGCACTAATGTGTTCAGCAGACGGGCACTAATGTGTTCAGCAGACGAGCACTAATGTGTTCATAGAATAGACACTAATGTGTTCACCTGACGGGCACTAAAGTGTTCACCTGACGGGCACTAATGGGGTCATTTGACGGGCACTAATGGGGTCATCTGACGGGCACTAATGGGGTCATCTGACTGGCACTAAGGGGGTCATCTGACGGGCACCAATGGGCTCATCTGACGGGCAGTAATGGGGTCATCTGACGGGCAGTAATGGGGTCATCTGACGGGCACAAATGGGGTCACCTGACGGGCACTAATGGGGTCACCTGACGGGCACTAATGGGGTCACCTGACGGAGACCAATGTCTTCACCTGACGGAGACCAATGTCTTCACCTGACGGAGACCAATGTGTTCACCTGACGGGCACCAATGTGTTCACCTGACGGGCACCAATGTGTTCACCTGACGGGCACCAATGTGTTCACCTGGCAGGCACCAATGTGTTCACAGAATAGACATTAATGTGGTCATCTGACGGGCACTAATGTGTTCACCTGACGGGCACTAATGTGTTCACCTGGCGGGCACTAGTGTGTTCATAGAATAGACACTAATGTGTTCATCTGACGGGAACTAATGTGTTCATAGAATAAACACTAATGCGTTCATAGAATAGACACTAATGTGTTCATAGAATAGACACTAATGTGTTCATAGAATAGACACTAATGTGTTCATAGATTAGACACTAATGTGTTCACCGAATAGACACCAATGTGTTCACCTGACGGGCACCAATGTGTTCACCTGACGGGCACCAATGTGTTCACCTGACGAGCACCAATGTGTTCACCTGACGGGCACCAATGTGTTCATAGAATAGACACTAATGTGTTCAGCAGATGGGCACTAATGTGTTCAGCAGACGGGCACTAATGTGTTCAGCAGAGGGGCACTAATGTGTTCGGCAGACGGGCACTAATGTGTTCATAGAATAGACACTAAAGTGTTCACCTGACGGGCACCAATGTGTTCACCTGACGGGCACCAATGCGTTCATAGAATAGACACTATTGTGTTCAGCAGACGGGCACTATTGTGTTCAGCAGACGGGCACTAATGTGTTCAGCAGACGGGCACTAATGTGTTCAGCAGACGAGCACTAACGTGTTCATAGAATAGACACTAATGTGTTCACCTGACGGGCATTAAAGTGTTCACCTGACGGGCACTAATGGGGTCATTTGACGGGCACTAATGGGGTCATCTGACGGGCACTAATGGGGTCATCTGACGGGCACTAAGGGGGTCATCTGACGGGCACCAATGGGCTCATCTGACGGGCAGTAATGGGGTCATCTGACGGTCAGTAATGGGGTCACCTGACGGGCACTAATGGGGTCACCTGACGGGCACTAATGGGGTCACCTGACGGAGACTAATGGGGTCACCTGACGGAGACCAATGTCTTCACCTGACGGAGACCAATGTCTTCACCTGACGGAGACCAATGTGTTCACCTGACGGGCACCAATGTGTTCACCTGACGGGCACCAATGTGTTCACCTGACGGGCACCAATGTGTTCACCTGGCAGGCACCAATGTGTTCACAGAATAGACATTAATGTGGTCATCTGACGGGCACTAATGTGTTCACCTGACGGGCACTAATGTGTTCACCTGGCGGGCACTAGTGTGTTCATAGAATAGACACTAATGTGTTCATCTGACGGGCACTAATGTGTTCATAGAATAGACACTAATGTGTTCGTAGAATAGACACCAATGTGTTCGTAGAATAGACACTAACGTGTTCGTAGAATAGACACTAATGTGTTCGTAGGATAGACAATAATGTGTTCATAGATTAGACACTAATGTGTTCATAGATTAGACACTAATGTGTTCATAGAATAGACACTAATGTGTTCATAGAATAGACATTAATGTGTTCCTTGCATAGACACTAATGTGTTCATAGAATAGACACTAATGTGTTCATAGAATAGACATTAATGTGTTCCTTGAATAGACACTAATGTGTTCATAGAATAGACAATAATGTGTTCATAGATTAGACACTAATGTGTTCATAGATTAGACACTAATGTGTTCATAGAATAGACACTAATGTGTTCATAGAATAGACATTAATGTGTTCCTTGAATAGACACTAATGTGTTCATAGAATAGACATTAATGTGTTCATAGAATAGACACTAATGTGTTCATCTGACGGGCACTAACGTGTTCATAGAATAGACACTAATGTGTTCACCGAATAGACACCAATGTGTTCACCTGACGGGCACCAATGTGTTCACCCGACGGGCACCAATGTGTTCACCCGACGGGCACCAATGTGTTCTCCCGACGGGCACCAATGTGTTCATAGAATTGACACTAATGTGTTCAGCAGACGGGCACTAATGTGTTCAGCAGACGGGCACTAATGTGTTCATAGAATAGACACTAAAGTGTTCACCTGACGGGCACTAAAGTGTTCACCTGACAGGCACCAATGTGTTCACCGACGGGCAACAATGTGTTCATAGAATAGACACTAATGTGTTCAGCAGACGGGCACTAATGTGTTCAGCAGACGGGCACTAATGTGTTCAGCAGACGGGCACTAATGTGTTCACCTGACGGGCACTAATGTGTTCATAGAATAGACACTAATGTGTTCACCAGACGGGCACTAATGGGATCACCTGACGGGCACTAATGTGTTCATCTGACGGGCACTAATGTGTTCATAGAATAGACACTAATGTGTTCATCTATCAGGCACTAATGTGTTCACCTGACGGGCACTAATGTGTTCATAGAATAGACACTAATGTCTTCGCCTGACGGGCACTAATGTGTTCACCTGGCCGGCACTAATGTGTTCATAGTATAGACACTAATGTGTTCATCTGACGGGAACTAATGTGTTCATAGAATAGACACTAATGCGTTCATAGAATAGACACTAATGCGTTCATAGAATAGACACTAATGTGTTCATAGAATAGACACTAATGTGTTCATAGATTAGACACTAATGTGTTCACCGAATAGACACCAATGTGTTCACCTGACGGGCACCAATGTGTTCACCTGACGGGCACCAATGTGTTCACCTGACGGGCACCAATGTGTTCACCTGACGGGCACCAATGTGTTCATAGAATAGACACTAATGTGTTCAGCAGATGGGCACTAATGTGTTCAGCAGACGGGCACTAATGTGTTCAGCAGAGGGGCACTAATGTGTTCGGCAGACGGGCACTAATGTGTTCATAGAATAGACACTAAAGTGTTCACCTGACGGGCACCAATGTGTTCACCTGACGGGCACCAATGTGTTCATAGAATAGACACTAATGTGTTCAGCAGACGGGCACTAATGTGTTCAGCAGACGGGCACTAATGTGTTCAGCAGACGGGCACTAATGTGTTCAGCAGACGGGCACTAATGTGTTCAGCAGACGAGCACTAATGTGTTCATAGAATAGACACTAATGTGTTCACCTGACGGGCACTAATGGGGTCATTTGATGGGCACTAATGGGGTAATCTGACGGGCACTAATGGGGTCATCTGACGGGCACCAATGGGGTCATCTGACGGGCAGTAATGGGGTCATCTGACGGGCAGTAATGGGGTCATCTGACGGGCACTAATGGGGTCATCTGACGGGCACTAATGGGGTCATCTGACGGGCACTAATGTGTTCACCTGACAGACACTAATGTGTTCACCTGACAGACACTAAGTGTGTTCATCTGACAGACACTAATGTGTTCATCTGACAGACACTAATTTTTTCATCTGACAGACACTAAATGTGTTCATCTGACAGACACTAATTTTTTCATCTGACAGACACTAAATGTGTTCATCTGACAGACACTAAATGTGTTCATCTGACAGACACTAAATGTGTTCATCTGACAGACACTAAATGTGTTCATCTGACAGACACTAAATGTGTTCATCTGACAGACACTAATGTGTTCACCTGACGGAGACTAATGTGTTCACCTGACGGAGACTAATGTGTTCACCTGACGGAGACTAATGTGTTCATCTGCCGGAGACTAATGTCTTCACCTGACGGAGACTAATGTCTTCACCTGACGGAGACTAATGTCTTCACCTGACGGAGACCAATGTCTTCACCTGACGGAGACCAATGTCTTCACCTGACGGAGACCAATGTCTTCACCTGACGGAGACCAATGTGTTCACCTGACGGGCACCAATGTGTTCACCTGACGGGCACCAATGTGTTCACCTGACGGGCACCAATGTGTTCACCTGACGGGCATCAATGTGTTCATTGAATAGACACTAATGTGTTCGTAGAATAGACACTAATGTGTTCACCTGACGGGCACTAATGTGTTCACCTGACGGACACTAATGTGTTCATAGAATAGACACTAATGTGTTCGTAGAATAGACACTAATGTGTTCACCTGACGGGCACTAATGGGGTCACCTGACGGGCACTAATGGGGTCACCTGACGGGCACTAAGGGGGTCACCTGACGGGCACTAATGGGGTCACCTGACGGGCACTAATGGGGTCACCTGACGGAGACGAATGGGGTCACCTGACGGAGACCAATGTCTTCACCTGACGGAGACCAATGTCTTCTCCTGACGGAGACCAATGTGTTCACCTGACGGGCACCAATGTGTTCACCTGACGGGCACCAATGTGTTCACCTGACGGGCACCAATGAGTTCACAGAATAGACATTAATGTGGTCATCTGACGGGCACTAATGTGTTCACCTGGCGGGCACTAATGTGTTCACCTGACGGGCACTAATGTGTTCACCTGGCGGGCACTAATGTGTTCATAGAATAGACACTAATGTGTTCATCTGCCGGGCACTAATGTGTTCATAGAATAGACACTAATGTGTTCGTAGAATAGACACTAATGTGTTCGTAGAATAGACACTAATGTGTTCATAGAATAGACACCAATGTGTTCGTAGAATAGACACTAATGTGTTCGTAGAATAGACACTAATGTGTTCGTAGAATAGACACTAATGTGTTCGTAGAATACACACTAATGTGTTCATAGAATAGACACTAATGTGTTCATAGAATAGACATTAATGTGTTCATTGAATAGACACTAATGTGTTCATAGAATAGACATTAATGTGTTCCTAGAATAGACACTAATGTGTTCATAGAATAGACATTAATGTGTTCATAGAATAGACACTAATGTGTTCAGCAGACGGGCACTAATGTGTTCAGCAGACGAGCACTAATGTGTTCATAGAATAGACACTAATGTGTTCACCTGACGGGCACTAAAGTGTTCACCTGACGGGCACTAATAGGGTCATTTGACGGGCACTAATGGGGTCATCTGACGGGCACTAATGGGGTCATCTGACGGGCACTAATGTGTTCATCTGACCGACACTAATGTGTTCACCTGACGGGCACCAATGTGTTCACCTGACGGGCACCAATGTGTTCACCTGACGGGCACCAATGTGTTCATAGAATAGGCACTAATGTGTTCATAGAATAGACACTAATGTGTTCACCTGACGGGCACTAATGTGTTCACCTGAGGGGCACTAATGTGTTCACCTGACGGGCACTAATGTGTTCATAGAATAGACACTAATGTGTTCGTCGAATAGACACTAATGTGTTCACCTGACGGGCACTAATGTGTTCACCTGACGGGCATTAATGGGGTCACCTGACGGGCACTAATGGGGTCACCTGACGGGCACTAATGGGGTCACCTGACGGGCACTAATGGGGTCACCTGACGGGCACTAATGTGTTCACCTGACGGAGACCAATGGGGTCACCTGACGGAGACCAATGTCTTCACCTGACGGAGACCAATGTCTTCACCTGACGGAGACCAATGTGTTCACCTGACGGGCACCTATGTGTTCACCTGACGGGCACCAATGTGTTCACCTGACGGGCACCAATGTGTTCACCTGGCAGGCACCAATGTGTTCACAGAATATACATTAATGTGGTCATCTGACGGGCACTAATGTGTTCACCTGACGGGCACTAATGTGTTCACCTGGCGGGCACTAATGTGTTCACCTGGCGGGCACTAATGTGTTCATAGAATAGACACTAATGTGTTCATCTGACGGGCACTAATGTGTTCATAGAATAGACACTAATGTGTTCGTAGAATAGACACTAATGTGTTCGTAGAATAGACACTAATGTGTTCGTAGAATAGACACTAATGTGTTCGTAGAATAGACACTAATGTGTTCGTAGGATAGACACTAATGTGTTCGTAGGATAGACACTAATGTGTTCATAGATTAGACACTAATGTGTTCATAGATTAGACACTAATGTGTTCATAGATTAGACACTAATGTGTTCATAGAATAGACACTAATGTGTTCATAGAATAGACATTAGTGTGTTCCTAGAATAGACACTAATGTGTTCATAGAATAGACATTAATGTGTTCATAGAATAGACACTAATGTGTTCATCTGACGGGCACTAACGTGTTCATAGAATAGACACTAATGTGTTCACCGAATAGACACCAATGTGTTCACCTGACGGGCACCAAAGTGTTCACCCGACGGGCACCAATGTGTTCACCCGACGGGCACCAATGTGTTCTCCCGACGGGCACCAATGTGTTCACCTGACGGGCACCAATGTGTTCATAGAATTGACACTAATGTGTTCAGCAGACGGGCACTAATGTGTTCAGCAGACGGGCACTAATGTGTTCAGCAGACGGGCACTAATGTGTTCATAGAATAGACACTAAAGTGTTCACCTGACGGGCACTAAAGTGTTCACCTGACAGGCACCAATGTGTTCACCTGACGGGCAACAATGTGTTCATAGAATAGACACTAATGTGTTCAGCAGACGGGCACTAATGTGTTCAGCAGACGGGCACTAATGTGTTCAGCAGACGGGCACTAATGTGTTCACCTGACGGGCACTAATGTGTTCATAGAATAGACACTAATGTGTTCACCAGACGGGCACTAATGGGATCACCTGACGGGCACTAATGTGTTCATCTGACGGGCACTAATGTGTTCATAGAATAGACACTAATGTGTTCATCTATCAGGCACTAATGTGTTCACCTGACGGGCACTAATGTGTTCATAGAATAGACACTAATGTGTTCACCTGACGGGCACTAATGTGTTCACCTGGCCGGCACTAATGTGTTCATAGAATAGACACTAATGTGTTCATCTGACGGGAACTAATGTGTTCATAGAATAGACACTAATGCGTTCATAGAATAGACACTAATGCGTTCATAGAATAGACACTAATGTGTTCATAGAATAGACACTAATGTGTTCATAGATTAGACACTAATGTGTTCACCGAATAGACACCAATGTGTTCACCTGACGGGCACCAATGTGTTCACCTGACGGGCACCAATGTGTTCACCTGACGGGCACCAATGTGTTCATAGAATAGACACTAATGTGTTCAGCAGATGGGCACTAATGTGTTCAGCAGACGGGCACTAATGTGTTCAGCAGAGGGGCACTAATGTGTTCGGCAGACGGGCACTAATGTGTTCATAGAATAGACACTAAAGTGTTCACCTGACGGGCACCAATGTGTTCACCTGACGGGCACCAATGTGTTCATAGAATAGACACTAATGTGTTCAGCAGACGGGCACTAATGTGTTCAGCAGACGGGCACTAATGTGTTCAGCAGACGGGCACTAATGTGTTCAGCAGACGAGCACTAATGTGTTCATAGAATAGACACTAATGTGTTCACCTGACGGGCACTAAAGTGTTCACCTGACGGGCACTAATGGGGTCATTTGACGGGCACTAATAGGGTAATCTGACGGGCACTAATGGGGTCATCTGACGGGCACCAATGGGGTCATCTGACGGGCAGTAATGGGGTCATCTGACGGGCAGTAATGGGGTCATCTGACGGGCACTAATGGGGTCATCTGACGGGCACTAATGGGGTCATCTGACGGGCACTAATGTGTTCACCTGACAGACACTAATGTGTTCACCTGACAGACACTAAGTGTGTTCATCTGACAGAAACTAATGTGTTCATCTGACAGACACTAATTTTTTCATCTGACAGACACTAATGTGTTCATCTGACAGACACTAAATGTGTTCATCTGACAGACACTAAATGTGTTCATCTGACAGACACTAAATGTGTTCATCTGACAGACACTAAATGTGTTCATCTGACAGACACTAAATGTGTTCATCTGACAGACACTAAATGTGTTCATCTGACAGACACTAATGTGTTCACCTGACGGAGACTAATGTGTTCACCTGACGGAGACTAATGTGTTCATCTGCCGGAGACTAATGTCTTCACCTGACGGAGACTAATGTCTTCACCTGACGGAGACCAATGTCTTCACCTGACGGAGACCAGTGTCTTCACCTGACGGAGACCAATGTCTTCACCTGACGGAGACCAATGTCTTCACCTGATGGAGACCAATGTGTTCACCTGACGGGCACCAATGTGTTCACCTGACGGGCACCAATGTGTTCACCTGACGGGCACCAATGTGTTCACCTGACGGGCACTAATGGGGTCACCTGACGGAGACGAATGGGGTCACCTGACGGAGACCAATGTCTTCACCTGACGGAGACCAATGTCTTCTCCTGACGGAGACCAATGTGTTCACCTGACGGGCACCAATGTGTTCACCTGACGGGCACCAATGTGTTCACCTGACGGGCACCAATGTGTTCACCTGACGGGCACCAATGTGTTCACCTGACGGGCACCAATGAGTTCACAGAATAGACATTAATGTGGTCATCTGACGGGCACTAATGTGTTCACCTGGCGGGCACTAATGTGTTCACCTGACGGGCACTAATGTGTTCACCTGGCGGGCACTAATGTGTTCATAGAATAGACACTAATGTGTTCATCTGCCGGGCACTAATGTGTTCATAGAATAGACACTAATGTGTTCGTAGAATAGACACTAATGTGTTCGTAGAATAGACACTAATGTGTTCATAGAATAGACACCAATGTGTTCGTAGAATAGACACTAATGTGTTCGTAGAATAGACACTAATGTGTTCGTAGAATAGACACTAATGTGTTCGTAGAATACACACTAATGTGTTCATAGAATAGACACTAATGTGTTCATAGAATAGACATTAATGTGTTCATTGAATAGACACTAATGTGTTCATAGAATAGACATTAATGTGTTCCTAGAATAGACACTAATGTGTTCATAGAATAGACATTAATGTGTTCATAGAATAGACACTAATGTGTTCAGCAGACGGGCACTAATGTGTTCAGCAGACGAGCACTAATGTGTTCATAGAATAGACACTAATGTGTTCACCTGACGGGCACTAAAGTGTTCACCTGACGGGCACTAATAGGGTCATTTGACGGGCACTAATGGGGTCATCAGACGGGCACTAATGGTGTCATCTGACGGGCACTAATGTGTTCATCTGACCGACACTAATGTGTTCACCTGACGGGCACCAATGTGTTCACCTGACGGGCACCAATGTGTTCACCTGACGGGCACCAATGTGTTTATAGAATAGGCACTAATGTGTTCATAGAATAGACACTAATGTGTTCACCTGACGGGCACTAATGTGTTCACCTGAGGGGCACTAATGTGTTCACCTGACGGGCACTAATGTGTTCATAGAATAGACACTAATGTGTTCGTCGAATAGACACTAATGTGTTCACCTGACGGGCACTAATGTGTTCACCTGACGGGCATTAATGGGGTCACCTGACGGGCACTAATGGGGTCACCTGACGGGCACTAATGGGGTCACCTGACGGGCACTAATGGGGTCACCTGACGGGCACTAATGTGTTCACCTGACGGAGACCAATGGGGTCACCTGACGGAGACCAATGTCTTCACCTGACGGAGACCAATGTCTTCACCTGACGGAGACCAATGTGTTCACCTGACGGGCACCTATGTGTTCACCTGACGGGCACCAATGTGTTCACCTGACGGGCACCAATGTGTTCACCTGGCAGGCACCAATGTGTTCACAGAATATACATTAATGTGGTCATCTGACGGGCACTAATGTGTTCACCTGACGGGCACTAATGTGTTCACCTGGCGGGCACTAATGTGTTCACCTGGCGGGCACTAATGTGTTCATAGAATAGACACTAATGTGTTCATCTGACGGGCACTAATGTGTTCATAGAATAGACACTAATGTGTTCGTAGAATAGACACTAATGTGTTCGTAGAATAGACACTAATGTGTTCGTAGAATAGACACTAATGTGTTCGTAGAATAGACACTAATGTGTTCGTAGGATAGACACTAATGTGTTCGTAGGATAGACACTAATGTGTTCATAGATTAGACACTAATGTGTTCATAGATTAGACACTAATGTGTTCATAGATTAGACACTAATGTGTTCATAGAATAGACACTAATGTGTTCATAGAATAGACATTAGTGTGTTCCTAGAATAGACACTAATGTGTTCATAGAATAGACATTAATGTGTTCATAGAATAGACACTAATGTGTTCATCTGACGGGCACTAACGTGTTCATAGAATAGACACTAATGTGTTCACCGAATAGACACCAATGTGTTCACCTGACGGGCACCAATGTGTTCACCCGACGGGCACCAATGTGTTCACCCGACGGGCACCAATGTGTTCTCCCGACGGGCACCAATGTGTTCACCTAACGGGCACCAATGTGTTCATAGAATTGACACTAATGTGTTCAGCAGACGGGCACTAATGTGTTCAGCAGACGGGCACTAATGTGTTCAGCAGACGGGCACTAATGTGTTCATAGAATAGACACTAAAGTGTTCACCTAACGGGCACTAAAGTGTTCACCTGACAGGCACCAATGTGTTCACCTGACGGGCAACAATGTGTTCATAGAATAGACACTAATGTGTTCAGCAGACGGGCACTAATGTGTTCAGCAGACGGGCACTAATGTGTTCACCTGACGGGCACTAATGTGTTCATAGAATAGACACTAATGTGTTCACCAGACGGGCACTAATGGGATCACCTGACGGGCACTAATGTGTTCATCTGACGGGCACTAATGTGTTCATAGAATAGACACTAATGTGTTCATCTATCAGGCACTAATGTGTTCACCTGACGGGCACTAATGTGTTCATAGAATAGACACTAATGTGTTCACCTGACGGGCACCAATGTGTTCACCTGACGGGCACCAATGTGTTCACCTGACGGGCACCAATGTGTTCACCTGACGGGCACTAATGTGTTCACCTGACGATCACCAATGTGTTCACCTGAAGGGCACCGTGTTCACCTGACGGGCACCAATGTGTTCACCTGACGGGCACCAATTTGTTCATAGAATAGACACTAATGTGTTCAGCAGACGGGCACTAATGTGTTCAGCAGACGGGCACTAATGTGTTCAGCAGACGGGCACTAAAGTGTTCACCTGACTGGCACTAATGGGGTCATCTGACGGGCACTAATGTGTTCACCAGACGGGCACTAATGTGTTCACCAGACGGGCACTAATGCGTTCACAAGACGGGCACTAATGTGTTCACCTGACGATCACCAATGTGTTCACCTGAAGGGCACCGTGTTCACCTGACGGGCACCAATGTGTTCACCTGACGGGCACCAATGTGTTCATAGAATAGACACTAATGTGTTCAGCAGACGGGCACTAATGTGTTCAGCAGACGGGCACTAATGTGTTCAGCAGACGGGCACAAAGTGTTCACCTGACGGGCACTAATGGGGTCATCTGACGGGTACTAATGTGTTCATCTGACGGGCACTAATGTGTTCACCAGACGGGCACTAATGTGTTCACCAGACGGGCACTAATGCGTTCACAAGACGGGCACTAATGCGTTCACCAGACGGGCACTAATGCGTTCACCAGACGGGCACCCATGCGTTCACCTGACGGGCACCCATGCGTTCACCTGACGGGCACCCATGCGTTCACCTGACGGGCACCCATGTGTTCTCCTGACGGGCACCCATGTGTTCTCCTGACGGGCACCCATGTGTTCTCCTGACGGGCACCCATGTGTCCTCCTGACGGGCACCCATGTGTTCTCCTGACGAGCACCCATGTGTTCTCCTGACGGGCACCCATGTGTTCTCCTGACGGGCATCCATGTGTTCTCCTGACGGGCACCCATGTGTTCTCCTGAAGGGCACCCATGTGTTCTCCTGAACGGGCACCCATGTGTTCTCCTGACGGGCACCCATGTGTTCTCCTGACGGGCACCCATGTGATCTCCTGACGGGCACCCATGTGTTCACCTGACGGGCACCCATGTGTTCATAGAATAGACACTAATGTGTTCACCAGACAGGCACTAATGTGTTCATCTGGCTGAGACTAATGTGTTCATCTGAGTGAGACTAATGTGTTCATCTGACGGGCACTAATGTGTTTATCTGACGGGTACTAATGTGTTCATCTGACGGGCACTAATGTGTTCACCAGACGGGCACTAATGCGTTCACCTGACGGGCACTAATGCGTTCACCAGACGGGCACTAATGCGTTCACCTGACGGGCACTAATGCGTTCACCTGACGGACACTAATGGGGTCACCTGATGGACACTAATGGGGTCACCTGACGGAAACTAATGGGGTCACCTGACGGGCACTAATGTGTTCACCTGACGGGCACTAATGTGTTCACCTGACGGGCACTAATGTGTTCATAGAATAGACACTAATGTGTTTACCATACGTGCACAAATGTGTTCCCCAGACGGGCACTAATGTGTTCACCAGACGGGCACCAATGTGTTCAACAGACGGGCACCAATGTGTTCAACAGACGGGCACTACTGTGTTCACCTGACGGGCACTACTGTGTTCACCTGACGGGCACCACTGTGTTCGTCTGACGGGCACCACTGTGTTCGTCTGACGGGCACCACTGTGTTCGCCTGACTGGCACCAATGTGTTCACCTGACGGGCACCAATGTGTTCACCTGACGGGCACCAATGTGTTCACCTGACGGGCACCAATGTGTTCATAGAATAGACACTAATGTGTTCAGCAGATGGGCACTAATGTGTTCAGCAGATGGGCACTAATGTGTTCAGCAGACGGGCACTAATGTGTTCAGCAGACGGGCACTAATGTGTTCATAGAATAGACACTAAAGTGTTCACCTGACGGGCAATAAAGTGTTCACCTGACGGGCACCAATGTGTTCACCTGACGGGCACCAATGTGTTCATAGAATAGACACTAATGTGTTCAGCAGACGGGCACTAATGTGTTCAGCAGACGGGCACAAATGTGTTCAGCAGACGGGCACTAATGTGTTCAGCAGACGAGCACTAATGTGTTCATAGAATAGACTCTAATGTGTTCACCTGACGGGCACTAATGTGTTCACCTGACGGGCACTAATGGGGTCATTTGACGGGCACTAATGGGGTCATCTGACGGGCACTAATGGGGTCATCTGACGGGCACTAAGGGGGTCATCTGACGGGCACCAATGGGCTCATCTGACGGGCAGTACTGGGGTCATCTGACGGGCACTAATGGGGTCACCTGACGGAGACCAATGTCTTCACCTGACGGAGACCAATGTCTTCACCTGACGGAGACCAATGTGTTCACCTGACGGGCACCAATGTGTTCACCTGACGGGCACCAATGTGTTCACCTGACGGGCACCAATGTGTTCACCTGGCAGGCACCAATGTGTTCACAGAATAGACATTAATGTGGTCATCTGACGGGCACTAATGTGTTCACCTGACGGGCACTAATGTGTTCACCCGGCGGGCACTAATGTGTTCATAGAATAGACACTAATGTGTTCATCTGACGGGCACTAATGTGTTCATAGAATAGACACTAATGTGTTCGTAGAATAGACACTAATGTGTTCGTAGAATAGACACCAATGTGTTCGTAGAATAGACACCAATGTGTTCGTAGAATAGACACTAATGTGTTCGTAGGATAGACACTAATGTGTTCGTAGGATAGACACTAATGTGTTCATAGATTAGACACTAATGTGTTCATAGATTAGACACTAATGTGTTCATAGATTAGACACTAATGTGTTCATAGAATAGACACTAATGTGTTCATAGAATAGACATTAATATGTTCCTAGAATAGACACTAATGTGTTCATAGAATAGACATTAATGTGTTCATAGAATAGACACTAATGTGTTCACCTGACGGGCACCAATGTGTTCACCCGACGGGCACCAATGTGTTCACCCGACGGGCACCAATGTGTTCTCCCGACGGGCACCAATGTGTTCACCTGACGGGCACCAATGTGTTCATAGAATTGACACTAATGTGTTCAGCAGACGGGCACTAATGTGTTCAGCAGACGGGCACTAATGTGTTCAGCAGACGGGCACTAATGTGTTCATAGAATAGACACTAAAGTGTTCACCTGACGGGCACTAAAGTGTTCACCTGACAGGCACCAATGTGTTCACCTGACGGGCAACAATGTGTTCATAGAATAGACACTAATGTGTTCAGCAGACGGGCACTAATGTGTTCAGCAGACGGGCACTAATGTGTTCACCTGACGGGCACTAATGTGTTCATAGAATAGACACTAATGTGTTCACCAGACGGGCACTAATGGGATCACCTGACGGGCACTAATGTGTTCATCTGACGGGCACTAATGTGTTCATAGAATAGACACTAATGTGTTCATCTATCAGGCACTAATGTGTTCACCTGACGGGCACTAATGTGTTCATAGAATAGACACTAATGTGTTCACCTGACGGGCACCAATGTGTTCACCTGACGGGCACCAATGTGTTCACCTGACGGGCACCAATGTGTTCACCTGACGGGCACTAATGTGTTCACCTGACGGGCACTAATGTGTTCACCTGACGGTCACCAATGTGTTCACCTGAAGGGCACCGTGTTCACCTGACGGGCACCAATGTGTTCACCTGACGGGCATCAATGTGTTCATAGAATAGACACTAATGTGTTCAGCAGACGGGCACTAATGTGTTCAGCAGACGGGCACTAATGCGTTCACCAGACGGGCACTAATGCGTTCACCAGACGGGCACTAATGCGTTCACCAGACGGGCACCCATGCGTTCACCTGACGGGCACCCATGCGTTCACCTGACGGGCACCCATGCGTTCACCTGACGGGCATCCATGCGTTCACCTGACGGGCACCCATGCGTTCACCTGACGGGCACCCATGCGTTCTCCTGACGGGCACCCATGCGTTCTCCTGACGGGCACCCATGCGTTCTCCTGACGGGCACCCATGCGTTCTCCTGACGGGCACCCATGTGTTCTCCTGACGGGCACCCATGTGTTCTCCTGACGGACACCCATGTGTTCTCCTGACGGGCACCCATGTGTTCTCCTGAAGGGCACCCATGTGTTCTCCTGAACGGGCACCCATGTGTTCTCCTGACGTGCACCCATGTTTTCTCCTGACAGGCACCCATGTGTTCACCTGACGGGCACCCATGTGTTCATAGAATAGACACTAATGTGTTCACCAGACAGGCACCAATGTGTTCATCTGGCTGAGACTAATGTGTTCATCTGAGTGAGACTAATGTGTTCATCTGACGGGCACTAATGTGTTCATCTGACGGGCACTAATGTGTTCATCTGACGGGCACTAATGCGTTCACCAGACGGGCACTAATGCGTTCACCTGACGGGCACTAATGCGTTCACCAGACGGGCACTAATGCGTTCACCTGACGGGCACTAATGTGTTCACCTGACGGGCACTAATGTGTTCACCTGACGGGCACTAATGTGTTCACCTGACGGGCACTAATGTGTTCATAGAATAGACACTAATGTGTTTACCATACGTGCACCAATGTGTTCCCCAGACGGGCACCAATGTGTTCACCAGACGGGCACCAATGTGTTCAACAGACGGGCACCAATGTGTTCAACAGACGGGCACTACTGTGTTCACCTGACGGGCACTACTGTGTTCACCTGACGGGCACCACTGTGTTTGTCTGACGGGCACCACTGTGTTCGTCTGACGGGCACCACTGTGTTCGCCTGACTGGCACCAATGTGTTCACCTGACGGGCACCAATGTGTTCACCTGACGTGCACCAATGTGTTCACCTGACGGGCACCAATGTGTTCACCTGACGGGCACCAATGTGTTCATAGAATTGACACTAATGTGTTCAGCAGATGGGCACTAATGTGTTCAGCAGACGGGCACTAATGTGTTCACCTGACGGGCACCAATGTGTTCATAGAATAGACACTAATGTGTTCAGCAGACGGGCACTAATGTGTTCAGCAGACGGGCACTAATGCGTTCACCAGACGGGCACTAATGCGTTCACCAGACGGGCACTAATGCGTTCACCAGACGGGCACCCATGCGTTCACCTGACGGGCACCCATGCGTTCACCTGACGGGCACCCATGCGTTCACCTGACGGGCATCCATGCGTTCACCTGACGGGCACCCATGCGTTCACCTGACGGGCACCCATGCGTTCACCTGACGGGCACCCATGCGTTCTCCTGACGGGCACCCATGCGTTCTCCTGACGGGCACCCATGCGTTCTCCTGACGGGCACCCATGCGTTCTCCTGACGGGCACCCATGTGTTCTCCTGACGGACACCCATGTGTTCTCCTGACGGGCACCCATGTGTTCTCCTGAAGGGCACCCATGTGTTCTCCTGAAGGGCACCCATGTGTTCTCCTGAACGGGCACCCATGTGTTCTCCTGACGTGCACCCATGTTTTCTCCTGACAGGCACCCATGTGTTCACCTGACGGGCACCCATGTGTTCATAGAATAGACACTAATGTGTTCACCAGACAGGCACCAATGTGTTCATCTGGCTGAGACTAATGTGTTCATCTGAGTGAGACTAATGTGTTCATCTGACGGGCACTAATGTGTTCATCTGACGGGCACTAATGTGTTCATCTGACGGGCACTAATGCGTTCACCAGACGGGCACTAATGCGTTCACCTGACGGGCACTAATGCGTTCACCAGACGGGCACTAATGCGTTCACCTGACGGGCACTAATGTGTTCACCTGACGGGCACTAATGTGTTCACCTGACGGGCACTAATGTGTTCACCTGACGGGCACTAATGTGTTCATAGAATAGACACTAATGTGTTTACCATACGTGCACCAATGTGTTCCCCAGACGGGCACCAATGTGTTCACCAGACGGGCACCAATGTGTTCAACAGACGGGCACCAATGTGTTCAACAGACGGGCACTACTGTGTTCACCTGACGGGCACTACTGTGTTCACCTGACGGGCACCACTGTGTTTGTCTGACGGGCACCACTGTGTTCGTCTGACGGGCACCACTGTGTTCGCCTGACTGGCACCAATGTGTTCACCTGACGGGCACCAATGTGTTCACCTGACGTGCACCAATGTGTTCACCTGACGGGCACCAATGTGTTCACCTGACGGGCACCAATGTGTTCATAGAATTGACACTAATGTGTTCAGCAGATGGGCACTAATGTGTTCAGCAGACGGGCACTAATGTGTTCAGCAGACGGGCACTAATGTGTTCATAGAATAGACACTAAAGTGTTCACCTGACGGGCAATAAAGTGTTCACCTGACGGGCACCAATGTGTTCACCTGACGGGCACCAATGTGTTCATAGAATAGACACTAATGTGTTCAGCAGACGGGCACTAATGTGTTCAGCAGACGGGCACTAATGTGTTCAGCAGACGAGCACTAATGTGTTCATAGAATAGACACTAATGTGTTCACCTGACGGGCACTAAAGTGTTCACCTGACGGGCACTAATGGGGTCATTTGACGGGCACTAATGGGGTCATCTGACGGGCACTAATGGGGTCATCTGACGGGCACTAAGGGGGTCATCTGACGGGCACCAATGGGCTCATCTGACGGGCACCAATGGGGTCATCTGACGGGCACTAATGGGGTCATCTGACGGGCACTAATGGGGTCAGCTGACGGGCACTAATGTGTTCACCTGACAGACACTAATGTGTTCATCTGACTGACACTAAGTGTGTTCATCTGACAGACACTAATGTGTTCATTTGACAGACACTAATTTTTTCATCTGACAGACACTAATGTGTTCATTTGACAGACACTAAATGTGTTCATCTGTCAGACACTAAATGTGTTCATCTGACAGACACTAAATGTGTTCATCTGACAGACACTAAATGTGTTCATCTGACAGACACTAAATGTGTTCATCTGACGGACACTAATGTGTTCACCTGACGGAAACTAATGTGTTCACCTGACGGAGACTAATGTGTTCATCTGACGGAGACTAATGTCTTCACCTGACGGAGACCAATGTCTTCACCTGACGGAGACCAATGTCTTCACCTGACGGAGACCAATGTCTTCACCTGACGGAGACCAATGTCTTCACCTGACGGAGACCAATGTCTTCACCTGACGGGCACCAATGTCTTCACCTGACGGGCACCAATGTGTTCATAGAATAGACACTAATGTGTTCAGCAGATGGGCACTAATGTGTTCAGCAGACGGGCACTAAAGTGTTCACCTGACGGGCACTAATGGGGTCATCTGACGGGCACTAATGGGGTCATCTGACGGGCACTAATGCGTTCACCAGACGGGCACTAATGCGTTCACCAGACGGACACTAATGCGTTCACCAGACGGGCACTAATGCGTTCACCAGACGGGCACAAATGCATTCACCTGACGGGCACCCATGCGTTCACCTGACGGGCACCCATGCGTTCACCTGACGGGCACCCATGCGTTCACCTGACGGGCACCCATGCGTTCACCTGACGGGCACCCATGCGTTCACCTGACGGGCACCCATGCGTTCTCCTGACGGGCACCCATGCGTTCTCCTGACGGGCACCCATGCGTTCTCCTGACGGGCATCCATGCGTTCTCCTGACGGACACCCATGCGTTCTCCTGACGGGCACCCATGTGTTCTCCTGAAGGGCACCCATGTGTTCTCCTGAACGGGCACCCATGTGTTCTCCTGACGGGCACCCATGTGTTCTCCTGACGGGCACCCATGTGTTCTCCTGACGGGCACCCATGTGTTCTCCTGACGGGCACCCATGTTTTCTCCTGACAGGCACCCATGTGTTCACCTGACGGGCACCCATGTGTTCATAGAATAGACACTAATGTGTTCACCAGACAGGCACTAATGTGTTCATCTGGCTGAGACTAATGTGTTCATCTGAGTGAGACTAATGTGTTCATCTGACGGGCACTAATGTGTTCATCTGACGCGCACTAATGTGTTCATCTGACGGGCACTAATGTGTTCAACAGACGGGCACCAATGTGTTCAACAGACGGGCACTACTGTGTTCACCTGACGGGCACTACTGTGTTCACCTGACGGGCACCACTGTGTTCCTCTGACGGGCACCACTGTGTTCGTCTGACGGGCACCACTGTGTTCGCCTGACTGGCACCAATGTGTTCACCTGACGGGCACCGATGTGTTCACCTGACGGGCACCAATGTGTTCACCTGACGGGCACCAATGTGTTCACCTGACGGGCACCAATGTGCTCATAGAATAGACACTAATGTGTTCAGCAGATGGGCACTAATGTGTTCAGCAGACGGGCAATAAAGTGTTCACCTGACGGGCAATAAAGTGTTCACCTGACGGGCACCAATGTGTTCACCTGACGGGCACCAATGTGTTCATAGAATAGACACTAATGTGTTCAGCAGACGGGCACTAATGGGGTCATCTGACGGGCACTAATGGGGTCATCTGACGGGCACTAAGGGGGTCATCTGACGGGCACCAATGGGCTCATCTGACGGGCAGTAATGGGGTCATCTGACGCGCACTAATGGGGTCACCTGACGGAGACCAATGTCTTCACCTGACGGAGACCAATGTCTTCACCTGACGGAGACCAATGTGTTCACCTGACGGGCACCAATGTGTTCACCTGACGGGCACCAATGTGTTCACCTGACGGGCACCAATGTGTTCACCTGGCAGGCACCAATGTGTTCACAGAATAGACATTAATGTGGTCATCTGACGGGCACTAATGTGTTCACCTGACGGGCACTAATGTGTTCACCTGGCGGGCACTAGTGTGTTCATAGAATAGACATTAATGTGTTCATCTGACGGGCACTAATGTGTTCATAGAATAGACATTAATGTGGTCATCTGACGGGCACTAATGTGTTCACCTGACGGGCACTAATGTGTTCACCTGGCGGGCACTAGTGTGTTCATAGAATAGACACTAATGTGTTCATCTGACGGGCACTAATGTGTTCATAGAATAGACACTAATGTGTTCGTAGAATAGACACCAATGTGTTCGTAGAATAGACACCAATGTGTTCGTAGGATAGACACTAATGTGTTCGTAGGATAGACACTAATGTGTTCGTAGGATAGACACTAATGTGTTCATAGATTAGACACTAATGTGTTCATAGATTAGACACTAATGTGTTCATAGATTAGACACTAATGTGTTCATAGAATAGACACTAATGTGTTCATAGAATAGACATTAATGTGTTCCTAGAATAGACACTAATGTGTTCATAGAATAGACATTAATGTGTTCATAGAATAGACACTAATGTGTTCATCTGACGGGCACTAACGTGTTCATAGAATAGACACTAATGTGTTCACCGAATAGACACCAATGTGTTCACCTGACGGGCACCAATGTGTTCACCCGACGGGCACCAATGTGTTCTCCCGACGGGCACCAATGTGTTCTCCCGACGGGCACCAATGTGTTCACCTGACGGGCACCAATGTGTTCATAGAATTGACACTAATGTGTTCAGCAGACGGGCACTAATGTGTTCAGCAGACGGGCACTAATGTGTTCAGCAGACGGGCACTAATGTGTTCATAGAATAGACACTAAAGTGTTCACCTGACGGGCACTAAAGTGTTCACCTGACAGGCACCAATGTGTTCACCTGACGGGCAACAATGTGTTCATAGAATAGACACTAATGTGTTCAGCAGACGGGCACTAATGTGTTCAGCAGACGGGCACTAATGTGTTCAGCAGACGGGCACTAATGTGTTCACCTGACGGGCACTAATGTGTTCATAGAATAGGCACTAATGTGTTCACCAGACGGGCACTAATGGGATCACCTGACGGGCACTAATGTGTTCATCTGACGGGCACTAATGTGTTCATAGAATAGACACTAATGTGTTCATCTATCAGGCACTAATGTGTTCACCTGACGGGCACTAATGTGTTCATAGAATAGACACTAATGTGTTCACCTGACGGGCACCAATGTGTTCACCTGACGGGCACCAATGTGTTCTTCTGACGGGCACAAATATGTTCACCTGACGGGCACCAATGTGTTCACCTAACGGGCACCAATGTGTTCACCTGACGGGCACTAATGTGTTCACCTGACGGGCACTAATGTGTTCACCTGACGGTCACCAATGTGTTCACCTGAAGGGCACCGTGTTCACCTGACGGGCACCAATGTGTTCACCTGACGGGCACCAATGTGTTCATAGAATAGACACTAATGTGTTCAGCAGACGGGCACTAATGTGTTCAGCAGACGGGCACTAAACTGTTCACCTGACGGGCACTAATGGGGTCATCTGACGGGCACTAATGGGGTCATCTGACGGGCACTAATGGGGTCATCTGACGGGCACTAATGTGTTCACCAGACGGGCACTAATGCGTTCACCAGACGGGCACTAATGCGTTCACAAGACGGGCACTAATGCGTTCACCAGACGGGCACTAATGCGTTCACCAGACGGGCACTAATGTGTTCACCAGACGGGCACCCATGCGTTCACCTGACGGGCACCCATGCGTTCACCTGACGGGCACCCATGCGTTCACCTGACGGGCACCCATGCGTTCACCTGACGGGCACCCATGCGTTCACCTGACGGGCACCCATGCGTTCACCTGACGGGCACCCATGCGTTCACCTGACGGGCACCCATGTGTTCTCCTGACGGGCACCCATGTGTTCTCCTGACGGGCACCCATGTGTTCTCCTGACGGGCACCCATGTGTTCTCCTGACGGGCACCCATGTGTTCTCCTGACGGGCACCCATGTTTTCTCCTGACGGACACCCATGTGTTCTCCTGAAGGGCACCCATGTGTTCTCCTGAACGGGCACCCATGTGTTCTCCTGACGGGCACCCATGTTTTCTCCTGACAGGCACCCATGTGTTCACCTGACGGGCACCCATGTGTTCATAGAATAGACACTAATGTGTTCACCAGACAGGCACTAATGTGTTCATCTGGCTGAGACTAATGTGTTCATCTGAGTGAGACTAATGTGTTCATCTGATGGGCACTAATGTGTTCATCTGACGCGCACTAATGTGTTCATCTGACGGGCACTAATGCGTTCATCTGACGGGCACTAATGCGTTCACCAGACGAGCACTAATGCGTTCACCTGACGGGCACTAAATCGTTCACCAGACGGGCACTAATGCGTTCACCTGACGGGCACTAATGCGTTCACCTGACGGACACTAATGCGTTCACCTGACGGACACTAATGGGGTCACCTGACGGAAACTAATGGGGTCACCTGACGGGCACTAATGGGGTCACCTGACGGGCACTAATGTGTTCACCTGACGGGCACTAATGTGTTCACCTGACGGGCACTAATGTGTTCATAGAATAGACACTAATGTGTTTACCAGACAGGCACTAATGTGTTCATCTGGCTGAGACTAATGTGTTCATCTGAGTGAGACTAATGTGTTCATCTGATGGGCACTAATGTGTTCATCTGACGCGCACTAATGTGTTCATCTGACGGGCACTAATGCGTTCATCTGACGGGCACTAATGCGTTCACCAGACGGGCACTAATGCGTTCACCTGACGGGCACTAAATCGTTCACCAGACGGGCACTAATGCGTTCACCTGACGGGCACTAATGCGTTCACCTGACGGACACTAATGCGTTCACCTGACGGACACTAATGGGGTCACCTGACGGAAACTAATGGGGTCACCTGACGGGCACTAATGGGGTCACCTGACGGGCACTAATGGGGTCACCTGACGGGCACTAATGTGTTCACCTGACGGGCACTAATGTGTTCACCTGACGGGCACTAATGTGTTCATAGAATAGACACTAATGTGTTTACCATACATGCACCAATGTGTTCCCCAGACGGGCACCAATGTGTTCACCAGACGGGCACCAATGTGTTCAACAGACGGGCACCAATGTGTTCAACAGACGGGCACTACTGTGTTCACCTGACGGGCACTACTGTGTTCACCTGACGGGCACCACTGTGTTCGTCTGACGGGCACCACTGTGTTCGTCTGACGGGCACCACTGTGTTCACCTGACGGGCACCAATGTGTTCATAGAATAGACACTAATGTGTTCAGCAGATGGGCACTAATGTGTTCAGCAGACGGGCACTAATGTGTTCAGCAGACGGGCACTAATGTGTTCAGCAGACAGGCACTAATGTGTTCATAGAATAGACACTAAAGTGTTCACCTGACGGGCAATAAAGTGTTCACCTGACGGGCACCAATGTGTTCACCTGACGGGCACCAATGTGTTCATAGAATAGACACTAATGTGTTCAGCAGACGGGCACTAATGTGTTCAGCAGACGGGCACTAATGTGTTCAGCAGACGGGCACTAATGTGTTCAGCAGACGGGCACTAATGTGTTCAGCAGACGAGCACTAATGTGTTCATAGAATAGACACTAATGTGTTCACCTGACGGGCACTAAAGTGTTCACCTGACGGGCACTAATGGGGTCATTTGACGGGCACTAATGGGGTCATCTGACGGGCACTAATGGGGTCATCTGACGGGCACTAAGGGGGTCATCTGACGGGCACCAATGGGCTCATCTGACGGGCAGTAATGGGGTCATCTGACGGGCACTAATGGGGTCATCTGACGGGCACTAATGTGTTCACCTGACAGACACTAATGTGTTCATCTGACTGACACTAAGTGTGTTCATCTGACAGACACTAATGTGTTCATCTGACAGACACTAATTTTTTCATCTGACAGACACTAATGTGTTCATTTGACAGACACTAAATGTGTTCATCTGTCAGACACTAAATGTGTTCATCTGACAGACACTAAATGTGTTCATCTGACAGACACTAAATGTGTTCATCTGACAGACACTAAATGTGTTCATCTGACGGACACTAATGTGTTCACCTGACGGAGACTAATGTGTTCACCTGACGGAGACTAATGTGTTAATCTGACGGAGACTAATGTCTTCACCTGACGGAGACTAATGTCTTCACCTGACGGAGACTAATGTCTTCACCTGACGGAGACCAATGTCTTCACCTGACGGAGACCAATGTCTTCACCTGACGGAGACCAATGTCTTCACCTGACGGACACCAATGTGTTCACCTGACGGGCACCAATGTGTTCACCTGACGGGCACCAATGTGTTCATAGAATAGGCACTAATGTGTTCATAGAATAGACACTAATGTGTTCACCTGACGGGCACTAATGTGTTCACCTGACGGGCACTAATGTGTTCATAGAATAGACACTAATGTGTTCGTAGAATAGACACTAATGTGTTCACCTGACGGGCACTAATGGGGTCACCTGACGGGCACTAATGGGGTCACCTGACGGGCACTAATGGGGTCACCTGACGGGCACTAATGGGGTCACCTGACGGGCACCAATGTGTTCACCTGACGGGCACCAATGTGTTCACAGAATAGACATTAATGTGGTCATCTAACGGGCACTAATGTGTTCACCTGACGGGCACTAATGTGTTCACCTGGCGGGCACTAATGTGTTCACCTGGCGGGCACTAATGTGTTCATAGAATAGACACTAATGTGTTCGTAGAATAGACACTAATGTGTTCGTATGATAGACACTAATGTGTTCATAGATTAGACACTAATGTGTTCATAGATTAGACACTAATGTGTTCATAGATTAGTCACTAATGTGTTCCTAGACTAGACACTAATGTGTTCAGCAGACGGGCACTAATGTGTTCAGCAGACGAGCACTAATGTGTTCATAGAATAGACACTAATGTGTTCACCTGACGGGCACTAAAGTGTTCACCTGACGGGCACTAATGGGGTCATTTGACGGGCACTAATGGGGTCATCTGACGGGCACTAATGGGGTCATCTGACGGGCACCAATGGGGTCATCTGACGGGCAGTAATGGGGTCATCTGACGGGCACTAATGGGGTCATCTGACGGGCACTAATGGGGTCATCTGACGGGCACTAATGTGTTCACCTGACAGACACTAATGTGTTCACCTGACGGGCACCAATGTGTTCACCTGACGGGCACCAATGTGTTCACCTGACGGGCACCAATGTGTTCATAGAATAGGCACTAATGTGTTCATAGAATAGACACTAATGTGTTCACCTGACGGGCACTAATGTGTTCACCTGACGGGCACTAATGTGTTCACCTGACGGGCACTAATGTGTTCGTAGAATAGACACTAATGTGTTCGTAGAATTGACACTAATGTGTTCACCTGACGGGCACTAATGTGTTCACCTGACGGGCACTAATGGGGTCACCTGACGGGCACTAATGGGGTCACCTGACGGGCACTAATGCGTTCACCAGACTGGCACTAATGCGTTCACCAGACGGGCACTAATGCGTTCACCTGACGGGCACTAATGCGTTCACCTGACGGACACTAATGGGGTCACCTGACGGACACTAATGGGGTCACCTGACGGAAACTAATGGGGTCACCTGACGGGCACTAATGGGGTCACCTGACGGGCACTAATGTGTTCACCTGACGGGCACTAATGTGTTCACCTGACGGGCACTAATGTGTTCATAGAATAGACACTAATGTGTTTACCATACGTGCACCAATGTGTTCCCCAGACGGGCAACAATGTGTTCACCAGACGGGCACCAATGTGTTCACCAGACGGGCACCACTGTGTTCACCTGACGGGCACCACTGTGTTCACCTGACGGGCACCACTGTGTTCACCTGATGGGCACCACTGTGTTCACCTGACGGGCCCCACTGTGTTCACCTGACGGGCCCCACTGTGTTCACCTGACGGGCACTAACGTGTTGACCTGACGGGCACCAACGTGTTAACCTGACGGGCACCAACGTGTTCGCCTGACGGGCTCCAACGTGTTCGCCTGACAGGCACCAACGTGTTCACCTGACGGGCACCAACGTGTTCACCTGACGGACACTAATGTGTTCATAGAATAGACACTAATGTGTTCACCAGACGGGCACCAATGTGTTCAACAGACGGGCACTACTGTGTTCACCTGACGGGCACTACTGTGTTCACCTGATGGGCACCACTGTGTTCGCCTGACGGGCACCACTGCGTTCGCCTGACGGGCACCACTGCATTCGCCTGACGGGCACCACTGCGTTCGCCTGACGGGCACCACTGCGTTCGCCTGACAGGCACCAATGTGTTCGTAGAATAGACACTAATGTGTTCACCTGACGGGCACTAATGTGTTCATAGAATAGACACTAATGTGTTCACCAGACGGCCACTAATGGGATCACCTGACGGGCATTAATGGGATCACCTGACGGGCACTAATGTGTTCATCTGACGGGCACTAATGTGTTCATCTGACGGGCACTAATGTGTTCATCTGACGGGCACTAATGTGTTCATAGAATAGACACTAATGTGTTCACCAGACGGTCACTAATGTGTTCACCAGACGGGCACTAATGTGTTCACCTGACGGGCACTAATGTGTTCACCTGACGGGCACTAATGTGTTCACCTGACGGGCACTAATGTGTTCATAGAATAGACACTAATGTGTTCACCAGACGGGCACTAATGGGATCACCTGACGGGCATTAATGGGATCACCTGACGGGCACTAATGTGTTCATCTGACGGGCACTAATGTGTTCATCTGACGGGCACTAATGTGTTCATCTGACGGGCACTAATGTGTTCATCTGACGGGCACTAATGTGTTCATCTGACGGGCACTAATGTGTTCATAGAATAGACACTAATGTGTTCACCAGACGGGCACTGATGTGTTCACCTGACGGGCACTAATGTGTTCACCTGACGGGCACTAATGTGTTCACCTGACGGGCACTAATGTGTTCATCTGACGGGCACTAATGTGTTCACCTGACGGGCACCCGTGTGTTCACCTGACGGGCGCCCGTGTGTTCACCTGACGGGCGCCCGTGTGTTCACCTGACGGGCGCCCGTGTGTTCACCTGACGGGCGCCCGTGTGTTCACCTGACGGTCGCCCGTGTGTTCACCTGACGGGCGCCCGTGTGTTCACCTGACGGGCGCCCGTGTGTTCTCCTGAACGGCACCCGTGTGTTCTCCTGACGGGCACCCGTGTGTTCTCCTGACGGGCACCCGTGTGTTCTCCTGACGGGCACCCGTGTGTTCTCCTGACGGGCACCCGTGTGTTCTCCTGACGGGCACCCGTGTGTTCTCCTGAAGGGCACCCATGTGTTCATAGAATAGACACTAATGTGTTCACCAGACAGGCACTAATGTGTTCATCTGACTGAGACTAATGTGTTCATCTGATGGGCACTAATGTGTTCATCTGACGGGCACTAATGTGTTCATCTGACGGGCACTAATGTGTTCACCACACGGGCACTAATGTGTTCACCTGACGGGCACTAATGTGTTCACCTGACGGGCACTAATGTGTTCATAGAATAGGCACTAAAGTGTTCACCTGACAGGCACTAAAGTGTTCACCTGACAGGCACTTAAATGTTCACCTGACAGGCACTAAAGTGTTCACCTGACAGGCACTAAAGTGTTCACCTGACAGGCACTAAAGTGTTCACCTGACAGGCACTAATGGGGTGATCTGACAGGCACTAATGGGGTGATCTGACAGGCACTAATGGGGTGATCTGACAGGCACTAATGGGGTGATCTGACAGGCACTAATGGGGTGATCTGACAGGCACTAATGGGGTGATCTGACAGGCACTAATGGGGTGATCTGACAGGCACTAATGGGGTGATCTGACAGGCACTAATGGGGTGATCTGACAGGCACTAATGGGGTGATCTGACAGGCACTAATGGGGTGATCTGACAGGCAATAACGGGGTGATCTGACAGGCACTAACGTGTTCATCTGACAGGCACTAACGTGTTCATCTGACAGGCACTAACGTGTTCATCTGACAGGCACTAACGTGTTCACCTGACAGGCACTAACGTGTTCACCTGACAGGCACTACAGTGTTCACCTGACAGGCACTAAAGTGTTCACCTGACAGGCACTAAAGTGTTCACCTGACAGGCACTAAAGTGATCACCTGACAGGCACTAAAGTGATCACCTGACAGACACTAAAGTGTTCACCTGACAGACACTAAAGTGTTCACCTGACAGACACTAAATTGTTCACCTGACAGACACTAAAGTGTTCACCTGACAGACACTAAAGTGTTCACCTGACAGACACTAATGTGTTCACCTGACAGACACTAATGTGTTCACCTGACAGACACTAATGTGTTCACCTGACAGACACTAATGTGTTCACCTGACAGGCACTAATGTGTTCACCTGACAGGCACTAATGTGTTCATAGAATAGACACTGATGTGTTCACCAGACAGTGACCAATGTGTTCATCTGACGGGCACTAATGTGTTCATAGAATAGACACTAATGTGTTCACCTGACAGACACTAATGTGTTCACCTGACAGACACTAATGTGTTCATAGAATAGACACTAATGTGTTCATCTGACAGAGACTAATGTGTTCATCTGACGGGCACTAATGTGTTCATAGAATAGACACAGATGTGTTCACCAGACAGAGACTAATGTGTTCATCTGACAGACACTAATGGGGTCATCTGACAGACACTAATGTGTTCAT
The DNA here is from genome assembly GCF_964194155.1 of Cetorhinus maximus. NCBI lineage: Eukaryota > Metazoa > Chordata > Chondrichthyes > Lamniformes > Cetorhinidae > Cetorhinus > Cetorhinus maximus. The sequence continues at coordinate 136,520 of NW_027596364.1, forward strand.
CTGACAGACACTAATGTGTTCATAGAATAGACACTAATGTGTTCACCAGACAGGCACTAATGTGTTCATCTGACAGAGACTAATGTGTTCAACTGACGGGCACTAATGTGTTCATAGAATAGACACTAATGTATTCACCAGACAGGCACTAATGTGTTCGCCTGATGGGCACTAAAGTGTTCGCCTGACGGGCACTAAAGTGTTCGCCTGACGGGCACTAAAGTTTTCGCCTGACGGGCACTAAAGTGTTCGCCTGACGGGCACTAAAGTGTTCGCCGGACGGGCACTAAAGTGTTCGCCTGACGGGCACTAAAGTGTTCGCCTGACGGGCACTAAAGTGTTCGCCTGACGGGCACTAAAGTGTTCACCTGACGGGCACTAAAGTGTTCACCTGACGGGCACTAATGGGGTCATCTGACAGGCACTAACGGGGTCATCTGACAGGCACTAACGGGTTCATCTGACAGGCACTAACGGGGTCATCTGACAGGCACTAATGTGTTCAACTGACGGGCACTAATGTGTTCATAGAATAGACACTAATGTATTCACCAGACAGGCACTAATGTGTTCGCCTGACAGGCACTAAAGTGTTCGCCTGACGGGCACTAAAGTGTTCGCCTGACGGGCACTAAAGTGTTCGCCTGACGGGCACTAAAGTGTTCGCCTGACGGGCACTAAAGTGTTCACCTGACGGGCACTAAAGTGTTCACCTGACGGGCACTAACGGGGTCATCTGACAGGCACTAACGGGGTCACCTGACAGGCACTAACGGGGTCATCTGACAGGCACTAACGGGGTCATCTGACAGGCACTAACGGGGTCATCTGACAGGCACTAACGGGGTCATCTGACAGGCACTAACGTGTTCATCTGACAGACACTAACGTGTTCACCTGACAGGCACTAAAGTGTTCACCTGACAGGCACTAAAGTGTTCACCTGACAGGCACTAAAGTGTTCGCCTGACAGACATTAAAGTGTTCGCCTGACAGACACTAAAGTGTTCGCCTGACAGACACTAAAGTGTTCGACTGACAGACACTAAAGTGTTCGCCTGACAGACACTAAAGTGTTCGCCTGACAGACACTAAAGTGTTCGCCTGACAGACACTAAAGTGTTCGCCTGACAGACACTAAAGTGTTCGCCTGACAGACACTAATGTGTTTGCCTGACAGACACTAATGTGTTCGCCTGACAGACACTAATGTGTTCATAGAATAGACACTAATGTGTTCATCTGACGGGCACTAATGTGTTCATAGAATAGACACTGATGTGTTCACCAGACAGAGACTAATGTGTTCATCTGACGGGCACTAATGTGTTCATAGAATAGACACTAATGTGTTCACCTGACAGACACTAACGTGTTCACCTGACACACTAACGTGTTCATAGAATAGACACTAATGTGTTCACCAGACAGGCACTAATGTGTTCATCTGACAGAGACTAATGTGTTCAACTGACGGGCACTAATGTGTTCATAGAATAGACACTAATGTGTTCACCAGACAGGCACTAATGTGTTCGCCTGACAGGCACTAAAGTTTTCGCCTGACGGGCACTAAAGTGTTCGCCTGACGGGCGCTAAAGTGTTCGCCTGACGGGCGCTAAAGTGTTCGCCTGATGGGCGCTAAAGTGTTCGCCTGACGGGCGCTAAAGTGTTCGCCTGACGGGCACTAAAGTGTTCGCCTGACGGGCACTAAAGTGTTCGCCTGACGGGCACTAAAGTGTTCGCCTGACGGGCACTAATGTGTTCATACAATAGACACTAATGTGTTCATCTGACGGGCACTAATGTGTTCATAGAATAGACACTGATGTGTTCACCAGACAGAGACTAATGTGTTCACCTGACGGGCACTAATGTGTTCATAGAATAGACACTAATGTGTTCACCTGACAGACACTAATGTGTTCATAGAATAGACACTAATGTGTTCATCTGACAGAGACTAATGTGTTCATCTGACGGGCACTAATGTGTTCATAGAATAGACACAGATGTGTTCACCGGACAGAGACTAATGTGTTCATCTGACAGACACTAATGGGGTCATCTGACAGACACTAATGTGTTCATCTGACAGACACTAATGTGTTCATAGAATAGACACTAATGTGTTCACCAGACAGGCACTAATGTGTTCATCTGACAGAGACTAATGTGTTCAACTGACGGGCACTAATGTGTTCATAGAATAGACACTAATGTGTTCACCAGACAGGCACTAATGTGTTCACCTGACAGACACTAATGTGTTCACCTGACAGGCACTAAAGTGTTCACCTGACAGGCACTAAAGTGTTCACCTGACAGGCACTAAAGGGGTCACCTGACAGGCACTAACGGGGTCACCTGACAGGCACTAACGTGTTCACCTGACAGACACTAATGTGTTCATAGAGTAAACACTAATGTGTTCATCTGACAGAGACTAATGTGTTCATCTGACAGAGACTAATGTGTTCACCTGACAGAGACTAATGTGTTCACCTGACGGGCACTAACGTTTTATTCTGATTTTCAGTAACATGTTCATCTGACATTAAATTCTAGACCCATCGCTGTGCTGTGCACCGTCCCAGGCCTGACTTTAAATTCTAGACCCATCACTGTGCTGTGCACTGTCCCAGGACTGACTTTAAATTCTAGACCCATCACTGTGCTGTGCACTGTCCCAGGACTGACTTTAAATTCTAGACCCATCACTGTGCTGTGCACTGTCCCAGGACTGACTTTAAATTCTTGCCCCATCACTGTGCTGTGCACTGTCCCAGGACTGACTTTAAATTCTGTTCCCATCTCTGTGCTGTGCACTGTCCCAAGACTGACTTTAAATTCTGGCCCCATCACTGTGCTGTGCACTGTCCCAGGACTGACTTTAAATTCTGGTCCCATCGCTGTGCTGTGCACTGTCCGAGGACTGACTTTAAATTCTAGACCCATCGCTGTGCTGTGCACTGTCCCAGGACTGACTTTAAATTCTTGCCCCATCACTGTGCTGTGCACTGTCCCAGGACTGACTTTAAATTCTGTTCCCATCTCTGTGCTGTGCACTGTCCCAAGACTGACTTTAAATTCTAGACCCATCGCTGTGCTGTGCACTGTCCCAAGACTGACTTTAAATTCTGGCCCCATCACTGTGCTGTGCACTGTCCCAGGACTGACTTTAAATTCTAGACCCATCGCTGTGCTGTGCACTGTCCCAGGACTGACTTTAAATTCTAGACCCATCGCTGTGCTGTGCACTGTCCCAGGACTGACTTTAAATTCTAGACCCATCGCTGTGCTGTGCACTGTCCCAGGACTGACTTTAAATTCTAGACCCATCGCTGTGCTGTGCACTGTCCCAGGACTGACTTTAAATTCTAGACCCATCGCTGTGCTGTGCACTGTCCCAGTACTGACTTTAAATTTTGGCCCCATCACTGTGCTGTGCACTGTCCCAGGACTGACTTTAAATTCTAGACCCATCGCTGTGCTGTGCACTGTCCCAGGACTGACTTTAAATTCTAGACCCATCGCTGTGCTGTGCACTGTCCCAGGACTGACTTTAAATTCTAGACCCATCGCTGTGCTGTGCACTGTCCCAGGACTGACTTTAAATTTTGGCCCCATCACTGTGCTGTGCACTGTCCCAGGACTGACTTTAAATTCTGGCCCCATCACTGTGCTGTGCACTGTCCCAGGACTGACTTTAAATTCTAGACCCATCACTGTGCTGTGCACTGTCCCAGGACTGACTTTAAATTCTAGACCCAGCGCTGTGCTGTGCATTACCCCAGGACTGACTTTAAATTCTGGCCCCATCACTGTGCTGTGCACTGTCCCAGGACTGATTTTAAATTCTATACCGGATCCAGTGCTCTGCACTGCCCCAGAAATGTGCTTAAATTCTGCCCTGACACTGTGCTCTGCATTGCCTCAGGACTGCCTTTTGCTACTGCCCACCCTCCCCCAGATGGAACACCCGGCAACAACCTAGGCACCCGAATTGACAACGCCAATCCCAGCCCTATTGACACTGCAATGTCCTCCTGACTAACATCTGGGCACTGGTGCCAAAATTGGGAGAACTGCCTCAGAGGCTAGTCAAGCAACAGCCTGAAATAAGCATACTGACAGATCATGTCCCAGACTCTACCATCACCATCCCTGGGCATGTGGAGCCTCCTCCTCCAGTGTGTTGTTTAATTGTCCACCACCATTCACCACTGGATGTGAGCTTAAATCTGATCTGTTGGTTATAGGATCGCTTAGCTTCATCACCTGCTGCTTGTGCTGTTTGGCATCCAAGTAGTCCTGTGGTATAGCTTCACCAGGTTGACACCTCATTTTTCGGTATGTCTGGTGCTGCTCCTGGCATGCCCTCCTGCACTCTTCATTGAACCAGGGTTGATCCCCTGGCTTGATGGTAATGGTAGAGTGGGGGATATGCCGGGCCATGAGGTTACAGATTGTGTTCGAGTACAATTCTGCTGCTGCTGATGGCCCACAGCACCTCATGGATGCCCAGTCTGGAGTTGCTAGATCTGTTTGAAATCTATCCCATTTAGCACGGTGATAGTGCCACACAACACGATGGAGGGTATCCTCAATGTGAAGGCGGGACTTCATCTCCACAAGGACTGTGCGGTGGTCACTCCTACCGATACTGTCATGGTCAGATGTATCTGCGACAGGCAGGTTGGTGAGGATGGGGTCAAGTATGTTTCTTCTCGTTGGTTCCCTCACCACCTGCCACAGACCCAGTCTAGCAGCTATGTCCTTTAGGACTCGGCCAGCTCGGTCAGTAGTGGTGCTACCGAGCCGCTCTTGGTGATGGATATTGAAGTTCCCATCCAGATTATATTCTGCCTCCTTGCCACCCTCAGTGCTTCCTGCAAGTGGTGCTCATCAGCTGAGGGAGTGTGGTAAGTGGTAATCAGCAGGAGGTTTCCTTGCCCTTGTTTGACCTGGCGCCATGTGGGGTCAGGAGTAGATGTTGAGGACTGTCAGGGCAGCCCCCTCCCAGCTGTATACCTGTGCCAGCTGTATACCGCTGTGTCAGCTGTATACCTGTGCCAGCTGTATACCACTGTGCCAGCTCTATACCTGTACCAGCTGTGCCGCCACCTCTGCTGGGCCTGTGCTGCAGAATTGTACTCAGCCACTATGGGCAGAAATTGATGAGTTGGCGAGTGAGGGCGGGGCCCGCTAACCGACGTGTAAAATGATGCGGGATGACATCGGGCGGAACTCCCGGCATCACTGCGTCCCAGTTACATTTTCAGGAAGGCGGGAGCGCAGCAGAATCAGCTGCAGGGCCCACCGACCTGTCAATGGCCAATGGGGGCCACTGACAGGGTCAAGTATACAATTAAAGGACCTGCCCGTCCAATGTTAATGTTGGTGGGTCAGCCAGGAGCCCTGGCGGGGAGTAGAGAAAATATCAAACCTCATCCACCGGCGGGATGAGACTTCATGTAGGTTTTTAAAAATGTTAATATCGGTTCTGTAAAAATTGTGCACATGTCCCAACTCATGTCACAGGGTCACATGAGGGGACATGGAAGGAAAATTTTCTTTTTCTATTTTTATCTTTTTTCCATTTCCAGCTGATCTCCCTGAGGCTGTGCTCGGAGATGAGTGTGCTCTGTCGTGTACATGCGTGACAGAGTGCACACTCGACTCAGGGATTCTCCCCCCCAGCCCTGCCCGCACAGGGCACACATAGCGCTTCCCTGTGGATGTCACCCTGGGCGGGTCTTAATCGGCCCACCCACATAAAATGGCGGCACACCCCCAATCGGGGGTGCCGATCGAAAGCGCGCCTGTACGCCCCCACCCATCACCTTCCCCCGCCAACGGGGGGAAAATTCAGCCTTGTGTGTAACCTCCTGGCGCAGCATATCCCCCACTCTACCATTACCATCAAGCCAGGGGGTCAACCCTGGTTCAATGAAGAGTGCAGGAGGGCATGTCAGGAGCAACACCAGGCATACCTAAAAATGAGGTGTCAACCTGGTGAAGCTATACCACAGGACTACTTGTGTGCCAAACAGCATAAGCAGCAAGTGATAGACAAGGCTAAGCGATCCCACAACCAACGGATCAGATCTAAGCTCTGCAGTCCTATCACATCCAGTCGTGAATGGTGGTGGACAATTAAACAACACACTGGAGGAGGAAGCTCCACAAATATCCCCATCCTCAGTGATGGGGGAGCCCAGCACATCAGTGCAAAAGATAAGGCTGAAGCATTTGCTACAATCTTTAACCAGAAGTGCCGAGTGGATGAACCACCTCGGCCTCCTCCAATGGTCCCCAGCATCACAGATGCCAGGCTTCAGCCAATTCGATTCACTCCACGTGATAGCAAGAAACAGCTGAAGGCACTGTGTACTACAAAGGCTATGGGCCCTGACAATATTCCGGCAATAGTACTGAAGACTTGTGCTCCAGAACTTGCTGTGCCCCTAGCCAAGCTGTTCCAGTACAGCTACAACACTGGCATCTACCCAGCTATGTGGAAAATTGCCCAGGTATGTCCTGTACACAAAAAGCAGGACAAATCCAACCCAGCCAATTACCGCCCCATCAGTCTACTCTCGATCATCAGTAAAGTAATGGAAGGGGTCATCAACAGTGCTATCAAGCAGCACTTACTTAGCAATAACCTGCTCACTGACACTAGTGTGAGTTTAGCCAGGGCCACTCAGCTCCTGACCTCATTACAGCCTTGGTACAAACATGGACGAAAGAGCTGAATTCCCAAGGTGAGGTGAGAGTGACTGCCCTTGACATCAAGGCCGCATTTGACAGAGTGTGGCATCAAGGAGACCTAGCAAAACTGGAGTCAATGGGAATCGGGGGGAAAATATGGAGTCATATCTAGCACAAAGGAAGATGGTTGTGATTGTTGGAGGTCAGTCATCTCAGCTCCAGGACATCACTGCAGGAGTTCCTCAGGGTAGTGTCCTCGGCCTAACCATCTTCAGCTGCTTCATCAATGACCTTTCTTCCATCATAAGGTCAGAAGTGGGGATGTTCACTGATGATTGCACAATGTTCAGCACCATTTGCAACTCCTCAGATACTGAAGCAGTCCATGTCCAAATGCATCAAGACCTGGACAATATCCAGGCTTGGGCTCACAAGTGGCAAGTAACATTCACGCCACACAAGTGTCAGGCAATGACCAACTCCAACAAGAAAGAATCAACCCATACCCCCTTGATGTTCAATGGCATTCCCATCAATGAATCCCCCAGTATCAACATCCTGGGGGTTACCATTGTCCAGAAACTGAACTGGACCAGCCATATAAATACTGTGGCTACAAGAGCAGGTCAGAGGCTGGGAATCCTGCAGCAAGTCACTCACCACCTGACTCCCCAAAGCCTGTCCACCATCTACAAGGCACAAGTCAGGAGTGTGATGGAATATTCTCCACTTGCCTGATGAGTGCAGCTCCCACAACACTCAAGAAGCTTGACACCATCCAGGCACCTCATCCACAAACATTCACTCCCTCCATCACCGACACACAGTGGCTGCAGTGTGTACCATCTACAAGATGCACTGCAGGAATTCACCAAGGCTCCTTCGACAGCACCTTCCAAACCCACAACCACTACCATCTAGAAGGATAAAAACAAAAAGCTAAAAGCTACTGCGGATGCTGGAAATCCAAAACAAAACAAAAACAGAATTACCTGGAAAAACTCAGCAAGTCTGGCAGCATCGGCGGAGAAGAAATCAGTCAACGTTTCGAGCCTCCATGGCCCTTCGGCAGAACTGCAGCATAGTTTCAACAAGGGAGAAATATAAATTGGTTTAAGGTGGGTGGGGGGCGGGGGGGGGGAAGAGACACATTGAGGGTGTGGTGTGAGCAGATAATCAAAAGATGTCAGAGACAAAAGGGTCAAAGAGGTGTTGAAGGTGGTGGTCTTTGTCTGAGAAAAGTGCTAATTAAGAATGGAAGACAGGATATTCAAAGTACAGCTCTAGTGGGGGTGGGGTGGAAAGACTAAAGGTTTTAGTTTTAGATTTAAAAATAATGGAAATAGGTGGGGAAAGAAGAATCTATATAAATTATTGAAAAAAAGGGGGGTGGGGGGGGGAAAAGAAACGGGGTGGGGATGGGGGTAGGGGGAGTTTAAGATCTAAAGTTGTTGAATTCAATATTCAGCCCAGAGGGCTGTAAAGTGCCTAGTCGGAAGATGACTCGCAGACGTTTCCTCCTACCTCTCCCTGGACCATGACCCCACCACAGAACATCAAGCCATTGTTTCCAGGACTGTCACTGACCTCATCTCCTCTGGAGATCTTCCTCCCACAGCTTCCAACTTGATAGTCGCCCAACCTCGGACGGCCCGCTTCTACCTCCGACCCAAAATCCACAAACAGAACTGTCCTGGCAGACCGATCGTGTCAGCCTGTTCCTGCCCCACAGAACTCATTTCTCGTTATCTTGACTCCCTTCTCTCTCCCCTTGTCCAGTCCCTTCCCACCTACATCCGTGATTCCTCTGACACCTTACGTCACATCAACAATTTCCAGTTCCCTGGCCCCAACCGCTTCCTCTTCACCATGGACGTCCAATCCCTCTACACCTCCATCCCCCACCAGGATGGTCTGAGGGCCCTTAGCTTCTTCCTTGAACAATCCCCATCCACCACTACTCTCCTCCGTCTGGCTGAACTTGTTCTCATACTGAACAATTTCTCCTTTAACTCCTCTCACTTCCTCCAAATAAAAGGTGTGGCTATGGGTACCCGCATGGGCCCCAGCTATGCCTGTCTCTTTATGGGGTATGTGGAACATTCCTTGTTCCAGTCCTACTCCGGCCCCCTCCCACAACTCTTTCTCCAGTACATCGATGATTACTTCGGTGCTGCTTCATGCTCTCGTCGGGACCTGGAAAAATTTATTAATTTTGCTTCCAATCTCCACCCCTCCATCATCTTCACATGGTCCATCTCTGACACTTCTCTTCCCTTCCTTGACCTCTCTGTCTCAATTTCTGATGATAGACTGTCCACCAATATCCATTACAAGCCTACCGACTCCCACAGCTACCTCGACTACAGCTCCTCACACCCCGCTTCCTGTAAAGACTCCATCCCATTCTCTCAGTTCCTTCGCCTCCGTCGCATCTGTTCTGATGACGCTACCTTCAAAAACAGCTCCTCTAACATGTCCTCCTTCTTCCTTAACCGAGGTTTTCCATCCACGGTCGTTGACAGGGCCCTCAACCGTGTCCGGCCCATATCCCGCGCATCCGCCCTCACGCCCCTCCTCCCTCCTAGAAACATGATAGGGTCCCCCTTGTCCTCACTTATCACCCCACCAGCCTCCGCATTCAAAGGATCATCCTCCGCCATTTCCGCCAACTCCAGCATGATGCCACCACCAAACACATCTTCCCTTCACCCCCCTTGACGGCATTCCGTAGGTATCGTTCCCTCCGGGACACCCTGGTCCACTCCTCCATCACCCCCTACTCCTCAACCCCCACTTATGGCACCTCCCCATGCCCACGCAGAAGATGCAACACCTGCCCCTTCACTTCCTCTCTCCTCACCGTCCAAGGGCCCAAACACTCCTTTCAAGTGAAGCAGCATTTCACTTGCATTTCCCCTAACTTAGTCTACTGCATTCGTTGCTCCCAATGCGGTCTCCTCTACATTGGAGAGACCAAACACAAACTGGGCGACCGTTTTGCGGAACACCTGCGGTCTGTCCGCAAGAAAGACCCAAACCTCCCTGTCGCTTGCCATTTTAACACTCCACCCTGTTCTCTTGCCAACATGTCTGTCCTTGGCTTGCTGCATTGTTCCAGTGAAGCCCAACGCAAACTGGAGGAACAGCACCTCATCTTCCGACTAGGCACTTTACAGCCCTCTGGGCTGAATATTGAATTCAACAACTTTAGATCTTAAACTCCCCCTCCCCCCATCCCCACCCCGTTTCTTTTCCCCCCCCCACCCCCCTTTTTTTCAATAATTTATATAGATTCTTCTTTCCCCACCTATTTACATTATTTTTAAATCTAAAACTAAAACCTTTAGTCTTTCCACCCCACCCCCACTAGAGCTGTACTTTGAATATCCTGTATTCCATTCTTAATTAGCACTTTTCTCAGACAAAGACCACCACCTTCAACACCTCTTTGACCCTTTTGTCTCTGACATTTTTTGATTATCTGCTCACACCACACCCTCAATGTGTCTCTTCCCCGCCCCCCACCCACCTTAAACCAATTTATATTTCTCCCTTGTTGAAACTATGCTGCAGTTCTGCCGAAGGGCCATGGAGGCTCGAAACGTTGACTGATTTCTTCTCCGCCGATGCTGCCAGACTTGCTGAGTTTTTCCAGGTAATTCTGTTTACCATCTAGAAGGACAAGGGCAGCAGATAGATGGGAACACCACCACCTGGAAGTTCCCCTCCAAGCCACTCACCATCCTGACTTGGAAATATATCGCCGTTCCTTCACTGTCGCTGGGTCAAAATCCTGGAACTCCCTCCCTAACAGCACTGTGGGTGTACCTACACCACATGGACTGCAGCGGTTCAAGAAGGCAGCTCACCACCACCTTCTCAAGGGCAATTAAGGAGAGCATATAATGCTGGCCCAGCCAGCGAAGCCCACATCCCGTGAACGAATTAAAAAATCCTGTGCTCACCTGCCTTCAACCCCCTCCCTTGCCTCTCCACCCCAGTCAAGTGTGTACCACCAACCCTTCCCTTCCTGCTGATCTTGCCTGAGCAGCCTTGGCACTGAGTCAAAGCAGCCATGAGAGCTGTGCAGTGAAAGGCAGGCGAATGCTGCGTCTATCAACTTCAAGGTGGTGAGTGAAAGGCAGATGGCCAAGTGCACGCAACAAGTCCAGTTGTGAATCTGATCGGTCTAATTATCTGCTGCTTGGGCAGTTAGGATTTCTACTTTCTACTAATCTGCAGTTTATAGTTAATAGTACAAGAGTAAGGTTGAAGTAAGATACAGTAAGTAAGAGTACCTAAAGTTTAGGTAAATAAGGTGATTTAAATGTTGAAGGTTAAGGCCTGGCAGGATAACTCAGCCAAGCGGAATGCCCGTCCTGTGACACATGGGGAGTGACCCAGACCAGCCCATGTGCAGGAAGTGTACAAACTGGAGCTCCGTGTTTCAGAGCTTCAGCAGCAGCTGGAGTCACTGAGGTACATCCGTGAAGCAGAGAATTATGTGGATAGCACGTTCAGAGAGGTGGTCACACTGCAAGTGACGGGCAAGCAGGCAGATAGAGAATGGGTGCCCGCCAGGCAGCCCAAGAGAAACAGGCAGGTCGTGCAGGAGTCCCCAGAGGTCCCGCTCACTAACCGCTTTTCCATTCTCCATATTGGTGAGGGCGATGGGTCCTTGGAGGAGGGCAGCAAAAGCCAAGCCCCTGGCACCATGGGTGGCCCAGCTGTACAGGAGGAGAGGAAGAAGAGCAAAAGGGCAGTGCTGATAGGGGATTCTTTAGTTAGGGGAGCAGACAGGCATTTCTGCAGCCGTCTAGGTGACTCCAGGATGGTTTGTTGCCTCCCTGGTGCTGGGATCAAGGATGTCACAGAACGGCTGCAGGACATTCTTGTGGGGGACAGCGAACAGCCAGAGGCCGTGGTCCACATTGGTACTAATGACATAGCTAAAAAGGGGGATCTGGTCCTGCGATCAGAATTTAGGGAGCTAGGTAGAAAATTAGCAAGCAGCACATCTAAAGTAGTAATCTCCGGATTACTCCCAGTGCCACGTGCAAGTGAATACAGAAATAGGAAAATAAGACAGATGAATGCGTGGGTGGAAAGATGATGCAGGGAGGGAGGGCTTTAGGTTCCTGGGACCCTGGGACTGGCTCGGGGGGAGATGGCACCTGTACAAGCCGGACGGGTTGCACCTGAACAGAGCTGGGACTGAGTTCCTTGCGGGGTGTTTTGCTAATGCTGTTGGGAGGGTTTAAACTAACTCGGCAGGGGTGTGGGAACCAGCAGAGAATATTAGAGAGGAATACCAGGGTGTGCAGAATGCTGGGAGAGGCAGATAGCACTAAAATGGAGAATAGTAAGTTAATAGATGGAGTTGGAGTAAGGGAGGAAGTAATGAAGTCTAAATCAGGGGTTGAATGCATGGAGTAGAGTTAATAAAACTGGGGAGTTACAGGCACAGGTTGCCTTGTGGGATTATGATGTTGTGGCGATAACGGAAACCTGGTTTAAGGAAGGGCAGACCTGGGTGTTAAATATTCCTGGTTACAAGGTGTTCAAAAAAGATAGGAAAGGGAAAACAGGAGGAGGGGTGGCATTTTTGATTAAAGAGAGTATTGCAGTACTGGAGAAAGAGGATGTGTCAGAGGATTCAAGGACAGAATCATAAGAACATAAGAAATAGGAGCAGGGGTAGGCCATTCGGCCCCTCAAGCCTGCCCCGTCATTCAATAAGACCATGGCTGATCTGCCCCAGGCCTCAACTCCTCTTTCATGCCAGCTCCTTGTAGCCCTCAACTCCCCGTTATTTCAAAATCTATCTACTTCCTCTTTAAACACTTTCAGTGATCTAGCCTCCACAACTCTCTGGGGTAGAGAATTCCAGACATTCACTACCCTCTGAGAGAAGAAATTCCTTTGCATCTCAGTTTTAAATGAGTGTCCCCTTATTCTGCAACTATGTCCCCTAGTTTGAGATTCCCCCACTAGTGGAAACATCTTCTCAACATCTACCCTGTCAACCCCCTCAGAACCTTGTATGTTTCAATAAGATCACCCCTCATTCTAATCTCTAATGAATAAAGGCCTAACCTGTTTAGCTGTTCTTGATCAGTCAACCCCTTTATCCCAGGAATCAGCCTAGTGAATCTTTTTTGAACTACCTCCAATGCCAGTATATCCTTTCTTAAATACGGGGATCAAACCTGTACACAGTGCTCTAGGTGCGGCATCACCAACACCCTGTACAGTTATAACAAGACTTCCCTATTTCTGAACTCCAACCCCCAGCAACACAGGCCAAAATGCCATTTACCTTCTTAATTATTTGCTGCACCTGCATGCTAACTTTTTGTGTTTCATTCACAAGAACACCCAGACCCCTCTGTGCTGCACTTTTTTGGAGTCTCTCTCCATTTAAATAATAGTCTGCCTTTTGATTCTTCCTATCACAACATCACACTTTCCTACATTAAACTCCATCTGCCAAGTTTTTACCCACTCACTCAACCTGTCTACATCCCCTTGCAGATTCCTTATGTCATCAACACAACATACCCTCCCACCTATTTTTGTATCATCAGCAAATTTGGATACATTACACTCTGGCCCCCCACCTCCAAGTCATTAATATAGATAGTAAATAATTGAGGCCCTAGGACTGATCCTTGTGTCACTCCACTAGTTACGTCTTTCCGACCTGAAAAAGACCTATTAATCCCGACTCTGTCTTCTGTGTGCTAACCAATCCTCAATCCATGCTAATACATTACCCCCAATACCGTGAGCTCCTATCTTGAGCAATAACCTTTTATGTGGCACCTTATCGAATGCCTTCTGGAAATCCAAATACACTACATCTACCGGTTCCCCTTTATCAACTCTGCTTGTTCTATCCTCAAAGAACTCTAGCAAATTTGTTAAACATGATTTCCCTTTCACAAAACCATGTTGACTTGGTTTGATTGTGTTCAGCTTTTCTAAATGTCCTGCTATTTCTTCCTTAATAATGGACTCTAGCATTTTCCCAGTGACAGATGTTAGGCTGACTGGCCTATAGTTTCCTGCTCTTTGTCTCCATCTCTCCTTGAACAGGGGCTTCACATTAGCAGTTTTCCAATCTGCTGGGACCCTCCCGGAATCCAGTGATTTCTGGAATATTTCGACCAATGTCTCCACTATCTCTGCAGCCACTTCCTTTAAAACCCTTGGATGCAGGTTATCAGGTCCTGGTGACTTATCTTCCTTTAGTCCCATTAGTTTGTCAAACACTTTGTCCCTCGTGGTAGACACTCTTATGAGATCTCTCCTCCCATGAGCTCCTTGCTTATCTGATATCTTTGGGATGTTTATAATGTCCTCCACTGTGAAGACCATTGCAAAATATCAGTTTAAATTATTTGCCATTTCCCTGTTCCCTGTTATCAATTCTCCAGTCACATCCTCCAAGGGTCCCACACTCACTTTAGCTACTCTGTTTTTATATACCCGCAGAAGCTCTTGCTGTTTTGTTTTTATATTTCTTGCCAATTCAATTGCATAATCAATTTTCTCCCTCTTCATTAGCTTTTTAATTACCTGCTGTTAGTTCCTAAATAATTCCCAATCCTCTGGCCTACCACTAGTTTTTGCCGCTTTGTATGCTTTAGTTTTTGATTGGATACTCTCCTTGACCTCCTTTGTTAACCACGGGTGGTATATCCTTCTCATCGAGTCCTTGTTTTTGGCCGGGATAAATTTTTGCTGAGCGTTATGAAATATCTACTTAAATATCTGCCACTGCTCATCCACTGACCTTCCCCTAAGCCTATTTTCCCAGCCCACTTCAGACAACTCTTTCTTCATACCGTTGTAATTGCCCTAATTTAAATTGAGGACACTGGTTTGAGACCCGAGTTGCTCGCCCTCAAACTGAATTTGAAATTCTACCACCTGGTGATCGCTACTCCCTAGAGGATCCTTAACTATGAGATCTCTTATTAATCCCACCTCATTACACATTACTAGATCTAAAATAGCCTGTTCCCAGGTAGGTTCTGCAATGTATTGCTCTAAGAGATAATCCCTGATGCACTCTTCAAATCCGCCTTCCATGTTACCCCTGCCAATCTGATTTGTCCAGTCAATATGCAGATTAAAATCACCCATGACAATTGTAGCGCCCTTCTTACACACCTCCATTATTTCCCGATTTATACTTTGTCCTACAGTGAGGAAACTCTTCGGGGGCCTATAGACAGCTCCCACCCGTGACTTCTTCTCCTTGCTATTCCTTATTTCCACCCAAACTGATTCCATATCACGATCTATTGCACCTATATCACGATTTCACCACCGCACTGGTAACTTCGTTTATTAACAAAGCTACCTCACCTCCTTTTCCATTTTGTCTATTTTCCCCTTGAATATTGAGTTCCCAGCCTTGGTCACCCTGCAGCCCTGTCTCTGTAATAGCTATCAAATCATATTCATTTATTTCTATTTGTGCCATCAACTCATCTATCTTGTTACAAATGCTGCCTGCATTCAGATAAAGAGCCTTAAGCTTTGAATTTTTACCATTATTACTCATTCTGATTCTAATTTCTGCTGCACTCTTCTGCTTATATTTTCTGCCCCTTCCTGTCACACTTTGATTATCGTTCACCTCTTCACTACCCTGCACCTCTTCACCGCCCTGCACCTCTTCACCGCCCTGCACCTCTTCACCGCCCTGCACCTCTTCACCGCCCTGCACCTCTTCACCGCCCTGCACCTCTTCACCGCCCTGCACCTCTTCACCGCCCTGCACCTCTTCACCGCCCTGCACCTCTTCACCGCCCTGCACCTCTTCACCGCCCTGCACCTCTTCACCGCCCTGCACCTCTTCACCGCCCTGCACCTCTTCACCACCCTGCACCTCTGCTCTCTCCTTTCTTTTTGATTTTCTAAACTTCCTTTCAATTGAAACCTCCTCCCCCCCATTAATTAGTTTAAAGTTCTTTCTACAACCCTAGTTATACGATTCACCAGGGCACTGGTCCCAGCATGGTTCAAATAAAGCTCATCCCAATGGCTCTCTCCTTCCCCAGCACTGGTGTCAGTGCCCCATGAATCGGAACCCATTTCTCCCACATCAATCTTTGAGCCACCCATTTACCTCTCTAATCTTACTTACCCTATGCCAATTTGCACATGGCTCAGGTAGTAATCCGGAGATTATTACCTTTGAGGTTCTGCTTTTTAATTTAGACCCGAGCTGCTCGTAGTCCCTCAGCAGAACCTTTTTCCTAGTCTTACCTATGTTGTTGGTACCTACATGGATCAGGACAACTGGATCCTTTCCCTCCCACTCCAAGTTCCTCTCCAGCCCTGAAGAGACGTCCTTAACCTTAGCACCAGGTAGGCAACACAGCCTCCGGGACTCTCTGTCTTTGTTGCAGAGGACAGTATATTCCCCTAACTATGCGATCCGTTATTATTACTACATTTCTCTTTTCTCCCCCCACTTGAATGGCGCTCTGTGCCATAGTGCTGTGGTCAGTTCGCTCATCCCCCCTGCAGTCTGTGCCCTCGCCCACACTGGGATCCAGAACCTCATGCCTATTGGACAAGGGCATTGGCTGAGGCTCCTCCAAAACTAAATACTGGATACTCATACTCTGCCTCACTTGCAGTGACACCCTCCTGTCCCTGACCACCATCAAAATTTGATGCAATTAATCTAAAGGGTGTGACTGTCTCCTGAACCACAGCCCAGGTAACTCTCCCCCTCCCTGATGTGTCGCAGTGTCCAGTGCTTGGACTGCAGCTCATCTACTCTGAGCTGAAGTTCCTCGAACAGCCAAAACTTGCTGCAGATGTGGGCACCGTGGATGACACCGGCATCCACCAGCTCCCACATACTAAAGCAGCAACATCGCCTGCTGCGCCATCTCTATTCTATTTCATTAATTCATTTGGGTGTTAAATATTTTAAAAGTTAATTTCTTAACTGTACTCTTCAGCTGTAATGATGTCTCCTGATTTAAACCACTTGGCCAATCAAAAGAGACAGGGAAGAGATACCCACCGATCACCTACCTGTTTTCCTGTGACATTACACTTCAGCTCTGACAGGTAGAAACTGGTTGAAGGGGCTCTCTGCTGTCGATTTTTATCTCCTGCCACTGCTGCCCTTCTCACACAGGTCCACTCTCTGTGCCCGAGTTCCCTTTTCTCCACTCTCTGTGCCCCAGCTCCCGGCTCTCCACTCCCTGTGCCCGAGCTCCCTGCTCTCCACTCCCTGTGCCTGAGCTCCCTGCTCTCCACTCTCTGTGCCCGGGCTCCCTGTTCTCCACTCTCTGTGCCCGAGCTCCCTGTTCTCCACTCTCTGTGCCCGAGCTCCCTGCTCTCCACTCCCTGTGCCCGAGCTCCCTGCTCTCCACTCTCTATGCCCGAGCTTCCTGCTCTCCACTCTCTGTGCCCGAGCTTCCTGCTCTCCACTCCCTGTGCCCGAGCTCCCTGCTCTCCACTCCCTGTGCCCGAGCTCCCTGCTCTCCACTCTCTGTGCCCGAGCTCCCTGCTCTCCACTCTCTGTGCCCGAGCTCCCGGCTCTCCGCTCTCTGTGCCCGAGCTCCCTGCTCTCCACTCCCTGTGCCTGAGCTCCCTGCTCTCCGCTCTCTGTGCCCGAGCTCCCTGTTCTCCACTCTCTGTGCCCGAGCTCCCTGTTCTCCACTCTCTGTGCCCGAGCTCCCGGCTCTCCACTCTCTGTGCCCGAGCTCCCTGCTCTCCACTCTCTGTGCCCGAGCTCCCGGCTCTCCGCTTTCTGTGCCCGAGCTCCCTGCTCTCCACTCTCTGTGCCCGAGCTCCCTGCTCTCCACTCTCTATGCCCGAGCTCCCTGCTCTCCACTCTCTGTGCCCGAGCTCCCGGCTCTCCACTCTCTGTGCCCGAGCTCCCTGCTCTCCACTCTCTGTGCCCGAGCTCCCTGCTCTCCTCTCACTGTTTTAAACTGTGAAAACCCCGACTCTTCTCTCGCTCTTTTAAACTGTGAAAACCCCGACTCTTCTCTCGCTCCTTTAAAATGTGAAAATCCCGGCTCTCCTCTCACTGTTTTAAACTGTGAAAATCCCGGCTCTCCTCTCACTGTTTTAAACTGTGAAAATCCCGGCTCTCCTCTCACTGTTTTAAACTGTGAAAACCCCGACTCTTCTCTCGCTCTTTTAAACTGTGAAAACTCCGGCTCGCCTCTCGCTGTTTTAAACTGTGAAAATCCCGGCTCTCCTCTCGCTGTTTTAAACTGTGAAAATCCCGGCTCTCCTCTCACTGTTTTAAACTGTGAAAATCCCGGCTCTCCTCTCACTGTTTTAAACTGTGAAAATCCCGGCTCTGCTCTCACTGTTTTAAACTGTGAAAATCCCGGCTCTGCTCTCGCTGTTTTAAACTGTGAAAATCCCGGCTCTCCTCTCGCTGTTTTAAACTGTGAAAATCCCGGCTCTGCTCTCGCTGTTTTAAACTGTGAAAATCCCGGCTCTCCTCTCGCTGTTTTAAACTGTGAAAACCCCGGCTCTGCTCTCGCTGTTTTAAACTGTGAAAATCCCGGCTCTCCTCTCGCTGTTTTAAACTGTGAAAATCCCGACTCTGCTCTCGCTGTTTTAAACTGTGACATTCCTGGCTCTCCTCTCACTGTCTTTAACTTTGTTTTGTTGATTTGGCTAAAATTAAGGAATAAGAAGGGTGCAATTACATTACTCGGTGTCATATATAGACCACCAGCTAGTTGGAAGGATATAGAGGAACTAATCTGCAAGGAACATCGACGATGGAAGGGCAGTGGATGTTATATACATGGATTTCAGTAAGGCCTTTGACAAGGTCCCTCATGGCAGACTGGTACAGAAGGTAAAGTCGCATGGGATCAGAGGTGAGCTGGCAAGATGGATACAGAATTGGCTTGGTCATAGAAGACAGTGGGTAGCAGTGGAAGAGTGCTTTTCTGAATGAAGAGCTGTGACTAGTGGTGTTCCGCAGGGATCAGTGCTGGGACCTTTGCTGTTTGTGGTATACATAAATGATTTGGAGGAACACGTAACTGGGCTAATTAGTAAGTTTGCAGACGACACTAAGGTTGGAGGAATTGCAGATAGTGAAGAGGATTGTCAAAGGATACAAAGGGATATAGATCAGTTGGAGACTTGGGCGGAGAAATGGCAGATGAAGTTTAATCCAGACAAATGCGAGGTAATGCATTTTGGAACGTCTAATACAGGCAGGAATTATACAGTAAATGGCAGAACCCTTAAGCGCATCGACGGGCAGAGGGATCTGGCTGTACAGGTCCACAGGTCACTGAAAGTGGCAACGCAGGTGGATAAGGTAGTCAGGAAGGCAAATGGCATGCTTGCCTTCATTGGCAGGGGTATTGAGTATAAAAGCTGGGAAGTCATGCTGCAGCTGTATAGAACCTTGGTTAGGCCACACTTGGAATATTGCGTGCAATTCTGGTCACCACATTACCAGAAGGATATGGAGGTGTTGGAGAGGGTGCAGAGGAGGTTTACCAGGATGCTGCCTGGTCTGGAGGTTATTAGCTATGAGGAGAGGTTGGAGAAACTCAGATTGTTCTCACTAGAGTGACAGAGATTGAGGGGCGACTTGATAGAAGTTTACAAAATTATGAGTGGCATGGACAGAGTAGATAGTCAGAAGCTTTTTCCCAGTGTGGAAGAGTCAATTACTAGGGTACTTTGATTTAAGGTGAGAGGAGAAAACTATAGAGGAGATGTGCGGGGCAAGTTTTTTACGCAGAGGGTAGTGAGTGTCTGGAATTCGCTGCCAGAGGAGGTGGTGGAAGCAGGTACGATAGTGGTGCTTAAGAGGCAGCTTGACAAATCCATGAATAGGATGGGAATAGAGGAATACGGACCCCGGAAGTGCAAAACGTTTTAGTTGACGGGCAATATGATCGGCGCAGGCTTGGAGGGCCGAAGGGCCTGTTCCTGTGCTGTACTTTTCTTTGTTCTTTGTACTTTGAAATTCCAGAGAGGTGTAAAAGATCATAGAGTAGTTATAATGGGGACCTTTAATTACCCGTAAATAGAGTGCGATGGTGGTAGTGTCAGGGGTAGTGAGGGACAAGTGTTCCTAGGTTGTGTTCAGGAGAATTTCCTACAGCAGTGTGTGTCCAGTCCAACAAGAAAGGAGGCGCTGCTAGACCTGATGAAGTGGGCCGTGGATCAAGTGACAGTGGAGGAACTTCAATGGGGTAAGAACAGAGCTGGGCCAGATAGACTGGAACCAAAGGTTGGCAGGAAAAACAGTAACTGAGCAATGGGCTACCTTCAAAGAGGAGATGGTTTGGGCACAGTCACAGCCATGTTCCCTCAAAAGGGAAGGGTAGGATAAACAAATCCAGAACTCCCTGGATGACAAAGGAGATAGAAATTAATTTAAAGAAGAAAAAGTGTGTTTCTGACAGGTGTCAGGTAACAAATACAACTGAGAACCAAGCTGAATATAGAAGGTTCAGAAGGGATGTGAAAAAGCAAATACAAGAAGCAAGGAGGGATTATGATAAAAGAGACTGGTAGCTAACAGAAAAGGAAATCCCAAAGTATTCTATAAGCACATCAATAGTAAAAGGGTGGTAAAAGGAGGAGTAGGGCCGATTAGGGAGCAAAAAGGGGATTTACACATAGAGGCAAGAGGCACGGCTGTGGTTTGAAATGAACACTTTGCATCTGTCTTTACCTATGAGGCAGATGCTGCCCAGGCCACGGTGACAGAGGAGGAAACTGGTCAGTGGAAGGGTTTAAAATTGATAAGGGGAGGAGGTACTGGGTAAGCTGTCGGTACTTAAAGTTGATAAGGCACCAGGACAGGATGAGATGCATCCAAGGATATTGAAGGAAGAGAGTGGAAATTGCAAAGGCACCGGCCATAACCTTTCAATGTTCCCTGGATTCGGGGGAGGTGCTGGAGGACTGGAGAATTGCAAACATTACACCCTTGTTCAAAAAAGGTTGTAAAGATCTGCCTTGCGATTAGAGACCAGTGAGTTTAACTTCGGTGGTGGGGAAACTTCTAGAAACAATTATTCGGGATAGAATTAATAGTCACATGGAAAAGTATGGGTTGATAAGGAAGAGCCAACATGGATTTCTAAAGGGAAAGTCATGTATAACTAATTTGCTGGAGTTCTTTGAAGAGGCAACAGAGATGGGTGATGAGGGCAAGGCCATTGATTTGGTGTATATGGACTTTCAAAAGGTGTTCAATATAGTTCCACATGACAGACTTGTGAGGAAAGTTATAGGTCATGGAATAAAAGGCACAGTAGCTATGTGGATATAAAATTGGCTGAGGGATAGGAAACAGAATAATAGTTATTGGGTATTTTTCGGGCTGGAGGAATGTTTGTAGTGGAGTTCCCCAGGGATTTTTGGAACATTGGGACAACCTCTGGGGGAGATGGTACCTGCACAGGCTGGATAGGTTGCACCAACATAGAGCTGGGACTGAGTTCCTTACGGGGTTTTTTGGTAGTGCATTTGGGAGCGTTTACATTAACTCGGCTGGGGTGCAGGAGCCAGGAAATAATATCAGAGAGGATTACCAAGGTGCACAGAATACTGGGAGAGATCAATAGTACTAGAATAGGGAAAAGTAAGTTAATAGGTGGGCTAAGAGTAAGAGAAAAAGTAATTAAGTCTAAATCAGGGTCCATGTGCATGTATGTGAATGCAGGGAGTGTAGTAAATAAGATTGGTGAGTTCCAGGCCCAGATTGCTATGTGGAAATATGATGTTGTCATTATAACAGAGGCTTGGCTCAAAGAAGGGCAGGACTGGGTATTAAATACCCCTGGATACAAGCTGTTCAGGTAAGGAGGGAAAGGAGGAGGGGTGGTGGTATTGGTTAAGGAGAGCATTGCAGTGTTGGAGAACGAGGATGTCCCAGAGGGTTCAAGGACAGAATCAATTTGTCCAGAGCTCAGGAACAACAAAGGTGCAATTACATTGCTTGGCGTAGTCCACCTCTAGGCCACCAACTAGTGGGAAGGGTGGGGAGGAACAAATCTGCAACGAACTTGCAGACAGATGCAAAAATTAGGGGCAAAAAAGAGGGGCAAGAGTTTCCAGAGCATGTTCAGCAAAATGTTCTACAGCAGTATGTTTCGAATCCAATGAGAAAGGAGGCATTGCAATACTTAGCTCTTGGGAATGAGGTGGGTCAAGTGGTTCAAATGTCACTGGGAGAACATTTAGGGCACAGTGATTATTGTATCATAAGATTTAGGCTGGCTATCGAAAAGGACCAAGAACAATCCAGAGTAAGAATAATGAACTGGGGAGACAGGAAATTTTAACCGGGTAAGAACAGATTTCTACCAAATAAATTGGAGTCAAAGGTTGGCAGTCAAAATGGTAGCTGAACATGGGCTGCCTTAAAGAGGAGATAGCTCGGGCACAGTCTAAGTATATTCCCTTGGAAGGGAAAGGTAGGGCAAACAAATCGAGAGCTCCTTGGATGACAAAAGAGATAGAAATTGAGATAAAGTCTGCTTATGACAGATGTCAGGTAGAAAATATAATTGAGAACCAAGCTGAACATAAAATGTTCAGAGGGGAGGCGAGAAAACAAATAAGAGAAGCAAACGGGGAGTATGAAAGAGACTGGCAGCCAACATAAAGGGAATCACAAAGCTTTCTATCGGTAAAAGTTTGGTAGAAGGAGGAGTAGGACTGATTAGGGACCAAGATGGGGATTTACACATGGAGGTACAGGATGTAACTGAGGTATTAAATGAATCCTTTCCATCTGTCTTTACCAAGGAACAAGATATTACTCAGGTCATGGTGAATGAGGATATTATTTAGACCCTGGGAGGGTTTGAAATTAATAAGGAGGAAATATTGAATAGGCTGTCAGTGCTGAATGTTGATTAGGCACCAGGACCAGCTTAAATGCATCCAAGGACACTAGGGAAGTGAGAGTGGATATTCCGGAGATACTGGCCATTATCTTTCAGCCTTCCCTAGACTCAGGGGAGGTGCCAGAGGACTGGAGTGTTGCAAACATGTTCAAAAAAAGGTTGTAAGGATAAGCCCCGCAATTACAGACCAGTCAGTTTAAGTTCAGTGGTGGGGAAATTTCTAGAAACAATAATTCAGGACAAAATTAATAGTCACGTGAACAAATGTGGGTTGATTAAGGCAAGCCAGCATGGATTTCTTAAGGAGAAAATCATGTTTAACTAACTTGCTGTTATTTGAAAAGGTAACACTGATGAGGGCAATGCTGTTGATGTGGCGTACATGGACTTCCAAAAGGCATTTGTACAGTGCCGCACAATAGACTTGTGAACTAAGTTACAGCTCATGGAATAAAGGGGAAAGTAGCAACAAGGATATGAAATTGGCAGGAAGCAGAGAGTAGTACTTAATGGATGTTTCTTGGGCTGGAGGAAGGTTTGTAGTGGAGTTCCCCAGGGGTCAGTGTTGGGACCCTTGCTTTTCCTGATATATATTAATGACCTAGACCTTGGTGTACGGGGCACAATTGCAAAATTTGAGGATGATACAAAACTTGGAAGCCTTGTGAACTGTGAGGAGGACAGTGTAGAACTTCAAAGGACACAGACAAGTAGATGGAATGGATGGACAATTTCAGTACAGAGAAATGTGAAGTGATTCATTTTGGTTGGAAGATCATGGAGAGACAATATAAAATAAAAGGTAAAATTCTAAAGGGGGTGCAAGGGCAGAGGAACCTGGGTACACATGTGCATAAGTCATTGAATAGCAGGGAAGGTTAAAAGGTTGGTTAATAAAGTATACAGTATCATTAACAGTGCTCCCCCTCCACCTTTACCTGGCTTCCTATTCATCTTGGATATCATATACCCCTCAATATTCAGGGCTCAATCCTTCTCATCCTGCAGCCACGTCTCCGTAAAGGCTATCAAATCATATTTATTTACTTCAATGTGTGCTATCAATTCATTTACTTTGTTATGAATACTATGCACATTCAGATACAGGACATTTAGTTTTGTCTTTTGGTTATCTTTGTAACATCTAGTCTTGACTATTGGTGTATTCATAGGTTTTATCCCTTCCTGCTACTCTACGACCCTCATTTCCCATATTACTATTATGGCCTCCTGCCTTGAATCTACTCCTTGATTTTCCACATCTACCCAAGCTTGATCCCTCACCCGCTTGTTTATTTTAAAGCCCTTTCTATTGCCTGGTTATACAATTCGCAAGAACACCGGTCCCAGCATGGTTCAGGTGTAGACCGTCCCAATGGTACAGCCCCCAGTTTCCCCAGTACTGGTGTCCGTGCCCCACAAACTGGAACCCAATTTTCCCATATCAGTCTTTGAGCCACGCATTCATCTCTGATCGTATTTGCCTTAGTTAGGACCATTTCCCTTGGCGAAGAGAAAGCTGAGAGGAGATTTGATATAGGTGTTCAAAACCATGAGGGATCTGAACAGAGTAGACAGGGAGAAATTGTTCCCACTTGTGAAAGGATCAAGAACAAGAGGGCACAGGTTTAAATAATTGGAAAAAGAAGCAAAACTGATATGAGATAAAGCTTTTTTATGCAGAGAGTTGTTGGGATCTGGAATACACTGCCTGAGAATATGGTGGAGGCAGGTTAAATAGAAGCATTCAAAAATAATACATTGCTTTCTGAAAAGGAAGAATGTGTAGGCTTATGGGGAGAATGGCATGAAATGGATTGCTCCTTCGGTGAGCCGGTACAGACATGATGGGTCAAATGGGCTCCTGTCATTGCAACAAACCTGTGATTCTTTGAATCATGAAATAAGAAACTTTCACAACATCATGAAGGATAGTGACATATTTCCCCAAGTCAGCATGGTGTGTGACTTTGAGGGACACTTCCAGGTCATGACATTCCCATAAAACTGCTGCCCTTGTTTTTCCACAAGGCAGAGGCCATGAGTTTGGCAGATGCTATCGAAGGAGCCTTGGTGAGTTCCTGCAGTGCATCTTGTAGGTGGTACACACACTGCTGCTACTGTATGTCAGTGGTGGAGGATGTGGTGCCTATCAAGCGGGCTGCTTTGTCCTGAATGGGGTCAAGCTTCTCCAGTGTTTGTGGTAACACACTCATCCAGGCAAGTGGGGAGTATTCCATCACACTCCTGACCGGTGCCTTGTCGATGGTGGACAGGCTTTGGGGAGTCAGGAGGTGAGTTACTTGCTGCAGGATTCCTAACCTCTGACCTGCTCTTGTAGCCACTGTATTTATATGGCTAGTCCAGTTCAGTTTCTGGTCAATGGTAACCTCCAGGATGTTGATAATGGGGGATTCAGTGATGGTAATGCCATTGAACATCAAGGGGCGATGGTTGGATTCTCTCTTGTTGGAGATGGTCATTGCCTGACACTTGTGTGGTGTGAATGTTACTTGCCACTTGTCAGCCTAAGCCTGGATATTGTCCGGGTCTTGCTGCATTTGGACATGGGCTGCTTCAGTATCTGAGGAGTGGCGAATGGTGCTGAACATTGTGCAATCGTCAGCGAACATCCTCACTTCTGACCTTTGAAGCAGCTGAAGATGGTTGTGACTGAATGTTTATAAAGTGTGCATGTGACAGGCAGTAAAATGTCCTCCTGACAGGAACTAATGCCAATTGCCCTTGCCAAATCTAATGTCCTTACCTGACCTGTTGTCTCATCCACACACTGTAGCACAGCTAGCAGTTAGTGTGGGGCAGTGAGTGCAGCAGTTGATGGTTCAGCTCTCTCAGCCAGGACTCAGGACACAAATAAAAATAGAAATTGCTGGAAAAATTCTGCAGGTCTGACAGCATCTGTGGAGAAAGAAACAGAGTTAATGTATTTAATCTGTATGACTTCTTCAGAGCTAAAGAGAAGTAGAGAATGATGGAATTGATACTGTTTAAGGGGGGTTGGAGCAGGTAAAGCTGGATAGAAGGCCAGCGATTGGTGGGGGCTAAAGAGAGATTGACAAAGATGTCATGGACTGAAGACCAAGGGAGTGTTAGTGTGGTGGTGAGGACTAAAGACGGTGCTGATAGTTGCAGAAAGGTAAGAAAGTAGAATGTGTGACTCGCAGAGCCTGGGTCTGCACTCTGTGAAAGAACAACATGGACACAAGTGACAGATAGCCCTTTTGGGGTTGGTATGGGAGGAGGGGACAGGGGGAAAAGGATAGAAAAAGGTTAGGGTGGAGGGAGTTCTGCTATTCACCCCCCCTTAAACAGTATCAATTCCATCATTTTCTACTTCTCTTTAGCTCTGAAGAAACATATGGACTTAAAAGGTTAACTCTGTTTCTCTGCTGTCAGACCTGCTGAGTTTTTCCAGTATTCTCTGTTTTTATTTCAGATTTCCAGTATCCGCAGTATTTTGCTTTTATCTCAGGACAGAAGCACTGTTTCTCTGCGTAACTCACTAGCATATTAACCACTGCATTGTTCATTGAACTATTGTGAGAGCCATAAGGAAAATGTCACTTCCAATTATCTACCCTTCCCTTTTCCCCTTACTGAAAGCATTGATTCCTGGCTGCACTTTACATCCACTTTCCAGTATCCTCTCCACTTATTCTTCAGTATTCACCTTTGGCAGTGAGGATGATCGAATGATTTGAACATGGGTGGAGGGTATTGCATCCAAGTAAAGCAGAACTAAGCACTGAATGTGTTGTCTCCCAAATCTTTGCCCACCTTTCCTACAAATCCCCTCTCGTCTGGTTTCTGCAGCTGCCAAGGCACCAAACTAGCTCATCAAAGTCCCATCTTTAAAAGAATACTCGATTTTATATTATTCCTACCAAAGTGCATAATTACACCCTTCCGCATAGAGTCATAGAGTTATACAGCACAGAAACAGGCCCTTCAGCCCATCGTGTCTGTGCTGGCCATCAAGCACCTATCTATCCTAATCCCATTGTCCAGCACTTGGCCTGTAGCCCTGTATGCTGTGGCAATTTTTAGCCCATGTTTTACTTCATCTACCAGCTCCTCATTCAACCATGAAATGAATCTGCATTGCTTCGCAGTCTGTCTACATGCTTTTCAGAGCTTTCCCACCATTCTTTGTATCATCAGCAAACCTGGATATATTACACTCAGTCCCCTCGTCTTTGTCATTGATTGTAAATAACTGAGGCCTAAACTTTGATCCTTGTGCATCAAGTCCCATTTGCTCATTCCCCCTATACTCGCTGAGCTACATTGGTTACCAGTCCACAAGTACCTTGATTCTTAAACTTTCATTTTCTTTTCAAACTCTTCATGCCCTCACCCTTTCCTAATGCTTAATCTTCTAAAACCTTTAAAGATATCTCCCCTCCTAGAATTATGGTGCTTTGTACATCTCTGATTTTAATTGTTCCACCATTGGCGGCCGTGCCTTCAGCTCCCTGGGCCCCGAGCTCTGGAATTCCCTCCCTAAACCCTCTCCGTCTCTCTACCTCATTTTCCTCCTTTAAGACACTCCTTAAAACCAATTTATTATTCACCCGCCACCACATCTCCTTTCATGTCTCAGTGTCACATTTTGTGTGGAAAATCCTGGGAAGTGCCTTGGGACATTTTACTATGTTACTGTATTAATGCAAGTTGGCTTTGAATAAATTCAGTATCTTCAGTGAAGGCAGTTACTGTATTTCTGTAAACTGGGGCTATTCAATACAATTGAAGTGTTTAAAGAATAATAATAATGATGAATTAACTGGCTGATTTTATTTTATTTCTTAGTTCCTATTCAAAATGGTGTTGATCGTCCTGGTGTAACCATTGGCATTGTCTTTGGGATAGTGTGTGCATTTCCATTAACACTGGTCGTTGGCTATGTCTTAGTAAGGTTAGTAAATATTCATTTCATAATGAGCCACTTGCGACAATGAATCTTATGAAATAACTAGAGGGCTACAGGACTGATTCTGTACTCCGAGCCAGTTGTGTGGCCATATCACAACACAACCCACTATTTCACACACTCCTCGCTGACATTGTAGAACTAATCTTTAGTCTTTGCTCCACAAGCTTTTGTCCAGTGATGATCCATTGCAGGGCCAACACTAGGAAAAGTTAAATAAACACTAAACTCCAAAAAGACTTCCTGACCAAGCTTGCTAGGCAAGTACCTTATGGTGAAAACAATTAAACTTCTTCATAGCCGTGAGTTCCAAACAAAGTGGTAGTGGTACAATGAGTCCATGAGTGAGAATCCCATTCGCTTTCAAACACTGCTCATGTACCATCAGTCTTTCCTCACCGATGTTTTCCAGACTAAGAAACGTTCAGCAGGAACCATATATATATATATATATTATATAGCTCCACGAAAATACCAGAAAACCTCGAGTGCCAATGTCCACACCTGCCTGAAACTTTGTCCAGGTGACAGAAGCAAGGTTGTGCTTGCACTCATTCACACACACACACACAAACACACACACAAACACACACACATCACTACCCCAAGACTTAACACACATGCACACACAAGCGAACACGCTCACACACACAGTGCTGCCCCAAGGCTCTTCAGACACACACACACACACACACACACACACAATGCTGCCCTTCATCTCCCCATAAACATTGAACTGTGCCACACTCCGAATGCACCCAGGTATGCTCACACACACACATAATATCTTAGCACTGCCCCAGGTCTTCCTTATGCCATTACGACACAAAATGAGGCCATTTGGCCTATCAAGTTCTTGCTGCTCCCTGTAGAACAATCCAGTCAGTCCCACTCCCCTACTCAAGACCTATAGCCCTGCAAGTTTATTTCCTTCAAGTGCCCATCCAATTTCTTTTTGAAATCATTGACTGTCTAAACTTCCATCACCCTCGTAGGCAGCGAGTTCCAGTCGATTACCTCTTACTGGGAAGAAACCGTTCTTCTGAACACTCCCCCCTGCATCTCTTGCCCAAACCCTTCACTTTGTGCCCCCTAGTCCTGTGCAAACAGTTAATGGGAAAACATTTTCTTTGTCTACCTTATCTAAGCCTGTCATAACCTCCATTACATCTCTCCAAAACCGTTGCTCCAAGGAGAACAACCTACATTTTCCCAACCTAACCCTATAACTAAAATCCTGCATCCCCTGAAATATTCTGGTTAATCTTCTGCCACACCTCCAAATTTGGTCTCATCAGTAAATTTTACTCTGTATTTCTAATATCCAAATTATTTATATATATCAAAAAAGCAGTGGACCTAGCACTAACCCTTGCGTCTACCATCCTCCAGCCTGAAAAACAACCATTTACCACCTTTCTTGAACTAGAGTGCCACATTTGCCACTTTCCAATCCCAAATCAGGGAAGGTTAGAAGAATATGTCAAGTCCCCCGCCACCATTACCTCCACCCCACTTCCCTGGATGCAAGTCATCTGGACCAGGTGACCTATACACTGTAGGTGTAGCCAGTCCTTCTAGTGCATCCTGCCTCTCAACTTTCACCCCATCCATTACCTCTATCATCTCTACATCTATCAATATTTTGTCGCCATTCTCTTCATTAATAAACATCGATACAAAGTACACATTCAATATTCTAGCCTTGCTCTCTGCCTCCAAGTATATATTGATTCAATTCCTCCTCCTGAGACTGTGTCCCACGGGATTCACAAAGCTGAAGTCCCGATTTAATTACTGGCATTATTTCATCTCTTTAGCAAACTGTGAGCTTCACTAAGCTGCCACTGCCCCTGGCTTGCTCTGAACTCAAGCCTCCTGGCTTTACATAGTTGTAAATGGCTCCCAAGGCCTCTTCTGTGCCATAAGCCTTTCCAGCAAGGAGCTAGCGGCTTTCTTCCACCTTCTCATCTCCCCAGGACTTCTCCCGAGCCCTCACTCCCTGCAGCCTGCCAGTATATCACTCTGGCTGCCTGGAGTGCCTCCTTCTGCCCCCAGTCATGGATTTACTTTTTCCTGTCACCACGGGTCCCGTACCAGACAGATACCCTGCTGATCCCTGCCATGGCCCTGAAGCAGCCGGAATGCTGGGCTAAGCATGTCACCCTGCTGCTGGCTGCACATGTGTCAGAACTCTTGGGCCTATTGGGAAATGGAGTCCTCAGCATCCTTCTGGGACAAGGGAAGTTCACATTTCTGAATATTGCTTTATTATTTACATGCTGGTCAAACATTTTTGGTTCCCTTTTCTATTAACTACTATTCTATTCTCGCTTTGCCAGTCTTATTTCCCATTTCATTTTCCTTCTCAACTTCTTGTATTTGACCTCGTTCATGCTGAGAATTCAACTGACATGCATCCTGCACCTTCCCTTTGTGTTTCATCATATTCTCTATCCACTTTGTCATCCTAGGAGCCCTGGCTTTGGTTCCCCTACCTTTCACCCCTGTCAGAATGCACTTAGCCTGAACCTGAAACATCTCCTCCTTAACGTTCAGTTACAGTGTTTTTTTTGTGTCAGTTTTTGTTTCCATTTTACCCTGGTTAGATCCCTTCTCATCACATTGACATTATCCCTTTTCCAATTTAAAAGTTCTATTTTAGATTGTTCTTCTGCATTACTAATCTAAATCTTATGATACTCTTACCCAAGTGTTCCTCTCAGACTTGATCCACTTGGCCCACTTTGTTTCCCAGCACCAGATCCAGCAAATGCCTCCTCTCTAGTCGGACTCTGAACATACTGATCAAGGAAGTCCTCCTGGACATAGTTCCGAAATTCCTGTCCCTCCTATCGCTATTCTCCTCAAAGTTAACAATTCCTTCAAATTTTGTGTCAATTTTCAAATGTGCCCTGTTCACTGAAGTGTATGACATTAATATATGTCAAGAAAAGCAGTAATCTCTGTGGAAGTCCAATGTACAACTTCCTCCAGTTCAAGGATCAACCATTTCCCACTACTTGCAATTTCCTGTCACTCAATCAAATTCAAATCATTGCTGCCACTGCCCCTTTTTATTCCATGGGCTTTGACTTTGCTGGCAAACCTGACATGTGGCACTTTATCAAATGCCTAAGTCCATATAATCACATTCAAATGCATTACTCTCATCAACTCTCTATGTTACCTCAACAAAAACTCACTTAAGTTAGTTAACCATGATTTGCCCTCAACAACTCCATGTTGGTTTTGTTATGACCAGTCCCCAGCGAGGTCCCCCAATTTGTTAACTTCTCAAACGAGAACCCAGGTTAGTTATGCTCCCAGGTGAGGAGGGATGAACTGGCTCCCCTTCTTTATTCAACCCACAACAAGGTTAATTTAAAAAGGACCCCTTCCCTCGTGGATACCTTTTCCCAGTCCAAATGTATTTATGTTTCAGAAGAAGCCAATTTAACCAGGGTGTTTGGAGTTTAAGAAAGAGTAAGTTTATTAGTTACTAAAAACCTGAAAAAATATAATAAAAACACAACACAAATACACACTGATCAGAAATGAGAAATTGAGTCCAAATTCTTTTTATTTGCTCACGGGATGTGGGTGTCGCTGGCTGGGCCAGCATTTATTACCCATTCCCAGTTGTCCTTGAGAATTGAGTAGCTTGCCTGGGCAATTTCAGAAGTCATTTAAGTGTCCTATGCAGGCTAGACCAGGTAAATAGCTTTCCTTCCCTACGCCAGATAGTTTTTTACAACAATCGACAATGGTGTCATGGTCATCATTTTAATTCCAGATAAATGGAAAGTTAAAAATGATAGATGAATCAGTCTTTGGTTTGTGCGGTAGGTGTACATGACGAAACATTGTGACCATTCAATTGGGTGATTCCGGTAGAGCTGATTTGGTTAGTTGGTTTAGAGGCACTTAGTTCTGCAGGTTGGCTAAAGAAGCCGTCCTTTTTCCATTTTGATTGTGGCTTTGCTGACTTGTCTCCAGCAACAGAAGAAAGAGAGAGATTTTGCCTGCAATCTGCAGGGTTGATTAGTTAATCTTCCTGTATTGTCACTCAGCACTCTACCACTCTGGCGCACAAGCGCATACAGATTAGGTCTGCAGCTAGCTTTTTAACCCATTTCCTTGTGTATTCCTGGAAGGGAAAAAAACAAACATGACTTTCGCCCAGAGTCAGTTTTCTTTCAACTCAGGCCATTTCCACATTCTGATACACAATTCAACAGTAAATGTGTTTAGGGTGTCTGCTGAGATGTGGCAATCAGTCTGTATTGTCTCTGCAACCACAGGAGATTAAAGTTCAGTATTTTACATTTCATCTCTTCCTTTCAAGATTCTCTGTCTGAGATAGGCCTTGACACCTTTTTAGGTGCTGCATTCCATGTTCCCTCAGGACTATTCGGTTGAATATGATCCACAAAAGAATTTTCCAGAAAGTGGTACTTTACATTCTCAGCCATCTTTTGCTAAAGTATGTTTTCTTGTGTGTCTTTTTAAAAAAACACATCTTCCTTAAAAAGTTCAATATGCCTGAAAGCAATTCAGGACTGTAAACCACTTTTGTGACAGTTTCCTTAATTAATCCACATTTGTCCAACTCACTGTTGGATTTGTTGAGGATTATCATTTTCAAAGCTTTCTCACCACCAAGGTTAAGCTGGCTGGCCCGGTTCAGCTTAGCTTTACAGCCTTGAAGAACAAGGCTGCAACATTTGCAATTCTCCAGTGCTCTGGCACCACCTCTGCATCTAAAGGCGATATAACAACTTTAACTACAGCCAGCCCTTCTAATATCTCTTCATAAGTTTTGAGAACATCCTGTATGAAACATATATTCTCTTTAACTACGACTTTGGCAGCATCTTCTTCCTTACATAGAAACTAGGAGCAGGAGTAGGCCATTCGGCCCTTCGAGCCTGCTCCACCATTCATTATGATCATGGCTGATCCTCTATCTCAAAGCCATACTCCCGCTCTTCTCTTGACACCTTTAGAGTCTGGAAATCTATCTAATTCCTTCTTGAATATACTCAGTGACTTGGCCTCCACAGCTTCTGTGGTAGAGAATTCCACAGGTTCACCACCCTCTGAGTGAAGAAGTTTCTCCTCATCTCAGTCCTAAATGGCCTGCCCCGTATCCTGAGGCTGTGACCCCTTGTTCTAGACCCCCCCAGCCAGAGGAAACATCATCCCTGCATCCAGTCTGTCCATCCCTGTCAGAATTTTATATGTTTTAATGAGATCCCCCCTCATTCTTCTAAACTCCAGTGAATACCGGCCTAGTCAACCCAATCTCTCCTCATACGACCATCCTGCCATCCCAGGAATCAGTCTGATGAACATTCGCTGCACTCCCTCTATGGCAAGTATATCCTTTCTAGGGTAAGGAGACCAAAACTGCACACAATACTCCAGGTGAGGTCTCACCAAGCCCTGTACCGCTGCAGTAAGACATCCTTGCTCCTGTACTCAAGTCCTCTCGCAATGAAGGCCAACATACCATCTGCCTTCTTAACCGCTTGCTGCACCTGCATGCTTGCTTTCAGTGATTGGTGTACAAGGACACCCAGGTCCTTTTGTACATCAACATTTCTCAATCTATTACCATTTAAATAATACTCTGCCAATCTGTTTTTCCTACCAAAGTGGATAACTTCACACTTATCCATGTTATACTGCATCTGCCATGTATTTGCCCACTCACTCAACCTTCTAATTGCCTTGAAGCCTCTTAACATCCTCCTCACCACTCTCGCTCCCATTTAGTTTTGTGTCATCAGAAAACTTGGAAATATTACATTTGGTTCCCTCACCCAAATCATTGACATATATTGTGAATAGCTGGGGCACAAGAACTGATCCTTGCAGTACCCCACTGGTCATCATCCTGCCACTTAGAAAAAGACCCATTTATTCCTACTCTCTGTTTCCTGTCTGCTTACCAATTCTCAATCTAAGCCAAAATATTACCCCCAATCCCGTATGCTCTAATTTTACACACTAACCTCTTATTTGGGACTTTACCAAAAGCTTTCTGAAATTCCAAATACACCACATCCACTGGTTCTCCCTTATCTATTCTGCTAGTTACGTCCTCAAAAAACTCGAGTAGGTTTGTCAAACGATTTCCCTTTCATAAATCCACATTGACTTTGTCTAATTCCTTTGATATTTTCTAATTGTCTTGTTACCACATCCTTTATAATAGACTCTAGCATTTTTCCTATAACTGAGGTTAGGCTAACCGGTCTGTAATTCTCTGTTTTTTCTCTCCCTCCTTTTATAAGTAATGGGGTTACATTTGCCACCCTCCAATGTACTGGGACTGTTCCAGAATCTACCGAATTTTGGAAGATGACAACCAACACATCCACTATTTCCATGGCCACCTCCTTGAGCACCCTGGGATGTAGATTATCGGGCCCTGGGGGTTTATCAGCTTTCAGTCCCATTAATTTCTCCTATTGTTTTAGTAATACTAATTTCCTTCAATTCCTCCTTCTCACTAGACCCTTGATTCCCTAGTATTTCTGGGAAGTTATTTGTGTCTTCCTCGGTGAAGACAGAACCACAATTGTTGTATAATTGCTTTGCCATTTCCTTGTTCTCTATTATAAATTCCCCTGGTTCAGACTGTGAGGGACCTACATTAGTCTTCACTAATCTTTCTCTTTTTACATACTTATAGAAGCTTTTACAGTCCGCTTTTATCTTCCTTGCAAGTTTACCCTCATACTCTATTTTTCCCTCTTAATCAATCTCTTGGTCCTCCTTTGCTGAATTCTAAACTGCTCCCAATCCTCAGGCTTACTACTTTTTCTAACAACTTTATATGGCTCCTCTTTGGATCTGATACTTTCCTAATTTCTTTTGTTAGCCATGGTTGGGTAGCTTTTCCTGTTGTGTTTTTGTGCCAGAAAGGAATGTATAACTGTTGCAATGCACACATTCATTCCTTAAATATTAGCCATTGTCTATCTACCCCTTCAATGAAGTTCCCCCATCTATCTTAGCCAACTCATGCCTCATACCTTCGTCGTTTCCTTTGTTTAGATTTAGGACCCTAGTTTCAGATTGGACTTCTTCATTTTCCAACCTAAGGAAGAATTCTGTCATGTCATGATCACTGTTCCCTAATGGACTCTGCACAACCAGATTGGAAATTAGCCCCGTCTCATTGCACAAAACCAAATCGATGATAGCCTTTTCCCCAGTCAGTCCCTCGACCAGTCATACTGGTCTAAAAAACCATCTCGTACGCACTCCAGGAATT
The DNA here is from genome assembly GCF_964194155.1 of Cetorhinus maximus. Lineage (NCBI taxonomy): Eukaryota > Metazoa > Chordata > Chondrichthyes > Lamniformes > Cetorhinidae > Cetorhinus > Cetorhinus maximus. The sequence continues at coordinate 171,378 of NW_027596364.1, forward strand.
CATCCGCCACAGTATTATTGCTAATTTGGTTTGTCCAGTCTATATGTACATTAAAGTCACCCATGATTATTGTAGCACCCATGTTACATGCATCTCTAATTTCCTGTTTAATACCGTCCCCTACCTTATCACTACTGTTTGGAGGCCTATAGACAACTCCCACTAATGTTTTCTGCCCTTTGTTGCTTCTTAGCTCTACCCAGACTGATTGTACATCTGGATTTTCTGAGCCAATATCCTCTCTCACCATCACACTGATTTCATCCTTAACTAACAACACCACACCACCTCCTTTTCCTTTTGGTCTCTCCTTCCTAAATATCTAGTATGCTTGGATATTCAGTTCCCAGCCTTGGTCAACTTTTTTTTAATTCATTCATGGGATGTGGCTGGGTCAGCATTTATTACCCATCCCTAATTGCCCCTTGAGAAGGTGGTGGTGAGCTGCCTTCTTGAGCCGCTGCAGTCCATGTGGTGTAGGTACACCCACAGTACTGTTAGGGAGGGAGTTCCAGGATTTTGACCCAGCGACAGTGAAGGAAGGGCGATATATTTCCAAGTCAGGATGGTGAGTGACTTGGAGGGGAACTTCCAGGTGGTGGTTACCCCATCTATCTGCTGCCCTTGTCCTTCTAGATGGTAGTGGTCGTGGGTTTGGAAGGTGCTGCCTAAGGAGCCTTGGTGAATTCCTGCAGTGCATCTTGTAGATGGTACACACATTGCTGCTACTGTGCGTCGGTGGTGGAGGGAGTGAATGTTTGTGGATGTGGCGCCAATCAAGTGGGGCTGCTTTGTCCTGGACAGTGTCAAGCTTCTTGAGTGTTGTGGGAGCTGCGCTCAACCAGGCAAGTGGGGAGTATTCCATCACACTCCTGAATTGTACCTTGTAGATGGTGGACAGGCTTTGGGGAGTCAGGAGGTGAGTTACTCACCACAGGATTCCTAGCCTCTGACCTACCCTTGTAGCCACAGTATTTATATGGCTAGTCCAGTTCAGTTTCTAGTCAATAGTAACCCCCAGGATGTTGATAATGGGGGATTCAGTGATGGTAATGCCATTGAACATCAAGGTGCAATGGTTGGATTCTCTCCTGTTGGAGATGGTCATTGCCTGGCAATTGTGTGGCGTGAATATTACTTGCCACTTGTCAGCCCAAGCCTGGATATTGTCCAGGTCTTGCTGCATTTGGACATGGACTGCTTCAGTATCTGAGGAGTCGTGAATGGTGCTGAACATTGTGCAAACATCAGTGAACATCCCCACTTCTGACCTTATGATGGAAGGAAGGTCATTGATGAAGTAGCTGAAGATGGTTGGGCCGAGGACACTACCCTGAGGAACTCCTGCAGTGATGTCCTGGAGCTGAGATGACTGACCTCCAACAACCACAACCATCTTCCTTTGTGCTAGGTATGACTCCAACCAGTGGAGAGTTTTCCCCCTGATTCCCATTGACTCCAGCTTTGCTCGGGCTCCTTGATGCCACACTCGGTCAAATGCTATCACTTTCTGATGGCAGACATAACTTGGACAGAATCCTCCGCCTTTCACTCAAGTTTGTGCATGGCCTTTAGCATTTCTGCCAGATGGCTCTGCATCTCCAACATGTCTCTTAAGGTTGGATCCAGAGGCTCGGATAGAACCTTGGTGAGGCCACAGCTGGAGTACTGTGGGCAGTTCTGGTCGCCACATTATAGGAAGGATGTGATTGCACTGGAGAGGGTGCAGGGGAGATTCACCAGGATGTTGCCTGGAATGAAACATTTAAGTTATGAAGAGAGGTTGGATAGACTTGGGTTGTTTTCACTGGAGCAGAGAAGACCGAGGGGCGACCTGATCGAGGTGTACAAGATTATGAGGGGCATGGACAGGGTGGATAGGGAGCAGCTGTTCCCCTTAGTTGAAGGGTCAGCCATGAGGGGACATAAGTTCAAGGTGAGGGGCAGGAGGTTGAGGGGGGATGTGAGGAACAACATTTTTACCCAGAGGGTGGTGACGGTCTGGAATGCGCTGCCTGGGAGGGTGGTGGAGGCGGGTTGTCTCACATCCTTTAAAAAGTACCTGGATGAGCACTTGGCACATCATAACATTCAAGGCTATGGGCCAAGTGCTGGTAAATGGGGTTAGGTAGGTAGGTCAGGTGTTTCTCACGTGTCGGTGCATACTCGATGGGCCGAAGGGCCTTTTCTGCACTGTGTGATTCTGCCTGTTTCTGTGTGTGTCTGTATGTGTATCTGCGTACGTGTCTGTGTGTATGTCTGCATGTGTGTCTGCGTGTGTGTGTGTCTGTGTCTCTGTGTTTGAGTCTGCTTGTGTGTCTGTGTTTATGCCCGTGTACCTGTTTCTTGTGTGTCTGTGTTTGCATCTGTGTACCAGTTTCTATGTATATGTATGTATCTGTATGGGCAGAATTTTACAACACTGGGATTTTACGTTCCCGCTCTCGTCAATGGGATTTATAATGTCTCGCCGCATTTTACTGCCCCGTCCCCGCTGAAACGGGGCCTTAAAATTCTGTTCTATGTGTCTGTGTGTATGTCTCCGTGTGTGTGTGTCTCCATGTGCGTATGTGACTGTGCATGTGTGTTTGTGCATCTGTGTATGTGTGTGTGTTTGCATCTTTGTGTGTATGTGTGTCTGTATCTCTCTATCTGTATGTCTGTGTGTGTCTGTATTTGTGTTTGTGTGCCCATTTGTGTGTGTGTGTGTTCATGTCAATGTGTGTGCCTGTGAGTGTTTGTGTGTGCGTGTGTTCACATCCATGTGTGTGCTGAGTGTCTGTGTGTATGTGTTCATGTCCATGTGTGTGCCTGTGGGTATCTGTGTGTCTGTGTCTGTGTGTGTACGTGTGTGTCTGTGTGTCTGTACGTGTTTGTCTGTGTGTGTGTCTGTGCGTATGTCTGGGTGTGTGTGTACGTGTTTGTCTGTGTGTGTATGTCTGTGTGTGTGTGTCTGTGTGTGTGCGTGTGTGTCTGTGTGTGTGCGTGTGTGTCTGTGTGTGTGTACGTGTTTGCCTGTGTGTCTGTGTGTGTGTGTGTCTGTGTGTGTGTCTGTGTGTGCGTGTGTCTGTGTGTGTGTGTGTGTGTGTCTGTCTGTGGGCAGAACTTTGCCTTGGCGTGTGGGCTCAGTGGTGGTGGTCAGGATGCTGACCACTGCCTGCGATCGGGCCCGGAAGGACAGTTAAGGCCGGCCTTGTGTGAAAGGTGAGCAGCAGCGCTCAGCACTGCATCAGGGAGATGGAAATATATCAAAAATATAATTAACAAAATAAAAAGGTAATGAAACATATCCCCTCATGTGACTCTGTCACATCAGCAGGGACATGTTATTAATGAAAAAATAAAGTTTTTATTTTTATTTGCTTTTGGAAACCTCATCCCGCCCGTGGATGATGTTTCCAAAAAAGTGCAAAGGCCACTTGGCCTATTTCCAGTTTCATTTTGAAACTGTGTCATTACTTCTGGGTCTCAAGATGGTGGTGCTGCCCTTCTACTTGGAGAGCAGTCCATGAGTCTCTGCAATCCGTCCGTGAGTCTCTGTGCAATCCGTCCGAGAGTCTCTGTGCAATCCGTCCGAGAGTCTCTGTGCAATCCGTCCGAGAGTCTCTGTGCAATCCGTCCGTGAGTCTCTGTGCAATCCGTCCGTGAGTCTCTGTGCAATCCGTCCGTGAGTCTCTGTGCAATCCGTCCGTGAGTCTCTGTGCAATCCGTCCGTGAGTCTCTGTGCAATCCGTCCGTGAGTCTCTGTGCAATCCGTCCGTGAGTCTCTGTGCAATCCGTCCGTGAGTCTCTGTGCAATCCGTCCGTGAGTCTCTGTGCAATCCGTCCGTGAGTCTCTGTGCAATCCGTCCGTCATGTGCAAACTTTACCCCCTTCCCACTCATGGAGGCTGGAGAAATAGTGCAGGTATTAAACAAATACTTTACATCTGTCTTTACAAAGGAAGAACTTGCTACCCAGGCTGAGGTGAGAGAGGAGGTAACTAGAAAAACTTACAATTGAGAGGAAGGATGTGATGGAAAGGCTATCTTTATTTAAAATAGATAAGGTACCAGGACCGGATGAGATGCATCCAAGGGCACTGAGGGAAGTGAGAGTGAAAATTGTAGAGGCACTAGTGATAATCTTCCAGTCTTCCTTAGACACTGGGGAGGTGCCAGAGGACTGGAAAACTGCCAATGTTACACCCTTGTTTGAAAAGGAGTGTCAGGATAAAGCCGGCAACTACAGGCCAGCCAGTTTGACCTCAATGATAGGGAAACTTCTGGAAACTATGGTACGGGTAAAATCAATAATCACTTAGACAAGTGCAGGATAATTAAAGAAAGCCAACATGGATTCACCAAGGGAAAATCATGTTTAATTAACTTGCTGTTACTAAAAAATAATAAAAAGAGCAAAGGTAAATTATGAAAGAAAACTAGCGCAAAATGTAAAAACTGTTGGAAAAGCTTCTACAAGTATATAAAAGGAAAGAGAGTAGCTAAAGTGAATGTTGGTCCCTTGGAGGATGGGACTGGGGAGTTAATAGTGGGGAACGCAGAAATGGCAGAGACGCTTAATCAATATTTTGCCTCAGTTTTCACAGTGGAGGACACTAGTACCACCCCAATAGTAACAGGTAGTGCAGAGGATATAGAGAAGGAGGAACTTAGAACAATCACCATCACTAGAGAAAAAGTACTGAGCAAACTATTGGGATTAAAGGGTGACAAGTCCCCAGGACCTGATGACCTACATCCCAGGGTCTTAAAAGAAGTGGCAGTGGAGATAGTGGGTGCATTAGCTAGAATATTCCAAAATTCCCTGGATTCTGGAAAGATTCCAGTAGATTGGAAAAATGCTAATATAACACCCTTATTCAAAAAGGGGGGAGGCAGAAAGTAGGAAACTATAGACCAGTTAGTTTAACGTCTGTTGTTGGGAAATTGTTGGAATCCATTATTAAGGAAGTAGTAATGGGGCATTTGGAAAGTCAAAATGCAATCCATCAGAGTCAGCATAGTTTTATGAAGAGTATATCGTGTTTGACTAATTTGCTAGAGTTCTTTGAGGATGTGACAAGCCAAGTGGATAATGGGGATCCTGTAGATGTAGTATATCTGGACTTCCAGAAGGCCTTTAATAAGGTGCCACACAAAAGATTAATACACAAGATAAGATCACACGGAGTTAGGGGTAATATATTAGCTTGGATAGAGGATTGGCTAACCAACAGAAAGCAGAGAGTCGGGATAAATGGGTCTTTTTCTGGGTGGCAAGCTGTAACTAGTGGGGTGCCACAGGGTTCGGTCCTTGGGCCCCAACTATTTACAATCTATATTAATGACTTGGATACAGGGATAGAAGGTACTATAGCTAAATTTACAGATGACACCAAAATAGGTGGGAAAGTAAGTTGCAATGAAGAAATAAGAAATTTACAAATGGATATGGACAGGTTAGGTGAATGGGCCAAAATTTGGCAGATGGAGTTTAACGTGAATAAGTATGAGGTTATCCATTTTGGTCGGAAGAATAAAAAGGTGACTTATTATTTAAATGGAGAGAAACTTCAGAATGCTTCAGTGCAGAGGGATCTGGAGGTCCTCGTGCATGAATTGCTGAAAGCTAGTATGCAGGTACAGCAGGTAATAAGGAAGGCAAATGGAATTTTGGCATTTATTGCTAAAGGAATAGAGTATAAAAATAGGGAAGTGTTGTTGCAACTGTACAAGGCATTGGTGAGACCGCACCTGGAGTGCTGTGCACAGTTTTGGTCCCCTTACTTGAGGAAGGATGTAGTTGTACTGGAGGCGGTTCAGAGGAGGTTCACTAGATAGATTCCAGAGATGTGGGGCTTGTCTTATGAGGAGAGATTGAGCAGTTTAGGCCTATAATCACTAGAGTTTAGAAGGATGAGAGGAGATCTAATTGAGGTATATAAGATGCTAAGGGGGATAGATGAAGTAGACGTGGAGCAGATGTTTCCCCTTGTGGGGCATTCTAGAATGAGAGGCCATAGTTTTAGGCTAAGGGGTGGTAGATTTAAATCAGAGATGAGGAGGAATTACTTTTCTCAAAGGGTCGTGAATCTGTGGAAGTCACTGCCTCAGAGTGCAGTGGATGTCGGGACGCTGAATAAATTTAAGGAGGAGATAGACAGATTTTTAATTAGTAACGGGTTGAAAGGTTATGGGGAGAGGATGGGAAATTGGAGTTGAGGCTGAAATGAAATCGGCCGTGATTGTATTGAATGGTGGGGCAGGCTCGAGGGGCTGAATTGCCTACTCCTGCTCCTAGTTTTTATGTTCCTATGCTGGAGTTTTTTGAGGAGGTAACAGAGAAGGCTAATAAAGGAAATGCTATTGACGTGGTGTATATGGATTTTCAAAAGGCATTTGATACAGTGCCACACAACAGACTTGTGAGCAAAATTCTAGGTTGTGGAATAAAAGGGAAAGTAGGCACTTGGATAAGAAATTGGCTGAGTGACAGGAAACAGTCAGCAGTGATAAATGGTTGTTTTTCAGGTTGGAGGAAGTTTTGTAGTCGAGTTCCTCAGAGGCCAGTGTCGGGACCCTTGCTCTTCGTGATATATATTAATGACCTGGACTGTGGTGGGCAGGGCATGATTTCCAAATTTGCAGACGAAATGAAGATTGGAAATGTTATCAGCTGTGACGGGGATAGTCTTGAATTTCAAAGGGACATAGACATGTTGTTGGATCGGGCAGACAAGTGGCAGATGAAGTTCAATGCAGAGAAGGGTAAGGTGATTGGTTTTGGCAGGAAGGATATTGTGAGACAGTATAAAATAAAGGGAGGGCCTCTGTTGGATCCAGTGCCCTGGTTTGTTGGGGCTAAAGGATTTGGGTTGCATACTTGTTTCGAAGTGACTGAGACAGATCAGTCGACCGTTCTTAGAAGAAACACATTCTGTTTATTTACAGAAGGAACTCAGCAGCTACATTTGTGTGTTTACAACTCAAAACCCTATCTTTACTCTTCAGACTCTAACTCAAGACTACTGACTACAGAGGTAGCCTGCACTACTCTGCTATTGGGTATCAAGATCATGTGGTCTTATATTACAACATTTGTCTTAAAAATAAACTATACATCAGATTACTACATCCCTCCCCCTTTACTCACAAATACATTCTACAATTTTTCTCAAAATATAAAATTATTCACACAGATCAATAATTTAAAAGTCAATCTTTCTGGGGACTTCCTTGTGTGCGTAGAATATCTCAGCCCTAAAACTTCTGATGTTTGATTTGGAACTTCCCTTACTGTAGTCGTGTGAGCATCTGGTTCTTCAATAGGTAGCTGCACATCTGTTTCTTCAACTCTTTCAGGTACAGTCAGCCCTTCTGTCACATCTGTACGCAGCTCAGCTCTTTCAACAGGAGACCTTGATTCAGTCATGAACACTGGTGGAATCATTTTTGGATATTTTGTTTCTCCTCTCCTTATATGATCCACGTCTTCATCTGATGTGACCTTCCACTTTGACAGGCTAGATCCCATTGCAGCACATATTTCACCAAACAACCTTCTCTAAAATGTTTCACAAATACTTTCCTACGTTAAACATCCTGTCACGACTGTGACAGTCATGTCCAATTTTCTACGTTTCCTGACTTCCTTCCGCCTTCCACCCACACCCCCTCAAGTTTGGCATAATTAGGCTCAGTCTTGATCGGAGACAGCGTTTCATCAACTATTCTGCAGGTGTGACACCTGTTGTATGAGGGGTGGTTCTATAATGGAAAAGAAAACATGCTAATTTAGCCACAAGAGAATCTCCAATTTCTTCACAGCAGATTTGAATGTCTGAACTGCCCTCAGCCAGTCCATTTGAAGAAGGCTGGTACATTGAAGCTTTCACATGAGTAATGTCATTGAGGCTGATAAATGGGTGAAATTCAGCACTCATGAATACTGTTCAATTGTCTGATACGACCACTTCCGATAATCTGCTGATTGCGAAACGTTGTCGTAGCTTGCCTATTGTACCAGAAGATGTGATTCATTACAAGGTTGTCTGCTTCTGCCTCTGTTACCATGATGCTGCCAAGTTATCTCTATTAATTTGTCTGCTAGCGGTGGCTACTTCCTGCTTCTGAATAAAGCTTTGCATTTTTGCACTCTCTTTGGCTGAGGCTTCAGGTGGAGGACGACACCACTTTGCGCTCCCTGTGTGGCTTTTGAGTCTCCCATTGGACCTTCCATTGCCAGAGCGATTTCCAATGCTATCTGAAAATCAAAATGTGTTTCAGACATTAATCTCTTCTGAATCGCATCTTCATTTATTCCACACTCCAAACAATGTCTAAGCCTATCATTGATAGATGTACCAAACTCGCAATATTCAGTTAATTGTTTCAAACTCAACACACAATAAGCAACTGTCTCCCCCGCAGCTCTATTCCTTGAGTGAAATTTGAACCGTTGCATCGTCACCAATGGCTTGGGCTGCTAATGATTCTTTACGAGGTTCACAAAGTCATCAAAACTTTTCAAATCTGGAGCACTGGGTAACAACAAATTTCAAATGAACCAATATGTCTCAGTCCCACATGTGGATAAGAGGATCGCGCTTCCTCTCCTCCCCCACGATGCCGTTCGCCTGGAAGAAGAACGCGAGGTGTTCAACATAGTGAGACCAGTCGTCTGAGGTTGAATCGAAAGACTCAACTCTTCTAAATTGCAGCATGCTCTGAGAGGGTTGCTTCAACAATCAGGAAGGAAATTTTTCTTTACTTACAACTACCGTGCGAGGTACAGCCTGATTTCAGTTCTCCTGATTTCCTTCGTTCTTTCCTGCTTTTTACCTCGTCCTTTCATGTCCTTTCCTGCTTTTTAATCTCATCACCAGTTTGTTGGATCCAGTGCCCTGGTTTGTTGAGGCTAAAGGATCCAGGTTGCACACTTGTTTCGGGGTGACTGAGTTAATACCAAGACAGAGAAGATCTGTAGACCGTTCTTAGAAGAAACACATTCTGTTTATTTACAGAAGGAACTCAGCAGCTACACTTGTGTGTTTACAACTCAAAACCCTATCTTTGCTCTTCAGACTCTAACTCAAGACTACTGACTACAGAGGTAGCCTGCACTACTATGCTATTGAGTATCAAGATCATGTGGTCTTATATTACAACATTTGTCCGAAAGATATATTAGACATCAGATTACTACATCCTGTAAAGAAGGTGCAGGAATAGAGGGACCTCAGTGTATATGTACATCGGTCATTGAAGATGGCAGGGCATGTTGAGAGAGCACTTAATAAAACATATAGTATATTAGGCTTTATCAATAGGGGCATTGAGAAGAAGAGTAAGGAGGTCACCCGGAACTTGTATAAGACACTAGTTAGGCCTCATCTGGAGTACTGCGTCCAATTCTGGGCGCCATACTTGAGGAAGGATGTGAAGACTTTGGAGAGAGTACAGAGGAGATTCACAAGAATGATTCCCAGAATAAAGAACTGTAGCTATGAGTATAGATTGGAGAGGTTGGGACTGTTTTCCTTGCAGAAAAGAAGGCTGAGAGGAGACTTGATAGAGGTATTCAAGATCCTGAGGGGTATGGACAGGGTAAATAGGGAGAAACTGTTCCCACTCAAGAGAACATCAAGAACTAGAGAGCACAGATTCAAAATAATTGGCAAAAGGAGTAAATGTGATGTGAGGAAATATTTTTTCACCCAGAGGGTGGTTGGAGTCTGGAACAAACTTCCTGAAAGGGTGGTGGAGGCAGGTTCGATCGAGGTATTGAAAAGGGAATTGGATTGCTACCTGAAAAGAGAGAATGGGCAAGAAGTGCTGTCCTCCCGGAGAAGCGCTACACTCAGCGGGAGCAGCCCTGCTAGAGGCCTGTGGAAAACACCATCAGCAGCCCAGATATATATACCCGGCGCGCACAGTGAATGTTCCAATTAGAGACCCCGACACCCACTGTGAATATTCCAATTAGAGACCCCGACACCCACTGTGAATATTCCAATTAGAGACATCGACACCCACTGTGAATATTCCAATTAGAGACATCGACACCCACTGTGAATATTCCAATTAGAGACCCCGACACCCACTGTGAATATTCCAATTAGAGACCGCGACACCCACTGTGAATATTCCAATTAGAGACCCCGACACCCACTGTGAATATTCCAATTAGAGACCGCGACACCCACTGTGAATATTCCAATTAGAGACCCCGACACCCACTGTGAATATTCCAATTAGAGACCCCGACACCCACTTTGAATATTCCAATTAGAGACCCCGACACCCACTGTGAATATTCCAATTAGAGACATCGACACCCACTGTGAATATTCCAATTAGAGACCCCGACACCCACAGTGAATATTCCAATTAGAGACATCGACACCCACTGTGAATATTCCAATTAGAGACATCGACACCCACGGTGAATATTCCAATTAGAGACCCCGACATCCACTGTGAATATTCCAATTAGAGACCCCGACACCCACTGTGAATATTCCAATTAGAGACCCCGTCACCCACTGTGAATATTCCAATTAGAGACCCCGACACCCACTGTGAATATTCCAATTAGAGACCCCGACACCCACTGTGAATATTCCAATTAGAGACATCAACACCCACTGTGAATATTCCAATTAGAGACCCCGACACCCACTGTGAATATTCCAATTAGAGACCCCGACACCCACTGTGAATATTCCAATTAGAGACCCCGACACCCACTGTGAATATTCCAATTAGAGACCCCGACACCCACTTTGAATATTCCAATTAGAGACCCCGACACCCACTGTGAATATTCCAATTAGAGACATCGACACCCACTGTGAATATTCCAAATAGAGACATCGACACCCACTGTGAATATTCCAATTAGAGACCCCGACACCCACTGTGAATATTCCAATTGGAGACCCCGACACCCACTGTGAATATTCCAATTAGAGACCCCGACACCCACAGTGAATATTCCAATTAGAGACCCCGACACCCACTGTGAATATTCCAATTAGAGACCCCGACACCCACTGTGAATATTCCAATTAGAGACCCCGACACCCACTGTGAATATTCCAATTAGAGACCCCGACACCCACTGTGAATATTCCAATTAGAGACATCGACACCCACTGTGAATATTCCAATTAGAGACCCCGACACCCACTGTGAATATTCCAATTAGAGACATCGACACCCACTGTGAATATTCCAATTAGAGACCCCGACACCCACAGTGAATTTTCCAATTAGAGACCCCGACACCCACTGTGAATATTCCAATTAGAGACCCCGACACCCACTGTGAATATTCCAATTAGAGACCCCGACACCCACTGTGAATATTCCAATTAGAGACCCCGACACCCACTGTGAATATTCCAATTAGAGACATCGACACCCACTGTGAATATTCCAATTGGAGACATCGACACCCACTGTGAATATTCCAATTAGAGACCCCGACACCCACAGTGAATATTCCAATTAGAGACCCCGACACCCACTGTGAATATTCCAAATAGAGACCCCGACACCCACTGTGAATATTCCAATTAGAAACATCGACACCCACTGTGAATATTCCAATTAGAGACCCCGACACCCACTGTGAATATTCCAATTAGAGACCCCGACACCCACTGTGAATATTCCAATTAGAGACATCGACACCCACTGTGAATATTCCAATTAGAGACCCCGACACCCACTGTGAATATTCCAATTAGAGACCCCGACACCCACTGTGAATATTCCAATTAGAGACCCCGACACCCACTGTGAATATTCCAATTAGAGACCCCGACACCCACTGTGAATATTCCAATTAGAGACCCCGACACCCACTGTGAATATTCCAATTAGAGACCCCGACACCCACTGTGAATATTCCAATTAGAGACATCGACACCCACAGTGAATATTCCATTTAGAAACCCCGACACCCACTGTGAATATTCCAATTAGAGACCCCGACACCCACAGTGAATATTCCAATTAGAAACATCGACACCCACTGTGAATATTCCAATTAGAGACATCGACACCCACTGTGAATATTCCAATTAGAGACCCCGACACCCACAGTGAATATTCCAATTAGATAACCCGACACCCACTGTGAATATTCCAATTAGAGACCCCGACACCCACTGTGAATATTCCAATTAGATACCCCGACACCCACTGTGAATATTCCAATTAGAGACCCCGACACCCACTGTGAATATTCCAATTAGAGACCCCGACACCCACTGTGAATATTCCAATTAGAGACCCCGACACCCACTGTGAATATTCCAATTAGAGACCCCGACACCCACTGTGAATATTCCAATTAGAGACCCCGACACCCACTGTGAATATTCCAATTAGAGACATCGACACCCACTGTGAATATTCCAATTAGAAACCCCGACACGCAGTGTGAATATTCCAATTAGAGACATCGACACCCACTGTGAATATTCCAATTAGAGACCCCGACACCCACTGTGAATATTCCAATTAGAGACATCGACACCCACTGTGAATATTCCAATTAGAGTCCCCGACACCCACTGTGAATATTCCAATTAGAGACCCCGACACCCACTGTGAATATTCCAATTAGAGACCCCGACACGCACTGTGAATATTCCAATTAGAGACCCCGACACCCAGTGACATATTCATTAATTTTTGTTTTTATCACATGTTTGTTGTCCTTCTCCTGGTTTGTTGGTTTCCCCCAGTTGCCAGTCTTGCTTTTTTTTTGCTGCATTTTACCCCTCACTTCCTGAGTGAGACATCGATGACCCCTTCCTGCTGAGTTTTCATCCTTGGAATGTTTTGCCATTTTGTTAAATATTTTAATTGCTTCTTTAATCATTTCCCATTGTTCGTTTACCGCCATACATTTTAGTCTATTTTCCCAATTAACTTATCCAGTTTTCCACTCATAAGTATCTCATTGGATTTATTTCAGATTCCGATTCTGTTCTGTTTGTCTGCGTTCTTTGGACTGAGGCATGTGCATATTGGGGTGTGTCGGGGAATGGAGGGGTGTACATTCCTGTGGGAAGGCGTCTGGGTGCCCAGGAAAGGGTAGTGGGCCATTGCGAGTTGGGGAGAGGGCTCCCTGGACTGGGGAAGGAGAAAGTGAGAAATGCAGCTAGGGTGAGACAGGGCTCAGGGAACACATGTTGTCCTTCCCAAGCCCTCTCTAACCGGAGGAAAATCCAGCAGCTTTAGAGTTGCTTCCTTTTTTTAAATCAGGTGCCCATAGCCTGTCCCACTCACTCCCTCCATGTTATCATCACAGGCAGCAGAGTGAATTAAACCTGGTGCCCATAGCCTGTCCCTCTCACTCCCTCCATGTTATCATCACAGGCAGCAGAGTGAATTAAACCTGGTGCCCATAGCCTGTCCCACTCACTCCCTCCATGTTATCATCACAGGCAGTAGAGTGTCTCCATTTATCAGTCACATGTTTATTTTTGTGTTCATTGGTGCAGGTATCACTGTCATATGCCCCCAGCAATTTCCAGAAGTCATCAATAACTATGGATCAATAAAATGAATTATCCTGGGTGAGGATCCTCGAGTTCAATTGTCAAGGCAGCTATCATCTGTCACCAAATTGCACGATCAATCCCACTGCTCAGAGATTCTGCTATAAAGGCATTGCTGAGAATGGAGCAACCTGGCATGTGGCCCCACTGCTTCATATCAGCGACCAGAGGGAGGAATAGGGTCGATGTCCTGTTAAAATGAGGCTGAATGGGCAGCTGTATCTGAGCTGTGGCAATAACACACCGGCTGTCAGGTGAAAATATGAAGAGGGACTGAGAAATCCTGCTAAGCCAGGGAGCGTATCCCTTTATAGTGAAGATGCAGGTGTCAGTATGATTGGAGGAAACTGACTGTGCCATTTTTGTATATTAAACCATGTATGTGTGTATTAAAACCCATCACTATGCCCATTCAAACCTGTTTGGTTTTATTTTTAACAAGCTGCTCTGTGTCAACAGTGCTGAACTTGGATAATTTAACACAAGGCTTGGGAACCCTAAATCTATTTTCAAACAGAATCACGATACACATTGAAGCAAAATATTTCTAGCTCTTCACAGTGTCTTCACCAGGATTCGAGTAACCTCTCTCTCTTTGGCAGCCTCCCACGAGACAGAGATTGAGAGAGACTGCAGAATGCTGCAGTACAAAGGGATTGGTGTGTCCTCGTACATGAATCACAAAAAGTTAGTGGGCAGGTACAGAAATTAATTAGAAAGGCAAATGGGATGTTGGCCTTTATTGAAGGGGAATAGAATATAAAAGGAAGTCTTGCTACAACTGTGCAGGATATTAGTGAGACGGCACATAGACTATTGTGTACAGTATGGATGCCCAGAAGGTCCTGACTCAATGGCCAGTTTACTGTATAGAAGGTCTTTGGGTATACAGCTGCCATCCATCCAGTGAATGTGGGCCAGTCCGTGCAGATGTTGCTGGTTTAACAATGAGTGTTTGCTGATGGAATTAGCACATTCCAGGACCTCGGAGTTGGTCACCTTGTCCTGCCAAGAGATGTCAAGGATACACCTGAGTTAGCAAAGGTGGAAGCTACTCAGTCTTTCCACCTGGTCCAGGTCTCCCCAGCGTAGAGGAGTGGGCTGTGGAAGCAGGCTCGGTACACTCGCTGTTTGCTGTTCTGGGTCAGGTTGCTGTTGTTTCACACTCTCTTACTCAGCTTGGACACAACAGATGCAGCTTCTGCCATTCATATGTTGATTTCAGCATCAAGTGACTGATTTCTGGTGATTGTGGAGCTGAGATATGTGAAGTTAACCTCCAGTGCCACGTTGCCAATGCTGATAGATGGTGGGATGGCAACATCCTGGACCATGACATTTGTCTTCCTGTTGCTGATGGTCAAACCAAACTCTTTCCAGGTGGGAGAGAGTCTGGCCATTTGTTGCTGCAGGTGTTCCTCAGCATGGAGTGTTAGTGTGGTATCATCAGCATAGGGCAAATCTGAGGTGGATTTGATGCACCTTTGTCTTGGGTCTAAGATGAACAAGGCTGAATGGGGTGGGATCCTGAAAAGTAGTTCAGAGGGGAGAGAAGCTGAGATGGAATTAGAAGTTAAAATGCTAGTAAGTAAGTCTGGAAGGCAGAGGAACCATAGGCTGGATAAGAAAGAAGTGAGTTTAACAAGGCTAAATGGAATATATTTTAATCCAAAGAGTTTGAGGATTAAGGCAGATGAGCTGAGGGCACAGACAGACACGTGGGGGTATGATATCATAGCTATGACCGAGACTTGGCAAAAAGAAGGGCAGGATTGGCAGCTCAACATTCCTGGTTATAGGGTATTCAGACGAGATACAGAGTGGGGTAGAAGAGGAGGGTGGTGTTTGCAATATTGATCAAGGAATCAATTATAGCAGTGAGGACGGACAATACCCTAGAAGGATCATCAAATGAGGCCATACGGGTAGAAGTAAAAAACACAGGAGGGGCAAAGATGCTGTTGGGTGTGTATTATAGGCCCCCAAAAGGTCAGGGAGAGAGAGAGGATCAAATATGTAATCAAATTTCAGAGAAGTGTAAGAATAAAAAGGCGGTGATAGTAGGGAATTTTAACTACCCAAATATTAACTGGGATAGTTTTAGTATGTAAGTTAGTCCCATTATTAAAAAAGGAGGAAGGGATAGACAGGAAATTATAGGCCAGTCAGTCTAACCTCGGTGGTGGGGAAGTTACTAGAAAGAATTCTGAGAGACAGAATACATCTACACTTGGAGATACACAGATTAATCAGGGATAGTCGGCATGGATTTGTTAAGGGAAGGTTGTGTTTGACAAATTTGATCGGATTTTTTGAGGAGGTAACCAGGAGTGTTGATGAGGGTAATGCATTTGTTGTGGTCTACATGGACTTTAGCAAGGCTTTTGATAAAGTCCCTCATGGCAGACTAGTCAAGGAAGTAAGAGCCCATCGGATCCAAAATTGGCTGAGAGGCAAGAAGCAGGGGGTGATGGTAGAGGGATGTTTCTGTAACTGGAAGTCTGTTTCCAGTGGGGTTCCGCAGGGCTCGGTGCTGGGGCCCTTGCTGTTTGTGGTGTACATAAATGATTTGGACTTAAATGTAGGGGGTGTGATCAAGAAGTTCACGGATGACAGGGAGATTGGTCGGGTGGTAAATAGTGAGGAGGATAGTAAACTGCAGGAGGATATCAATGGACTGGTCAGGTGGGCAGAGCAGTGGCAAATGGAATTCAATCTGGAAAAGTGTGAGGTAATGCATTTGGAGAGGGCTAACAAGGTAAGAGATTACACTGTGAATGGTAGGACCCTGGAAAGTACTGAGGATCAGAGGGACCTTGGTGTGCATATCCACAGATCCCTGAAGGTAGCAGGACAGGTAGATAAGATGGTTAAGAAGGCATTTGGGATACTTGCCTTTATTAGCCAAGGTATAGAATACAAGAGCAGGGAGGTTACGCTGGAACTGTATAAAATGCTGGTTAGGCCACAACTGGAGTATTGTGTGCAGTTCTGGTCACCACATTATAGGAAGGATGTGATTGCACTGGAGAGGGTGCAGAGGAGATTCACCAGGATGCTGCCTGGGCTGGAGGGTCTGAGCTATGAGGAAAGATTGGATAGGATGGGGTTGTTTTCCTTGGAGCAGCGAAGGTTGACAGGTGACCTGATAGATGTGTTTTAGGTTATAAGGGACATAGATAGGGTGGGCACACCCACAATGCTGTTAGGAAGTGAGTTCCAGGATTTTGACCCAGTGACAGTGAAGGGACAGCGATATATTTCCAAGTCAGGATGGTGAGTGACTTGGAGGGGAACTTCCAGGTGGTGGTGTTCCCATCTATCTGCTGCCCTTGTCCTTCTAGATGGTAGTGGTCGTGGGTTTGGAAGGTGCTGTCTAAGGAGCCTTGGTGAATTCCTGCAGTGCATCTTGTAGATGGTACACACTGCTGCTACTGTGCGTCGGTGGTGGAGGGGGTGAATGTTTGTGGATGTGGTGCTAATCAAGCGGCTGCATTGTCCTGGATGGTGTTGAGCTTCTTGAGTGTTGTGGGAGTTACACTCATCCAGTCAAGTGGGGAGTATTCCATCACACTCCTGACTTGTGCCTTGTAGATGGTGGACAGGCTTTGGGGAGTCAGGAGGTGAGTTACTCATCGCAGGATTCCCAGTCCCTGACATGCTCTTGTAGCCACAGTATTTATATGGTTAGTCCAGTTCAGTTTCTGGTCAATGGTAACCCCCAGGATGTTGATAGTGGGGGATTCAGTGATGGGAATGCCATTGAACATCAAGGGGCGATGGTTGGATTCTGTATTGTTGGAGATGGTCATTGCCTGACACTTGTGTGGTGTGAATGTTACTTGCTACTTGTCAGCTCAAGCCTGGATATTGTCCAGGTCTTGCTGCATTTGGACATGGACTGCTTCAGTATCTGAAGAGTTGTGAATGGTGCTGAACATTGTGCAATCATCAGTGAACATCCCCACTTCTGACCTTATGATGGAAGGAAGGTCATTGATGAAGCAGCTGAAGATGGTTGGGCCGAGGACACGACCCTGAGGAACTCCTGCAGTGATGTCCTGGAGCTGAGATCTAAAACACTGGAGCACAGTCTCAGAATAATGGGCTTATCATTTAGGACTGAGATGATGAGAAATTCCTTCATTCAATCCATGAATCTTTGAAATTCTCCACCTCACAGGGTTGTGGGCTCTGTTGTTGAAGACACTTCAGGCTGGGATGGACAGGCTTTTGGTCTCTCAGGGAATGAAGGGATATGAGGAGTGGGAGGGAAATGGAGTTGAAGCCCAAACCCAGCCCTGATGGTATTGAATGGCGGAGCAGGATCAACGGGCCATGTAGTCTACCCCTGCTCCTATTTCTTATGTTCTGGTGTTGATTGGCCTTCACCAACCACATCAATATCCTTTTGTGCTGGTGTGGTGCAGCCAGTGGAGAGTTTTCCACTCACTCCCATTGAGTTCGGTTTTTCTGGGACTCCTTATGCCGCACTCAATCAAATACTGTCTCAATCAGTTCAGTTCTTTTGTCCTGTTTGGACAAAGGCTGTAAGGAGGCCAGGACCTGTGTAATCCTGTGTGAGTGTCAATTTGAGTGTCAGTGTCTTTTTGTGTGTCTTTTTGTGAGTGTATGTGTGTGCCTGTGTGTCTTTTTATGAGTGTCAGCAACCATGTGCAGGTCTATGTGAATGTCACCGTCTGTGGGTGTCACAGTGTCTCCACGTGCATGTGTCCATATGTGTGTCAGCATTTGGGGGTGTCTGTGTGTGTGTGTCTCAATTGGTGAGTGTGTATGTGTGCGTCTCAATCTGTGTGTGTGTGTGCGAGTGTGTATGTGTGTGTCTCAATCTGTGTGTGTGCATGAGTGCCAGTGTCTGTAAGTGTGTCGCACTCCCCACAGACAGTCATAACACCTGGCAGAGACAGTCTCACTCCCAGCAGAGACAGTCTCACTCCCCATAGAGCCAGTTTTGCTCTCTGTAGGTACAGTCTCAATCTCTGCAGAGACAGACACATGGCCCGTGGTGACAGTCCCACTTTCCACAGTGACAGTCTCATTCTCTGCAGTGACAGTCTCACTCCCCGCAGTAACAATCTCACTCCCCGCAGAGACAGGTTCACTCCCCACAGTGACGATCTCAATCCCCAGAGCAACAGACTCACTCTCCACTGTGACAGTATCAATCCCCGCTGTGACAGTCTCACTCCCTACAGTGACAGTCCCTCTCTCCACTGTGACAGTCTCACTCCTCACAGTGACAGTCTCACTCTCCACAGTGAAAATCTCAGGCCCAGCAGTGACAGTCTCACTCTCCACAGTGAAAGTCTGAGGCCCAGCAGTGGCAGTCTCACTCCCCAGTGACAGTTGCACTCTCCGCAGTGACAGTCTCACTCTCCACAGTGACAGTCTCACTCCCAGCAGTGACAGTCTCATTCTCCACAGTGACAGTCTCACTCCCCACAGTGACAGTCTCACTCCCCGCAGTGACAGTCTCACTCCCCACAGTGACAGTCTCACTCCCAGCAGTGACAGTCTCATTCTCCACAGTGACAGTCTCACTCCCAGCAGTGACAGTCTCTTTCTCCACAGTGACAGTCTCACTCCCCACAGTGACAATCTCACTCCCCGCAGTGACAGTCTCACTCCCCATAGTGATAGTCTCACTCCCGCAGAGAAACTCTCAATCTCCACAGTGGCAGTGACACGACCCACAAGAGACAACCCATTACCCACTCCTTCGACAGCACCTTCCAAACCCACGACTACTACCATCTAGAAGGACAAGGGCAGCAGATAGATGGGAACACCACCACCTGGACGTTCCCCTCCAAGTCACTCACCATCCTGACTTGGAAATATATCGCCGTTCCTTCACTGTCGCTGGGTCAAAATCCTGGAACTCCCTCCCTAACAGCACTGTGGGTGTACCTACACCACATGGACTGCAGCGGTTCAAGAAGGCAGCTCACCACCACCTTCTCAAGGGGCAATTAGGAATGGGCAATAAATGCTGGCCCAGCCAGCGAAGCCCACATCCTGTGAAAGAATTTAAACAACGCACAGCACCACCCCCCACGAAGCCTTTGTGTGTGTGTTTATGCATTTACATGTGGGTGACTCTATGTGTATCTGTGTTTGTGTATTTAGGCATGTGTGTGTGTGTCTGTGTAAGAGAGAGAGTGTGTGTGTGTGTGTGTATGTGTGTCTCAATTTGCGTGTGCCTGTGTGAGAGATAGAGAGAGAGAGAGAGAGTCCGTGTGTATGTGCCTCAATTTGTGTGTGTCTGTGTAGGAGAGAGTGTGTGTGCCTGTGTGTGCCTCAAGCTGTGTTTGCCTGTGTGACAGTGTGTGTGCCTGTGTCTGTGTGAGAGTGTATGTATATCTCAATCTGTGTGTCTGTGAGAGAATGTGTGTATGTTTCACAATCTGTGTGTGTGCCAGTGTCTGTAAGCGTGTCCATGTCTGCCTTTGAGTCAGTGAGTGTTTCTATGCATGTTGCTGACATCAGCAACTTTGTACTTTGCAAGATGCCCCATGTTTTAGCTGAAATATGTGGACTAGGCCACTGGGAAGGTCTGCTCGGATCTATAAGCTTCATATAAACTGTCTGGAAGGCCTGTGAAAATGGTTTCAGTTCTGATGATATTTAGGAAGTGCGATGTTGTGTTGGTCTGAGCATTGCACAGTGCACATCCTGCTGATAGGATGAAGGAACATAATTATCAGTGTAAGCACATAGTGACTGCAACAAAAAGCATTTTCGTTATGAACAGTATCAGCAGATATTAGTAGGCTGGTGATCGGTAATTAAAAATGACAGGAACCAGTCGACTGAGGGACAGTCTCAATATGGCAGGGACAGTCTCACTCCCAGCTGAGACAGCCTCACGCCTGCCAGGGACAGTTTCATTCCCAACAGAGACAGTCTCACTCCTGGCATAGATAGACTCACCCCCACTAGGGACAATCTCACCCCCAGCAGAGACAATCTCACCCCCAGCAGAGACAGTCTCACCCCCAGCAGAGACAGTCTCACTCCCGGCAGAGACAGTTCCACCCCTGTCAGTGACAGTCCCACTCCCAGCAGAGACAGTCTCACTCCCCGTAGAGCCAGTTTTGCTCTCTGTAGTTACAGTCTCCATCTCTGCAGAGACAGACACGTGGCCCGTGGTGACAGTCGCACTTCCACAGTGACAGTCTCATTCTCTGCAGTGACGGTCTCACACCCCGCAGTAACAATTTCACTCCCCACAGAGACAGTCTCACTCCGCAGAGCGACGGTCTCACTCCCCACAGGGCCGATCTCAATCTCCACATCAACAGACTCACTCACCACAGTGACAGTCTCACTCCACACAGTGACAGTCCCACTCACCACAGTGAAAACCTCGGGCCCTGCAGTGACAGTCTCACTCCCAGCAGTGACAGTCACACTCTCCGCAGTGACAGTCGCAGTCTCTGCAGTGACAGACTCACTCCCTGCAGTGACAGTCTCACTCTCCATAGTGTCAGTCTCACTCCCCACAGTGACCGTCTCAGTCCCTGCAGTAACAGTTTCATCTCCCGAAAAACTATCTCACACCCCACAGAGACAGTCTCACTCCCGCAGAGAAACTCTCATTCTCCAGAGTGGCAGTGACACGACCCACAAGAAACAGCCCAGTAACCACTTCTTCGACAGCACCTTCCAAATCCACGACTACTACCATCTAGAAGGACAAGGGCAGCAGATAGATGGGAACACCACCACCTGGAAGTTCCCCTCCAAATCACTCAGCATCCTGGTTTGGAAATATATCACCGTTCCTTCACTCTCGCTGGGTCAAAATCCTTGAACTCCCTCCCTAACAGCACTGTGGGTGTACCTACACCACATGGACTGCAGCGGTTCAAGAAGGCAGCTCACCACCACCTTCTCAAGGGGCAATTAGGGATGGGCAATAAATGCTGGGCCCAGCCAGCGAAGCCCACATCCTGTGAAGGAATTTAAACAACACACAGCACCACTCCCCACGAAGCCTTTGTGCGTGTGTTTATGCATTTACATGTGGGTGACTCTATGTGTATCTGTGTTTGTGTATTTAGGCATGTGTGTGTGTGTGTGTGAGAGAGAGAGAGTGTGTGTGTGTGCCTCAATTTGTGTGTGTCTGTCTGGGGAAGAGAGTGTATGTGCATGTGTGTGCCTCAATCTGTGTTTGTCTGTGTGTGCCTGTGTCTGTGTGAGAGTGTGTGCCTGTGTCTGTGTGAGAGTGTGTGCCTGTGTCTGTGTGAGAGCGTGTGCCTGTGTCTGTGTGAGAGTGTATGCGTGTGTGTCTCAATCGATGTTTGCCTCCATAAGAGTTTGGGTGCCTGTGTCTGTGTGAGGGAGTATGTGTGTATGTGTTTCAATTTTGTGTTTCTGTGTGAGAGTGTGTATGTGTGTGTGTTTGTGTCTCAATCTGTGTGTGTGTGTCTGTGCGAGAATCTGTGCGCGTCTGTGCCAGAATGTGGGTGTGTGTCTCAATCTGTGTGAGTGTATGTGTCTCAATCTGTGTGTGAGAATGTGTGTGTTAGTCTTAATCTGTGTGAGTATGTGTTAGTGTGTCTGTGTGAGTGTGAGTATGTGTGTGTGTCAGTGCCTGTAAGCATGTCCAGGTCTGCCTGTGAGTCAGTGAGTGTTGTGTTGACATCAGCAACTTTGTACTTTGCAAGTTCCCCCATGTTATAACTGAAATATGGGGACTAGGCCACTGGGAAGGTCTGCTCGAATCTATAAGCTTCATATAAACTGTCTGGAAGGCCTGTGAAAATGGTTTCAGTTTTGATGATATTTAGGAAGTGCGATATTGTGTTGGTCTGAGCATTGCACAGTGCACACCCTGCTGATAGGATGAAGGAACATAATTATCAGTGTCAGCACACAGTGACTGCAACAAAAAGCATTTTCGTTATGAACAGTATCAGCAGACATTAGTAGGCTGGTGATCAGTAATTAAAAATGACACGAGCCAGTTCACTGAGGGACAGTCACAATCCAACAGAGACAGTCTCACTCCTGCCAGAGACAGTCTCACTCCTGGCATAGATCGACTCACCCCCGACTAGGGACAATCTCACTCCCAGCAGTGACAATCTCACTCTCTGCAGAGCCAGTTTCACTTTCCATAGGCAGTCTCACACCCAGCAGAGACAGTCACACTCTCCACAGTGACGGTCCCACACCCCAGAGAGACAGTCTCGCTCCCTGCAGAGACAGTCCCACCACTGTCAGAGACAGTCCCACACTCCAGAGACACAGTCTCACTCCCGGCAGAGACAGTCCCACCACTGTCAGTGACAGTCCCACTCGCAGCAGAGACAGTCTCACTCCCCGTAGAGCCAGTTTTGCTCTCTGTAGGTACAGTCTCAATCTCTGCAGAGACAGACACATGGCCCCTGGTGATAGTCGCATTTCCCCTAGTGACAGTTTCATTCTCTGCAGAGACAGTCTCACTCCCCACAGTAATAATTTCACTTCCCACAGAGACAGTCTCATTCCGCACATTGACAGTCTCAGTCCCCACAGTGCCGATCTCAATCCTCACACCAAGAGACTCATTCTCCACTGTGACAGCATCACTCCCCACTATGACAGTCTCACTCCCAACAGTGACAGTCCCACTATCCACAGCGCAAATTTCAGTCTCAGCAGTGACAGTCACACTCTATGCACTGACAGTCTCACTCTCCACAACAACAGTCTCTCTCCCAGCAGAGACAATCTCACACCCTGCAGTGACAGACTCACTCTCCACAGTGACAGCCTCATTCCCCACAGTGACAGTCTCACCCCCCGCAGTGACAGTTTCAATCCCCACAGTGACAGTCACACTCCCCTCAGTGACAGTCACACTCCCCGCAATGACAGTCACACTCTCCATAGTGACAGTCTCACTCCCCAAAGTGACAGTCACGCTCCCCACAGTGACAGTCTCAGTCCCCATAGTGACAATCTCACTCCCCACAGTGACAGTCACAGTCCCCATAGTGACAGACTCACTCCCCACAGTGACCGTCTCAGTCCCTGCAGTAACATTCTCACCTTCCGCAAAACTATCTCACACCCCACAGAGACAGTCTCACTCCCGCAGAGAAACTCTCATTCTCCACAGTGCCGGTGACACGACCCACAAGAGGTAACTCACTACCCACTCCTTTGACAGCCCCTTCCAAACCCATGACCACTACCATCTAGAAGGACAAGGGCAGCAGATAGATGGGAACACCACCACCTGGAAGTTCTCCTCCAAGTCACTCACCATCCTGTCTTGGAATTATTTCGCCGTTCCTTCACTGTCGTTGGGTCAAAATCCTGGAACTCCCTCCCTAACAGCACTGTGGGTGTACCTACACCACATGGACTGCAGCGGCTCAAGAAGGCAGCTCACCACCACCTTCTCAAGGGGCAATAAGGGATGGACAATAAATGCTGGCCCAACCAGCGAAGCCCACATCTTGTGAAAGAATTTAAACAACACACAGCACCACTCCCCACGAAGCCTTTGTGCGTGTGTTTATGCATTTACATGTGGGTGACTCTATGTGTATCTGCTTTTGTATATTTAGGCATGTGTGTGTCTGTGTGTGCCTCAATCTGACTGTGTCTGTGTGAGAGAGAGAGAGTGTGTGTGTGTGTGTGTGTGTGTGTGTGTTTGTGTGCCTCAATTTGTGTGTGTTTGTGAGAGTGTGTGTGCCTATGTGTGTGTGTGTGTGTGTGTGTCACTCAATCTGTGTTTGTCTGTGTGAGAGTGTGTGCCTGTGTCTGTGTGCCTGTGTCTGTGTCAGAGTGTGTGTGTGTGAGTGTGTGTGTGTGTCCCAATTTGTGTGTGTCTGTGTGATGGAGAGAGAGTGTTTGTGTATGCCTCAATCTGTGTTTGTCTGTGTGAGATTGTGTGCCTGTGTCTGTGTGAGAGGGTGTGTGTGTGTCTTAATTTGTGTTTGACTGTCTGAGAGTTTGTGCCTGTGTCTGTGTGAGTGTGTCTGTGTGTGTGTGCCTGTGCGAGATTGTGTGTATGTCTAAATCTGTGTTTGTCTGTGTGAATGTGGGTGCCAGTGTCTGTGTGAGAGTGTGTGCGTGTGTGTGTGTGTCTCAGTCTGTGTTTGTCTGCGTGAGAGTTTGTGTGCCTGTGTCTGTGTGAGGGTGTGTGTGCGTATCTATGTGTCTCAATCTGTATGTGTCTATATGAGCATGTATTTGTATGTGTGTGTCTCAGTCTGTGTGTGTCTGTGTGGGAGACTGTGTGTGTGTGTGCGCCTCAATCTATGTTTGTCCGTGAGAGAGTGTGTGTGTGTGTGTGTCTCAATACGTGTCTGTGTCTTTGAATGTGTGTGTGTGTGTGAGTTTGTGTGTGTGTATGTGTGTGTCTCAATCTCTTTGTGACTGTATAAGAGAGGGAGAGAGAATGTGTGTGTGTGTGTGCCTTAATTTGTGTGTGTCTGTGTGGGAGACTTGTGTGTGTGTGCCTCAATCTACGTTTGTCTGTGTGAGAATGTGTGTGCCTGTGTCTATGTGAGTGTGTGAGTGTGTGTGTGTGTGTTTCAATCTGTATGTGTGTGTTTGAGTGCCTGTGTGTGTGTGAGTGTGTGTGTGAGTGCCGGTGTCTGTAAGCGTGTTCATGTCTGCCTGTGAGTCAGTGTTTCTATGCATGTTGTTAACATCAGCAACTTTGTACTTTACAAGATGCCCCATGTTTTAGCTGAAATATGTGGACTAGGCCACTGGGAAGGTCTGCTCGGATCTATAAGCTTCATATAAACTGTTTGGAAGACCTGTGAAAATGGTTTTGGTGATATTTAGGAAGTGCGATATTGTGTAGGTCTGAGCATTGCACAGTGCACACCCTGCTGATAGGATGAAGGAACATAATTATCAGTGTCAGCACATAGTGACTGCAACAAAAAGCATTTTCATTATGAACAGTAACAGCAGACATTAGTAGGCTGGTGATCAGTAATTAAAATGACAGGAACTAGTCCACTGAGAGCCAGTCTCACTCCAGCAAAGACAGTCTCACTCCTGCCAGAGACAGTCTCACTCCCAACAGGGACAGTCTCACTCCCTGCACAGCTAGGTTCACTCTCCGTAGACAGTCTAACACCCGGCAGAGACAGTTTCACTCACCGCATTGACAATCCCACACCCCAGAGAGACAGTCTCACTCCCCATAGATACAGTCCCTCCCATAACAGTGACAGTCCCACTCCCCACAGCGACAGATTCACTCCACAGAGTGACAGTCTCATTCGCCACAATGACAGTATCACTCTCCACAATGACAGTCACACTCTCCACAGTAAAATCTCACTCCCCGCAGTGACAGTCGCACTCTCCACAGTGACAGTCTCATTCTCCACAGTGAGAGTCTCATTCACCAGAGTGACAGTCTCATTCACCACAGTGACAGTGTCACTCTCCACAATGACAGTCACACTCTCCACAGTAAAATCTCACTCCCCACAGTGACAGTGTCACTCTCCACAGTGACAGTCTCACTCTCCACAATGACAGTCAAACTCTCCACAGTAAAATCTCACTCCGCGCAGTGACAGTCGCACTCTCCACAGTGACAGTCTCACTCTCCACAGTGACAGTGTCACTCTCCACAATGACAGTCACACTCTCCACAGTAAAATCTCACTCCCCACAGTGACAGTCTCACTCTCCACAGTGACAGTCTCACTCTCCACAGTGACAGTGTCACTCTCCACAATGACAGTCACACTCTCCACAGTAAAATCTCACTCCCCACAGTGAGAGTCTCACTCTCCACAGTGACAGTCTCATTCACCACAGTGACAGTGTCACTCTCCACAGTGACAGTCTCACTCTCCACAATGACAGTCACACTCTCCACAGTAAAATCTCACTCCCCGCAGTGACAGTCGCACTCACCACAGTGACAGTCTCACTCTCCAGTGACAGTGTCACTCTCCACAATGACAGTCTCACTCTCCACAATGACAGTCACACTCTCCACAGTAAAATCTCACTCCCCGCAGTGACAGTCACACTCTCCACAGTGACAGTCTCACTCTCCACAGTGACAATCTCACTCACCACAGTGACAGTCTCACTCTCCACAGTGACAGTCTCACTCTCCACAGTGACAGTCTCACTCTCCGCAGTGACCGTCTCACTCTCCACAGTGACCGTCTCACTCTCCACAGTGAGAGTCTCACTCTACGCAGTGACAGTCTCACTCTCCGCAGTGAGAGTCTCACTCTCCACAGTGACAGTTTCATTCACCACAGTGACAGTGTCACTCTCCACAATGACAGTCACACTCTCCACAGTAATATCTCACTCCCCGCAGTGACAGTCGCACTCTCCACAGTGACAGTCTCACTCTCCACAGTGACAGTCTCACTCACCACAGTGACAGTCTCACTCTCCGCAGTGACAGTCTCACTCACCACAGTGACAGTCTCACTCTCCAGGGTGAAAATCTCACTCACCACAGTGACAGTCTCACTCTCCACAGTGACAGTCTCACTCTCCACAGTGACAGTCTCACTCTCCGCAGTGACCGTCTCACTCTCCACAGTGACCGTCTCACTCTCCACAGTGACAGTCTCACTCTACGCAGTGACAGTCTCACTCTCCGCAGTGAGAGTCTCACTCTCCACAGTGACAGTCTCATTCACCACAGTGACAGTGTCACTCTCCACAATGACAGTCACACTCTCCACAGTAATATCTCACTCCCCGCAGTGACAGTCGCACTCTCCACAGTGACAGTCTCACTCTCCACAGTGACAGTCTCACTCACCACAGTGACAGTTTCACTCTCCGCAGTGACAGGCCCACTCTCCGCAGTGACAGTCACACTCCCCACAGTGACAGGCCCACTCTCCGTAGTGTCCACCTCAAACCCCACAGTGACTGGGTTACTCTCCACAGTGACAGTCTCACTTGCCACAGTGACAGTCTCAGTCCCTGCAGTAACAGTCTCATCTCCAACAAAACTATCTCACATCCCACAGAGACAGTCTCACTCCCGCACAGAAACTCTCATTCTCCACAGTGTCAGTCTCACTCCTCACAGTGTCAGTCTCACTCCTCACAGTGACAGTCTCACTCCCCACAGTGACTGTCTCAGTCCCTGCAGTAACAGTCTCATCTCCCGATAAACTATCTCACGCCCCACAGATACAGTCTCACTCACGCAGAGAATCTCTCATTCTCCACAGTGCCAGTAACAGGACCCACAAGAGACAACCCATTACCCACTCCTTCGACAGCCCCTTCCAAACACACGACCACTGCCATCTAGAAGGACAAGGGCAGCAGATAGATGGGAACACCACCACCTGAACGTTGCCCTCCAAGTCACTCACCATCCTGACTTGGAAATATATCACCGTTCCTTCACTCTCGCTGGGTCAAAATCCTGGAACTCCCTCCCTAACAGCACTGTGGGTGTACCTACACCACATGGACTGCAGCGGTTCAAGAAGGCAGCTCACCCACCACCTTCTCAAGGGCAATTAGGGATGGGCAATAAATGCTGGACCAGTCAGCGAAGCCCACATCTTGTGAAAGAATTTAAACAACGCACAGCACCACTCCCCACGAAGCCTTTGTGCGTGTGTTTATGCATTTCCATGTGGGTGACTCTATGTGTATCTGTGTTTGTGTATTTAGGCATGTGTGTGTCTGTGTGTGCCTCAATCTGTCTATGTCTGTGTGAGAGAGAGAGAGAGTGTGTGTGTGTGTGTGTGTGTGCGTGTGTGCCACAATTTGTGTGTGTCTGTGTGTGTGTGTGTGTTTGTGTGTGTTTGTGTGTGTGTGTGTCACTCAATCTGTGTTTGTCTGTGTGAGAGTGTGTGCCTGTGTCTGTGTGCCTGTGTCTGTGTTAGAGTGTGTGTGTGTGAGTGTGTGTGTGTGTCTCAATTTGTGGGTGTCTGTGTGAGGGAGAGAGAGTATTTGTGTTTACCTCAATCTGTGTTTGTCTGTGTGAGATTGTGTGCCTGTGTCTGTGTGAGAGGGTGTGTGTGTGTCTCAATTTGTGTTTGTCTGTGTGAGAGTGTTTGTGCCTGTGTCTGTGTGTGTGTGCCTGTGCAAAATTGTGTGTGTATGTCTAAATCTGTGTTTGTCTGTGTGAGAGTGGGTGCCAGTGTCTGTGTGAGAGTGTGTGTGTGTGTGTCTCAGTCTGTGTTTGTCTGCGTGAGACTTTGTGTGCCTGTGTCTGTGTGAGGGTGTGTCTGTGTGTCCATGTGTCTCAATCTGTGTGTGTCTGTGTGAGAGGGGGAGAGAATGTGTGGGTGTGTGTGTGTGTGTGTGTGTGTGTATGTGTGCCTCAATTTGTGTGTGTCTGTGTGGCAGACTGTGTGTGTGTGTGTGTGCGCCTCAATCTATGTTTGTCCATGCGAGTGTGTGTGTGTGCATGTGTCTCAATATGTGTCTATGTCTTTGAATGTGTGTGTGTGAGTTTGTGTGTGTGTGTGTGTTTGAGTGAGTGCCTGTGTCTGTGTGAGTGTGTGTGTCTCAGTCAGTGTGTGTGAGTGTGTGTGTGTGTGTGTGTGTGAGTGCCGGTGTCTGTAAGCGTGTCCAAGTCCCCCTGTGAGTCAGTGAGTGTTTCTATGCATGCTGTTAAAATCAGGAACTTTGTTCTTTACAAGATGTCCCATGTTTTAGCTGAAAGATGTTAAACAACAAACAGCACCACTCCCTACGAAGCCTTTGTGCGTGTGTTTATGCATTTCCATGTGGGTGACTCTATGTGTATCTGTGTTTGTGTATTTAGGCATGTGTGTGTCTGTGCGAGACTGCGCTTGTGTGCCTCAATCTGTGTTTGTCTGTGTGAGAGTGTGCACCTGTGTCTGTCTGAGAGGGTGTGTGTGTGTCTGTGCATGAGTTTTTGTGTGTGCCTCAATCTGTGTTTGTCTGTGTGAGGGTGTATGTGCCTGTGTCTGTGTGAGCGTGTGTGTGTGTGTGTGAGCCTGTGTGAGAGTGTATGTGTGTGTCCCAATCTGTATTTTTCTGTGTGAGAGTTTGTGTGCCTGTGCCTTTGTGAATGTGTGTGTGTGTGTCTTGTGTCTCAATCTGTATGTATCAATGTAAGCGTGTCTGTGTAAGTGTGTGTCTCAATCTGTGTGTGTCTGTGTGAGAGAGGGAGGGAGTATGTATGTATGTATGTGTGCCTTAATTTGTGTGTGTCTGTGTGAGAGATGGAGAGAGTGTGTGTTTATGTGTGTGCCTCAATTTGTGTGTGTCTGTGTGGGAGAGAGTGTGTGTGTGTGGCTCAGTTTGTGTTTGTCTGTGTGAGAGTGTGTATTCCTGTGTCTGTGTGAGTGGGTGCCTGTGTGTGTGCCTGTGCGAGAGTGTGTGTGTGTGTGTGCCTCAATCTGTGTTTGTCTGTGCGAGATTGTGCGCCTGTGCTGGTGTGAGAGGGTGAGTATGTGTGCCTCAATTTGTATATATCTGTTTGGGAGAGAATGTGTGTACGAATGTGTGTACATCAATAGGTGTTTTTCTGCTTGATTGTGTGCATGCCTGTGTGAGTGTGTGCCTCAATTTCTGTTTGTCTGTGTGAGAGTGATTGTGTGTCTGTGCAAGAGTGTGCGTTGTGTGTTAATCTGTGTTTGTCTGTGTGAGATTTTGCGTCTTTGTCTGTGTGAGAGGGTGTGTGTGTGTGCCTCAATCTGTGTTTGTCTGAGAGTGTGTGTGCCTTAATCTGTGTGAGTGTGTGTGTCTGTGCATGTGCAAGAGTGTGTATGTGTGTGTGTGTGCCTTAATCTGTGTTTGTCTGTGTGAGAGAGTGCGCCTGTGCCTGTGTGAGTGTGTGTGTGTGTGCTTCATTTTGTGTTTGTCTGTGTGAGAGTGTCTGTGCCTGTGTCTGTGTGAGTGGGCGTGTGTGTGTGAGCCTGTGCGAGTCTGTGTGTTTGTGCCTCAATTTGTATATATCTGTTTGGGAGAGAGAGACAGTCTCACTCGCCACAGTGACATTTCTCACTCTCCACAGTGACAATCTCACTCTCCGCAGTGACCGTCTCACTCTCCACAGTGACCGTCTCACTCTCCACAGTGACAATCTCACTCTCCGCAGTGACCGTCTCACTCTCCACAGTGACCGTCTCACTCTCCACAGTGACAGTCTCACTCTACGCAGTGACAGTCTCACTCTCCACAGTGAAAGTCTCACTCTACACAGTGACAGTCTCACTCTCCGCAGTGAGAGTCTCACTCTCCACAGTGACAGTCTCACTCTCCACAGTGACAGTCTCACCCTACACAGTGACAGTCTCACTCTCCGCAGTGACAGTCTCACTCTCCACAGTGACAGTCTCACTCTACACAGTGACAGTCTCACTCTCCGCAGTGACAGTCTCACTCTACACAGTGACAGTCTCACTCTCCGCAGTCTGTGTGTTTGTGCCTCAATTTGTATATATCTGTTTGGGAGAGAGAGTGTGTACGCATGTGTGTGCCTCAATATGTGTTTCTCTGTGTGAGAGTGTGCGTGCCTGTGTGAGTGTGTCTGTGTGTTTCTGTGCGAGAGTGTGTGTGGGTGTGTCTCTCAATTTGTGTGTGTCTGTAAGGGAGAGAGATTGTGTGTGTGTGCCTCAATTTGTGTTTTTCTGTGGGAGAGTGTGTGTGCCTGTGTCTGTGCGAGTGTGTGTGTGTGTCTGTGCAAGAGTGTGCGTGTGTGTCTCAATCTGTGTTTGTCTGTGTGGGAGGGAGTGTGTGTGTGTGTGCCTCAATCTACGTTTGTCTGTGTGAGAATGTGTGTGCTTGTGTCTATGGGAGTGTGTGAGTGTGTGTGTGTGTCTCAATCTGTGTGTGTGTGAGTGTGTGTGTGTGTGAGTGCCGGTGTCTGTAAGCGTGTCCCTGTCTGCCTGTGAGTCAGTGAGTGTTTCTATGCATGTTGTTAACATCATCAACTTTGTACTTTACAAGATGCCCCATGTTTTAGCTAAAATATGTGGACTAGGCCACTGGAAAGGTCTGCTCGGATCGATAAGCTTCATATAAACTGTTTGGAAGACCTGTGAAAATGGTGTCAGTTTTGATGAAAGTTAGGAAGTGCGATATTGTGTTGGTCTGAGCATTGCACAGTGCACACCCTGCTGATAGGATGAAGGAACATAATTATCAGTGTCAGCACACAGTGACTGCAACAAAAAGCATTTTCATTATGAACAGTATCAGCAGATATTAGTAGGCTGGTGATCGGTAATTAAAATGACAGGAACCAGTTCACTGAGGGACAGTCTCACTTCTGCCAGAGACAGTTTCAATCCCAACAGGGACAGTCTCACTCCTGGCAGAGATACACTCACCCCCACTAGGGATAATCACACTCCCAGCAGTGACAATCTCGCTCCCTGCAGAGCCAGGTTCACTCTCCGTAGACAGTCTAACACCCAGCAGAGACAGTCCCACTCACCGCATTGACAATCCCACACCCCACAGTGATAGTCCCACTCCCCACAGCGACAGATTCACTCCCCACAGTGACAGTCTCACTCTCCACTGTGACAGCCTCACTCTCCACAGCGACAGATTCACTCCACACAGTGACAGTCTCGCTCTCCACAGTGACAGTCACACTCTCCACAGTAAAATCTCACTCCCCACAGTGACAGTCTCATTCACCACAGTGACAGTGTCACTCTCCACAATGACAGTCACACTCTCCACAGTAAAATCTCACTCCCCGCAGTGACAGTCACACTCTCCACAGTGACAGTCTCACTCTCCACAGTGACAGTCTCACTCACCACAGTGACAGTCTCACTTTCCACAATGACAGTCACACTCACCACAGTGACAGTCTCACTCTCCACAGTGACAGTCACACTCACCACAGTGACAGTCTCACTCTCCACAGTGACAGTCTCACTCTCCACAGTGACAGTCTCACTGTCCACAATGACAGTCGCACTCTCCACAGTAACAGTATCACTCTCCAGAGTGACAGTCTCACTCACCACAGTGACAGTCTCACTC
The DNA here is from genome assembly GCF_964194155.1 of Cetorhinus maximus. NCBI lineage: Eukaryota > Metazoa > Chordata > Chondrichthyes > Lamniformes > Cetorhinidae > Cetorhinus > Cetorhinus maximus. The sequence goes on from NW_027596364.1 coordinate 203,908, forward strand.
TCCACAGTGACAATCTCACTCTCCGCAGTGACCATCTTACTCTCCACAGTGACCGTCTCACTCTCCGCAGTTACAGTCTCATCTCCCCACGGTGACAGTTTCACTCTCCACAGTGACAGACTCACTCTCCGCATTGAAATTTTCACTCTCTGCAGTGACAGTTACACTCCCCACAGTGACAGTGTCACTCTCCGCAGTGACAGTCTCACTCTACACAGTGACAGTCTCACTCTCCAGGGTGAAAAACTCACTCCCCGCAGTGACAGTCTCACTCTCCGCAGTGAGAGTCTCACTCTACACAGTGACAGTCTCACTCTCTGCAGTGACAGTCACAATCTCCACAGTGACAGTCTCACTCTCCGCAGTGAGAGTCTCACTCTACACAGTGACAGTCTCATTCTCTGCAGTGACAGTCGCAATCTCCACAGTGACAGTCTCACTCTCCACAGTGACAGGCCCACTCTCCATAGTGACCACCTCAAACCCCACAGTGACTGGGTTACTCTCCACAGTGACAGTCTCACTCGCCACAGTGACATTTCTCACTCTCCACAGTGACAATCTCACTCTCCGCAGTGACCGTCTCACTCTCCACAGTGACCGTCTCACTCTCCACAGTGAAAGTCTCACTCTACACAGTGACAGTCTCACTCTCCGCAGTGAGAGTCTCACTCTCCACAGTGACAGTCTCACTCTCCACAGTGACAGTCTCACCCTACACAGTGACAGTCTCACTCTCCGCAGTGACAGTCTCACTCTACACATGGACAGTCTCACACTCCGCAGTGAGAGTCTCACTCTGCACAGTGACAGTCTCACTCTCCGCAGTGACACTTGTAATCTCCACAGTGACAGTCTCACTCTCCGCAGTGACAGTCTCACTCTCCGCAGTGACAGTCTCACTCTACACATGGACAGTCTCACTCTCCGCAGTGAGAGTCTCACTCTACACAGTGACAGTCTCACTCTCTGCAGTGACAGTCGAAATCGCCACAGTGACAGTCTCACTCTCCGCAGTGACAGTCTCATCTCCCCACGGTGACAGTTTCACTCTCCACAGTGACAGACTCACTCTCCGCATTGAAATTTTCACTCTCCGCAGTGACAGTTACACTCCCCACAGTGACAGACTCACTCTCCGCAGTGACAGACTCACTCTCCGCAGTGACCGTCTCACTCTCCACAGTGACCGTCTCACTCTCCACAGTGACAGTCTCACTCTACGCAGTGACAGTCTCACTCTCCACAGTGAAAGTCTCACTCTACACAGTGACAGTCTCACTCTCCGCAGTGAGAGTCTCACTCTCCACAGTGACAGTATCACTCTCCACAGTGACAGTCTCACCCTACACAGTGACAGTCTCACTCTCCGCAGTGACAGTCTCACTCTACACAGTGACAGTCTCACTCTCCGCAGTGAGAGTCTCACTCTGCACAGTGACAGTCTCACTCTCCGCAGTGACAGTCTCACTCTACACAGTGACAGTCTCACTCTCCGCAGTGAGAGTCTCACTCTGCACAGTGACAGTCTCACTCTCCGCAGTGACCGTCTCACTCTCCACAGTGACAGTCTCACTCTCCACAGTGACAGACTCACTCTCCGCATTGAAATTTTCACTCTCCGCAGTGACAGTTACACTCCCCACAGTGACAGTGTCACCATCCGCAGTGACAGTCTCACTCTACGCAGTGACAGTCTCACTCTCCACAGTGAGAGTCTCACTCTACACAGTGACAGTCTCACTCTCCGCAGTGAGAGTCTCACTCTCCACAGTGACAGTCTCACTCTCCACAGTGACAGTCTCACCCTACACAGTGACAGTCTCACTCTCCGCAGTGACCGTTACACTCGCCACAGTGACAGTGTCACTCTCCGCAGTGACAGTCTCACTCTCCACAGTGACAGTCTCCCTCTCCGCAGTGGCAGTCGCAATCACCACAGCGACAGTCTCACTCTCCGCAGTGACAGTCTCACTCTCCGCAGTGAGAGTCTCACTCTACGCAGTGACAGTCTCACTCTCTGCAGTGACAGTCGCAATCTCCACAGTGACAGTCTCACTCTCCACAGTGACAGTCTCATCTCCCCACGGTGACAGTTTCACTCTCCACAGTGACAGACTCACTCTCCGCATTGAAATTTTCACTCTCCGCAGTGACAGTTACACTCCCCACAGTACTCTCCGCAGTGACAGTCTCACTCACCACAGTGACTGTCTCCCTTCCGCAGTGACAGTCGCAATCACCACAGTGACAGTCTCGCTCTCTGCAGTGACAGTCTCACTCTCTGCAGTGTCAATCTCACTCTACACAGGGACAGTCTCACTCTCTGCAGTGAGAGTCTCACTCTACGCAGTGACAGTCTCACTCTCTGCAGTGATAGTCGTAATCTCCACAGTGACAGTTTCACTCTCCGCAGTTACAGTCTCATCTCCCCACGGTGACAGTTTCACTCTCCACAGTGACAGACTCACTCTCCGCATTGAAATTTTCACTCTCTGCAGTGACAGTTACACTCCCCACAGTGACAGTGTCACTCTCCGCAGTGACAGTCTCACTCTACACAGTGACAGTCTCACTCTCTGCAGTGACAGTCGCAATCTCCACAGTGACAGTCTCACTCTCCGCAGTGAGAGTCTCACTCTACACAGTGACAGTCTCACTCTCTGCAGTGACAGTCGCAATCTCCACAGTGACAGTCTCACTCTCCGCAGTGAGAGTCTCACTCTACACAGTGACAGTCTCATTCTCTGCAGTGACAGTCGCAATCTCCACAGTGACAGTCTCACTCTCCGCAGTGAGAGTCTCACTCTACACAGTGACAGTCTCATTCTCTGCAGTGACAGTCGCAATCTCCACAGTGACAGTCTCACTCTCCACAGTGACAGGCCCACTCTCCATAGTGGCCACCTCAAACCCCACAGTGACTGGGTTACTCTCCACAGTGACAGTCTCACTCGCCACAGTGACATTTCTCACTCTCCACAGTGACAATCTCACTCTCCGCAGTGACCGTCTCACTCTCCACAGTGACCGTCTCACTCTCCACAGTGACAGTCTCACTCTACGCAGTGACAGTCTCACTCTCCACAGTGAGAGTCTCACTCTCCACAGTGACAGTCTCACTCTCCACAGTGACAGTCTCACCCTACACAGTGACAGTCTCACTCTCCGCAGTGACAGTCTCACTCTACACATGGACAGTCTCACTCTCCGCAGTGAGAGTCTCACTCTACACAGTGACAGTCTCACTCTCTGCAGTGACAGTCGAAATCGCCACAGTGACAGTCTCACTCTCCGCAGTGACAGTCTCATCTCCCCACGGTGACAGTTTCACTCTCCACAGTGACAGACTCACTCTCCGCATTGAAATTTTCACTCTCCGCAGTGACAGTTACACTCCCCACAGAGACAGTGTCATTCTCCGCAGTGACAGTCTCATCTCCCCACGGTGACAGTCTCACTCTCCACAGTGACAGACTCACTCTACGCAGTGACCGTCTCACTCTCCACAGTGAAAGTCTCACTCTACACAGTGACAGTCTCACTCTCCGCAGTGAGAGTCTCACTCTCCACAGTGACAGTCTCACTCTCCACAGTGACAGTCTCACCCTACACAGTGACAGTCTCACTCTCCGCAGTGACAGTCTCACTCTACACAGTGACAGTTTCACTCTCCGCAGTGAGAGTCTCACTCTGCACAGTGACAGTCTCACTCTCCGCAGTGACACTTGTAATCTCCACAGTGACAGTCTCACTCTCCGCAGTGACAGTCTCACTCTCCGCAGTGACAGTCTCACTCTACACATGGACAGTCTCACTCTCCACAGTGACAGTCTCACTCTCCGCAGTGACAGTCTCACTCTACACATGGACAGTCTCACTCTCCGCTGTGAGAGTCTCACTCTACACAGTGACAGTCTCACTCTCTGCAGTGACAGTCGAAATCTCCACAGTGACAGTCTCACTCTCCGCAGTGACAGTCTCATCTCCCCACGGTGACAGTTTCACTCTCCACAGTGACAGACTCACTCTCCGCATTGAAATTTTCACTCTCCGCAGTGACAGTTACACTCCCCACAGTGACAGTGTCACTCTCCGCAGTGACAGTCTCACTCTACGCAGTGACAGTCTCACTCTCCACAGTGAGAGTCTCACTCTACACAGTGACAGTCTCACTCTCCGCAGTGAGAGTCTCACTCTCCACAGTGACAGTCTCACTCTCCACAGTGACAGTCTCACCCTACACAGTGACAGTCTCACTCTCCGCAGTGACCGTTACACTCGCCACAGTGACAGTGTCACTCTCCGCAGTGACAGTCTCACTCTCCACAGTGACAGTCTCCCTCTCCGCAGTGGCAGTCGCAATCACCACAGCGACAGTCTCACTCTCCGCAGTGACAGTCTCACTCTACACAGGGACAGTCTCACTCTCCGCAGTGAGAGTCTCATTCTACGCAGTGACAGTCTCACTCTCTGCAGTGACAGTCGCAATCTCCACAGTGACAGTCTCACTCTCCACAGTGACAGTCTCATCTCCCCACGGTGACAGTTTCACTCTCCACAGTGACAGACTCACTCTCCGCATTGAAATTTTCACTCTCCGCAGTGACAGTTACACTGCCCACAGTACTCTCCGTAGTGACAGTCTCACTCACCACAGTGACTGTCTCCCTCTCCGCAGTGACAGTCGCAATCACCACAGTGACAGTCTCGCTCTCTGCAGTGACAGTCTCACTCTCTGCAGTGTCAATCTCACTCTACACAGGGACAGTCTCACTCTCCGCAGTGAGAATCTCACTCTACGCAGTGACAGTCTCACTCTCTGCAGTGATAGTCGTAATCTCCACAGTGACAGTTTCACTCTCCGCAGTTACAGTCTCATCTCCCCACGGTGACAGTTTCACTCTCCACAGTGACAGACTCACTCTCCGCATTGAAATTTTCACTCTCTGCAGTGACAGTTACACTCCCCACAGTGACAGTGTCACTCTCCGCAGTGACAGTCTCACTCTCCACAGTGACAGTCTCACTCTCCAGGGTGAAAAACTCACTCCCCGCAGTGACAGTCTCACTCTCCACAGTGAGAGTCTCACTCTACACAGTGACAGTCTCATTCTCTGCAGTGACAGCCGCAATCTCCACAGTGACAGTCTCACTCTCCACAGTGACAGGCCCACTCTCCATAGTGACCACCTCAAACCCCACAGTGACTGGGTTACTCACCACAGTGACAGTCTCACTCGCCACAGTGACAATCTCAGTCCCTGCAGTTACAGTTTCATCTCCCACAAAACCAGTTCACATCCCACAGAGACAGTCTCACTCCCGCACAGAAACTCTCATTCTCCACAGTGTCAGTCTCATTCCTCACAGTGACAGTCTCACTCCTCACAGTGACAGTCTCACTCCCCACAGTGACAGTCTCAGTCCCTGCAGTAACAGTCTCATCTCCCGATAAACTATCTCACGCCCCACAGATACAGTCTCACTCACGCAGAGAATCTCTCATTCTCCACAGTGCCAGTAACAGGACCCACAAGAGACAACCCAGTACCCACTCCTTCGACAGCACCTTCCAAACACACGACCACTAACAACTAGAAGGACAAGGGCAGCAGATAGATGGGAACACCACCACCTGAACGTTGCCCTCCAAGTCACTCACTATCCTGACTTGGAAATATATCTCCGTTCCTTCACTGTCACTGGGTCAAAATCCTGGAACTCCCTCCCTAACAGCACTGTGGGTGTACCTACACCACATGGACTGCAGCGGCTCAAGAAGGCAGCTCATCACCACCTTCTCAAGGGCAATTAGGAATGGGCAATAAATGCTGGACCAGACAGCGAAGCCCACATCTTGTGAAAGAATTTAAACAACACACAGCACCACTCCCCACGAAGCCTTTATGCATGTGTTTATGCATTTACATGTGGGTGACTCTATGTGTATCTGTGTTTGTGTATTTAGGCATGTGTGTGTCTGTGTGTGCCTCAATCTGTCTGTGTCTGTGTGTGAGAGAGAGAGAGAGAGTGTGTGTGTGTGTGCGTGTGTGCCACAATTTGTGTGTGTCTGTGTGTGTATGTGAGAGAGTGTGTCTGTGTCTCTCAATCTGTGTTTGTCTGTGTGAGAGTGTGTGCCTGTGTCTGTGTGAGAGTGTGTGGGTGTGTCTCTCAATTTGTGTGTGTCTCTGTGGGAGAGAGAGTGTGTGTATATGCCTCAATATGTTTTTGTCTTTGTGAGAGTGTGTGTGCCTGTGTGAGTTTATGTGTGTGTGTGTTTCTGTGTGAGAGTGTGTGTGTGTGTGTCTCTCAATTTGTGTTTGTCTGCATGAGAGTATGTGTGCCTGTGTCTGTGTGAGTGTATGTGTGTGTCTGTGCGAGACTGTGCTTGTGTGCCTCAATCTGTGTTTGTCTGTGTGAGAGTGTGTGCCTGTGTCTGTCTGAGAGGGTGTGTGTGTGTCTGTGCATGAGTTTGTGTGTGTGCCTCAATCTGTGTTTGTCTGTGTGAGGGTGTATGTGCCTGTGTCTGTGTGAGCGTGTGTGTGTGTGTGTGTGAGCCTGTGTGAGAGTGTATGTGTGTGTCCCAATCTGCATTTGTCTGTGTGAGAGTTTGTGTGCCTGTGCCTGTGTGAATGTGTGTGTGTGTCTTGTGTCTCAATCTGTATGTATCAATGTAAGCGTGTCTGTGTATGTGCGTGTCTCAATCTGTGTGTGTCTGTGTGAGAGAGGGAGAGAGTGTGTATGTATGTGTGCCTTAATTTGTGTGTGTCTGTGTGAGAGATGGAGAGAGTGTGTGTTTATGTGTGTGCCTCAATTTGTGTGTGTCTGTGTGGGAGAGAGTGTGTGTGTGTGGCTCAATTTGTGTTTGTCTGTGTGAGAGTGTGTGTGCCTGTGTCTGTGTGAGTGGGTGCCTGTGTGTGTGCCTGTGCGAGAGTGTGTGTGTGTGTGCCTCAATCTGTGTTTGTCTGTGCGAGATTGTGCGCCTGTGCTGGTGTGAGAGGGTGAGTTTGTGTGCCTCAATTTGTATATATCTATTTGGGAGAGAGTGTGTGTACGCATGTGTATGCATCAATAGGTGTTTTTCTGCGTGAGAGTGTGCATGCCTGTGTGAGTGTGTGCCTCAATTTCTGTTTGTCTGTGTGAGTGTGATTGTGTGCCTGTGCCTGTGTGAGTTTGATTGTGTGTCTGTGCCAAAGTGCGCGTTGTGTGCCAATCTGTCTTTGTCTGTGTGAGAGTGTGTGTGTGTGTGCCTCAATCTGTGTTTGTCTGAGAGTGTGTGTGCCTTAATCTGTGTGAGTGTGTGTGAGAGTGTGCCTGTGCCTGTGTGAGTGTGTGTGTGTGTGCTTCATTTTGTGTTTGTCTGTGTGAGAGTGTCTGTGCCTGTGTCTGTGTGATTGGGTGTGTGTGTGTGAGCCTGTGCGAGTCTGTGTGTTTGTGCCTCAATTTGTATATTTCTGTTTGGGAGAGAGAGTGTGTACACATGTGTGTGCCTCAATATGTGTGTGTCTGTGTGAGAGTGTGCGTGCCTGTGTCTGTGTGAGTGTGTGTGTGTGTCTGTGCAAGAGTGTGCGTGTGTGTCTCAATCTGTGTTTTTCTGTGTGAGAGTGTGTGTGTCTGTGTGAATGGGTGTGTGTGTATGTGTGTGCCTGTGCTAGAGTGTGTGTGTGTGTGTGTGCCTAAATCTGTTTTTGTCTGTGTGAGTGTGTGTGCCTGTGTCTGTATGATTGGGTGTGTGTGTGTGTGTGTGCCTCTGTGAGAGTGTGTTTGTGTGCCTCAATTTTTGTTTGTCTGTGTGAGTGTGTGTGCCTGTGACTGTGTGAGATGGTGCCTGTGTGTGCTTCAATCTGTGTTTGTCTGTGTGAGAGTGTGTGTGCCTGTGTCTGTGTGAGTGGGTATGTTTGTGTGTGTGTGTGTGTGCCTGTGCTAGAGTGTGTATGTCTGCCTCAGTCTGTTTTTGTCTGTGTGAGTGTGTCTGCCTGTGTCTGTGTGATTGGGTGTGTGTGTGTGTGCCTCTGCGAGAGTGTGTGTGTGTGTTCCTCAATCTGTGTTTGTCTGTGTGAGAGTTTGTGTGCATGTGTCTGTGTGAGGGTGTGTGTGTGTCTATGTTCCTCAATCTGTATGTGTCTATGTGAGTGTGTATGTGTATGTGTGTGTCTCAATCTGTTTGTGTCTTTTTGAGAGAGGGGGAGAGTTTGTGTGTGTGTGTGTGCCTTAATTTGTGTGTGTCTGTGTGTGAGAGAGTGTGTGTCTGTGTGTGCCTCAATCTAAGTTTATCTGTGTGAGAATGTGTGTGCCTGTGTCTATGTGAGTGTGTGTGTGTGTGTGTGTGTATGTCTCAATCTGTGTGTGTCTTTGAATGTGTGTGTGTGTCTCAATCTGTGAGTGTGAGTGTGTGTGTGTCAGCATGTCCATGTCCGCCCGTGAGTCAGTGAGTTTTTCTATGCATGCTGTTAACTGTATCTGCAGGGAGTGAGACTATCTCTCTGGGGTGAGGGACTGTCACTGCGGAGAGTAAGACTGTCTCTGCTGGGTGTGAGACTGTCTACGGAGAGTGAACCTGGCTCTGCAGGGACCAAGATTGTCATGGCTGGGAGTGAGACTGTCCCTGGTGGGGGTGAGTGTATCTCTGCCAGGAGTGAGACTGTCCTTGTTGGGAGTGAGACTGTCTCTGGCAGGAGTGAGACTGTCTCTGTTGGGAGTGAAACTGTCTCTGGCAGGAGTGAGACTGTCCCTCAGTGAACTGGCTCCTGTCATTTTTAATTACCGATCACCAGCCTACTAATATCTGCTGATACCGTTCATAACGAAAATGCTTTTTGTTGCAGTCACTATGTGCTGACACTGATAATTATGTTCCTTCATCCTATCAGCAGGATGTGCACTGTGCAATACTCAGACCTACACAATATTGCACTTCCTAAATATCATCAAAACTGACACCATTTTCACAGGCCTTCCAAACAGTTTATATGAAGCTTATCGATCCGAGCAGACCTTCCCAGTGGCCTAGTCCCCATATTTCAGCTAAAACATGGGACATCTTGTAAAGTACAAAGTTGCTGATGTTAACAACATGCATAGAAACACTGACTCACAGGCAGACATGAACACGCTTACAGACACTGACACACACACACACACAATCTCACACACACAGATTGAGTCACACACACACACTCACACACTCACATAGACACAGGCATACATATTCTCTCACAGACAAACATACATTGAGGCACACACACACACACTCTCTCTCCCACAAAGACACACACTAATTGAGGCAAACACACACACACACACACTCTCTCTCCCTCTCTCACACAGACAAACACAGATTGAGACAGACACACACACACAATCACACAGGCACTGGCACCCACTCTCACACAGACAAACACAGATTGAGACACACACACACACACACTCTCACACAGGCACACACACACAAACTCACACAGGCACAGGCACACACACTCTCACGCAGACAAACACAGATTGAGGTGCACACACAAACCCTCTCAAACAGACACAGGCGCACACTCGCACACAGACAAACACAGATTGAGGCACACACACATACACTCACACAGGCAAACACACACACACCCACTCAGACAGACACAGGCACACACACTCTCACACAAACAAACACAGATTGAGACACACACGCACACTCTCACACAGACCCTCACACACACTCGCACAGACACAGGCCTCACACTCTCACATAGACAAACACAGATTGAGGCGCACACACAAACCCTCTCACATAGATACAGGCGCACACTCGCACACAGACAAACACAGATTGAGGCACACACACATACACTCGCACAGGCAAACACACACACACACCCACTCAGACAGACACAGGCACACACACTCTCACACAGACAAACACAGATTGAGATACACACGCACACTCTCACACAGACCTTCACATACACTCGCACAGACACAGGCAAACATACTCCCAAACAGACAAACACAAATTAAGGCACACACAATCTGTGTTTGTCTGTGTGAGGGAGAGTGTGTGTGTGTGTGTGTGTGCCTCAATTTGTGTGTGTTTGTGTGGGAGAGAGAGTGTGTGTGTGTGCCTCAATTGTGTCTGCTTGTGTGAGAGTTTGTGTGCCTGTGTCTGTGCGAGTGTGTGTGTGTCTGTGTGAGAGGGTGTGTGCGTGTGCCTCAATCTGTGTTTGTCTGTGTGAAAGTGTGTGTGCCTGTGTCTGTGTGAGTGGGTTTGTTTGTGTGTGTGTCTGCCTGAGCGAAAGTGTGTGTGTGTGTGTCTCAATCTGTGTTTGTGTGTGTGAGAGTGGGTGCCAGTGCCTGTGTGAGAGTGTGTGTCTGTGTGTCTTAATCTGTGTTTGTCTGTGTGCGAGAGAGAGTGTGTGTGTGTGTCTCAATCGATGTTTGTCTGTCTGAGAATGTGTGTGCCTGTGTCATGTGAGTGTGTAAGTGTGTGTGTGTCTCTCAATCTGTATGTGTGTATGTGTGTGTGTCTCAACCTCTGTGTGTGAGTTTGTGTGTGTGTGTGTGTGTGTGTCAGTGTCTGTAAGCATGTCCAAGTCCCCCTGTGAGTCAGTGAGTGTTTCTATGCATGTTGTTAACATCATCAACTTTGTACTTTACAAGATGCCCCATGTTTTAGCTGAAATATGGGGACTAGGCCACTGGGAAGGTCTGCTCGGATTGATAAGCTTCATAAAAACTGTTTGGAAGGCTGTGAAAATGGTTTTGGTTTTGGTGATATTTAGGAAGTGCGATATTGTGTTGGTCTGAGCATTGCACAGTGCACACCCTGCTGATAGGATGAAGGAACATAATTATCAGTGTCAGCACATAGTGACTGCAACAAAAAGCATTTTCGTTATGAACAGTATCAGCAGATATTAGTAGGCTGGTGATCGGTAATTAAAAATGACAGGAGCCAGTTCACTGAGGGACAGTCTCACTCCTGCCAGAGATAGTTTCACTCCCAACAGGGACAGTCTCACTCCTGGCAGAGATACATTCACCCCCACTAGGGACAATCACACTCCCAGCAGTGACAATCTCGGTCCCTGCAGAGCCAGGTTCACTCTCCATAGAAAGTCTCACTCGCAGCAGAGACAGTCTCACTCTCCGCAGTGACAGTCCCACACCCCAGAGAGACAGTCTCACTCCCTGCAGATACAGTCCCTCCCCTAGCAGTGTCAGTCCCACTCCACAAAGTGACAGATTCACTCCACACAGTGACAGTCTCATTCGCCATAATGACAGTGTCAGCCTCCACAGTGAAAATCTCAATCCCCGCAGTGACAGTCGCACTCCCTGCAGTGACAGTCGCACTCCCCGCAGTGACAGTCGCACTATCCACAGTGACAGTCACACTCCCCGCAGTGACAATCTCACTCTCCGCAGTGACAGTCTCACTCCCCACAGTGACAGTCTCACTCTCCACAGTGACAGTCGCACTCTCCACAGTGACAGTCTCACTCTCCGCAGTGACAGTCACACTCCCCGCAGTGACAATCTCACTCTCCGCAGTGACAGTCTCACTCTCCACAGTGACAGTCTCACTCCCCAGAATGACAGTCTCACTCTCCACAGTGACAGTCTCACTCCCCAGAATGACAGTCTCACTCTCCCCAGAATGACAGTCTTTCTCTCCACAGTGACAGTCTCACTCCCCAGAATGTCAGTCTCACTCTCCGCAGTGAAAATCTCAATCTCCACAGTGACAGTCTCACTCCCTGCAGTGACAGTCTCACTCTCCACAGTGACAGTCTCACTCCCCACAGCGACAGCTTCACTCTCCACAGTGACAGTCTCACTCCCCACAGTGACAGTCTCGCTCCCCACAGTGACAGTTTCACTCCCCTCAGTGACAGTCTCACTCTCAACATTGACAGTCATACTCCCCGCAGTGACAGTCTCACTCTCCGCAGTGACAAACACACTCCCCACAGTGACAGTCTCACTCTCCACAGTGACAGTCTCACTCCCCGCAGTGTCAGTCTCACTCCCTACAGTGACAGTCTCACTCCCCACAGTGACAGTCTCAGTCCCTGCAGTAACAGTCTCATCTCCCACAACACTATATCTCATCCCAAGAGACAGTCTCACTCCCGCACAGAAGCTCTCATTCTCCACAGTGCCAGTGACACGACCCACAAGAGACAGCCCATTACCCACTCCTTCGACAGCACCTTCCAAACCCATGACCACTACCATCTAGAAGGACAAGGGCAGCAGATAGATGGGAACACCACCACCTGGAAGTTCCCCTCCAAGTCACTCACCACCCTGACTTGGAAATATATCGCCGTTCCTTCACTGTCGCTGGGTCAAATTCCTGGAACTCCCTGCCTAACAGCACTGTGGGTGTACCTACACCACATGGACTGCAGCGGTTTAAGAAGGCAGCTACCACCTCCTTCTCAATGGCAACTAGGGATGGGCAATAAATGCTGGGCCAGCCAGCGAAACCCACATCCTGTGAAAGAATTTAAACAACACACAGCACCACTCCCCACGAAGCCTTTGTGTGTGTGTTTATGCATTTACATGTGGGTGACTCTATGTGTATCTGTGTTAGTGTATTTAGGCATGTGTTTGTCTGTCTGTGCCTCAATCTGTCTGTGTCTGTGTGAGAGAGGGAGAGTCTGTGTGTGTGTGTGTGCCTCAATTTGTGTACGTCTGTGTGAGAGTGTGTGCCTGTGTCTGTTTTAGAGTCTGTGTGTGTGTGTGTGTGTGTGTGAGTGTGTGTGTGTCTCAATTTGTGTACGTCTGTGTGAGGGAGATAGAGTGTGTGTGTGCCTCGATCTTTGTTTGTCTGTGTGAAAGTGTGTGCCTGTGTCTGTGTTAGAGTCTGTGTGTGTGTGTGAGTGTGTGTGTGTGTCTCAATTTGTGTATGTCTGTGTGAGGGAGAGAGAGTGTGTGTGTGTCTCTCAATCTGTGTTTGTCTGTGTGAGAGTGTGTGCCTGTGTCTGTGTTAGAGTCTGTGTGTGTGTGTGAGTGTGTGTGTGTGTCTCAATTTGTGTATGTCTGTGTGAGGGAGAGAGAGTGTGTGTGTGTGCCTCGATCTTTGTTTGTCTGTGTGAGAGTGTGTGGCTGTGTCTGTGTGAGAGGGTGCATGTGTGTGTGCCTCAATATGTGTTTGTCTGTGTGAGAGTGTGTGTGCCTGTGTCTGTGTGAGTGGGTATGTTTGTGTGTGCCTGTGCGAGAGTGTGTGTGTCTCAATCTGTGTTTGTCTGTGTGAGAGTGGGTGCCAGTGCCTGTGTGAGATTGTGTGTGTGTGCGTGTGTGTGTCTCAAGCTGTGTTTGTCTGCGTGAAAGTTTGTATGCCTGTGTCTGTGTGAGGGTGTGTGTGTGTGTGTTTCTCTGTGTCTCAATCTGTATGTGTCTATGTGAGCATGTATGTGTATGTGTTTGTCTCAATCTGTGTGTATCTTTGTGAGAGAGGGAGAGAGAGAGTTTGTGTGTGCCTCAATGTGTGTGTGTCTGTCTGGGAGAGAGTGTGTGTGTGTGTGCCTCAATCTATGTTTGTCCGTGTGAGAATGTGTGTGCTTGTGTCTATGTGAGTGTGTGAGTGTGTGTGTGTGTCTCAATCTGTGTGTGTGTGAGTGTGTGTATGTGTGAGTGCCGGTGTCTGTAAGCGTGTCCATGTCAGCCTGTGAGTCAGTGTTTCTATGCATGTTGTTAACATCAGCAACTTTGTACTTTACAAGATGCCCCATGTTTTAGCTGAAATATGGGGACTAGGCCACTGGGAAGGTCTGCTCGGATCGATAAGCTTCATATAAACTGTTTGGAAGGCCTGTGACAATGGTGTCAGTTTTGGTGATATTTAGGAAGTGTGATATTGTGTAGGTCTGAGCATTGCACAGTGCACATCCTGCTGATAGGATGAAGGAACATAATTATCAGTGTCAGCACATAGTGACTGCAACAAAAAGCATTTTCATTGTGAACAGTATCAGCAGATATTAGTAGGCTGGTGATCGGTAATTAAAAATGACAGGAACCAGTCGACTGAGGGACAGTCTCACTTCTGCCAGAGACAGTCTCACTCCCAACAGAGACAGTCTGACTCCCAGCAGTGACAATCTCACTCCCTGCAGAGCCAGGTTCACTCTCGATAGACAGTGTCACACCCGGCAGAGACAGTCTCACTCACCGCATTGACAGTCCCACATCCGAGAGAGAGAGTCTCACTCCCTGCAGATACAGTCCCTCCCCTGACAGTGACAGTCCTACTCCCCACAGTGACAGTCCTACTCCCCACAGTGACAGTCTCAGTCGCCACAATGACAGTGTCACTCTCCACAAAGACAGTATCACTTCCCTCATTGACAGTTTCTTTCTCCACAGTGAAAGTTGCACTCTCCGCAGTGACAGTCTCACTCTTCACAGTGACAGTCTCACTCTCCACAGTGACAGTCGCACTCCCCACAGTGAGTTTCACTCTCTGCAGTGACAGTTTTACTCCCCACAGTGACACTTTCACTCCCCACAGTGACAGTCTTACTCTCCACAGTGACAGTCTCACTCTCCACAGTGACAGTCTCACTCCCCACAGTGACACTTTCACTCCCCACAGTGAGTTTCACTCTCTGCATTGATAGTTTCACTCTCCGCAGTGAAAGTTGCACTCTCCGCAGTGAAAATCTCACTCCCTGCAGTGACAGTTGCAATCTCCGCAGCGACAGTCTCACTCTTCACAGTGACAGTCGCACTCTCGGCAGTGACAGTGACAGTCACACTCTCTGCAGTGACAGTCTAACTCCCCACAGTGACAGTTTCACTCTCTGCAGTGACAGTTTCACTCTCTGCAGTGACAGTTTTACTCCCCACAGTGACAGTCTCACTCCCCGCAGTGACACTTTCACTCCCCGCAGTGACACTTTCACTCCCAGCAGTGACAGTCTCACTCCCCACAGTGAGTTTCACTCTCTGCAGTGACAGTTTTACTCCCCACAGTGACACTTTCACTCCCCACAGCGACAGTCTTACTCTCCACAGTGACAGTCTCACTCTCCACAGTGACAGTCTCACTCCCCACAGTGACACTTTCACTCCCCACAGTGAGTTTCACTCTCTGCATTGATAGTTTCACTCTCCACAGTGAAAGTTGCACTCTCCGCAGTGAAAATCTCACTCCCTGCAGTGACAGTTGCAATCTCCGCAGCGACAGTCTCACTCTTCACAGTGACAGTCGCACTCTCGGCAGTGACAGTCACACTCTCTGCAGTGACAGTCTAACTCCCCACAGTGACAGTTTCACTCTCTGCAGTGACAGTTTCACTCTCTGCAGTGACAGTTTTACTCCCCACAGTGACAGTCTCACTCTCCACAGTGACAGTCTCACTCCCCACAGAGACACTTTCACTCCCCGCAGTGACACTTTCACTCCCAGCAGTGACAGTCTCACTCCCCACAGTGAGTTTCACTCTCTGCATTGACAGTTTCACTCTCTGCAGTGACAGTCTCGCTCCCCATAGTGACAATAAAACTCCCCGCAGTGACAGTCTCACTCTCCGTAGTGACAGTCTCATTCCCCACAGTGACAGTCTCGCTCTCCACAGTGACACTCTCACTCTCCACAGTGTCAGTCTCACTCCCCACAGTGACAGTCTCTCCCCACAGAGACAGTCTCAGTCCCTGCAGAGAAACTCTCATTCTCCACAGTGCCAGTGACACGACCCAGAAGAGACAACCCAGTACCCACTCCTTCGACAGCACCTTCCAAACCCACGACTACTACCATCTAGAAGGACAAGGGCAGCAGATAGATGGGAGCACCACCACCTGGAAGTTCCCCTCCAAGTCACTCACCATTCTGACTTGAAAATATATCACCGTTCCTTCACTGTCACTGGGTCAAAATCCTGGAACTCCCTCCCTAACAGCACTGTGGGTGTACCTACACCACATGGACTGCAGCGGTTCAAGAAGGCAGCTCATCACCACCTTCTCAAGGGGCAATTAGGGATGGGCAATAAATGCTGGCCCAGCCAGCCAAGCCCACATCCTGTGAAAGAATTTAAACAACACACAGCACCACTCCCCACGAAGCCTTTGTGTGTGTGTTTATGCATTTACATGTGGGTGACTCTATGTGTATCGGTATTAGTGTATTTAGGCATGTGTTTGTCTGTGTGTGCCTCAATCTGTCTGTGTCTCTGTGAGAGAGGGAGAGTGTGTGTGTGTGTGTGTGTGTGCCTCAATTTGTGTGTGTATGTGAGAGAGTGTTTGTGCCTATGTGTGTGTGTGTGTGTGTGAGTGTGTATGTGCGAGAGTGTGTGTGTGTCTCTCAATCTGTGTTTCTCTGTGTGAGAGTGTGTGCCTGTGTCTGTGTGCGAGTGTGTGCCTGTGTCTGTGTCAGGGTGTGTGTGTGTGAGTGTGTCTGAGTCTCAATTTGTGTGGGTCAGTGTGAGGGAGAGAGAGTGTGTGTTTTTGCCTCAATCTGTGTTTGTCTCTGTGAGAGTGTGTGCCTGTGTCTGTGTGAGAGGGTGTGTGTGTGTCTCAAACTGTGTATGTCTGTGTGAGAGTGTGTGTTCCTGTGTCTGTGTGAGTGTGTGTGTGTGTGTGTGTGTTTGTGCTGTGTGTGTTTGTGTTGTGGGTGTATGAGTGTGTGGGTGTGTGTGTTGTGGGTGTGTGTGTGTGTTGTGGGTGTGTGGGTGTGTTTGTGTTGTGGGTGTGTGGGTGTGTTTGTGTTGTGGGTGTGTGTGTGATTGTGTTATGGGTGTGTGGGTGTGTATTATGTGTAGTTGTGTTGTGCGTGCGTGGCTGTGTGTTTGTGATGCGGTTGTATGTGTGTGTGTTTGTGTTGTGGGTGTGTGGGTGTGTGTTTGTGTTGAGGGTGTGTGGGTGTGTGTTTGTGTTGTGCGTGTGTGTGTGTGTTTGTGTTGAGGGTGTGTGTTTGTGATGTCGGTGTGTAGGTGTGTGTTTGTGTTGTGGGTATGTGTGTGTGTTTGTGTTGTGGGAGTGTGTGTGTGTTTGAGTTGTAGGTGTGTGTGTGTACTTGTTTTGTGGGTGTGTGTGTGTTTGTGTTATGGTTGTGTCGGCGCGTGTGCGTGTGGTCGGTGTGTGGGTGTGTGTTTGTGCTGTGGGTGTGTGTGTTTGTGTTTGTGTTGTGGGTGTGTGGGTGTGTGTTTGTGTTGTGGGGGTGTGTGTGTTTGTGTTATGGGTGTGTTGGTGTGTGTGTGTTGTGTGTGCGTCTGTGTGTCTTTGTGTTGTGGGTGTGTGGGTGTTAATCTGTTTGTGTTATGGGTGTGTAGGTGTATGTGTGTGATGTGGTTGTGTGTGTACGTGTGTTGTGGGTGTGTGTGTGTTCTGAGTGTGTGGGTGTGTTGTGGGTGTGTGGGTGTGTTGTGGGTGTGTGGGTATGTATGTGTCCTGTGGATGTAGGGGTCTGTGTTTATGTTGTGTGTGTGTGTGTGTGGGGGTGTTTGTGATGTGGTTGTGTGTATGTGTTTGTGTTGTGTGTGTGTTTCTGTCGTGGGTGTGTGCGTGTGTGTGTGTGTGTGTGTTATGGGTGTGTGTGAGTGTTGTGGGTGTGTGTGCGTGTGTGTGTGTGTGTTTGTGTTGTGGGTGTGTGGAAGTGTTTGTGTTGTGTGTGTGTTTGTGTTGTGGGTGTGTGAGTGTGTGGGTGTGTGTGTTGTGGGTGCGTGTGTGTGTTGTGGGTGTATGGGTTTATTTGCGTTGTGTGTTTGTGTTGTGGTTGTGTGTCTTTGTGTTGTGGGTGTGGGTGTGTGTTTGTGTTGTGGGTGTATGTGTGTGTTTGTGTTGTGATTGTGTGGGTGAGTGTGTTGTGGGTGTGTGTGTGTGATTGTGTTGTGGGTGTGTGTGTTTGTGTTATGGGTGTGTGTTTGTGTTGTGGGTGTTTCACATTGAGTGTGTTTGGGTTGTGGTTTTGTGTTTGTGATGTGGGTGTATGTGTGTGTGTTTGTGTTGTGTGTGTGTGTGTGTTTGTTTTGTGGGTGTATGTGTGTGTTTCTGTTGTGGCTGTGTGTGTGTGTTTGTGTTGTGTGTGTGTGTGTGTGTGTGTATTTGTGTTGTGGGTGTGTCTGTGTGTTTATGTTGTGGGTGTGTGTGTGTGTTTGTGTTGAGGATGTGTGTTTGTGATGTCGGTGTGTAGGTGTGTGTTTGTGTTGTGGGTATGTGTGCGTGTTTGTGTTGTGGGTATGTGTGCGTGTTTGTGTTGTGGGTGTGTGTGTGTGTTTGTGTTGTGGGTGTGTGGTTGTGTGTTTGAGTTGTGGGTGTGTGTGTGTACTTGTTTTGTGGGGGTGTGTGTGTTTGTGTTATGGTTGTGAGGGCGTGTATCTGTAAGGTGTGATTCCGTGAGGGTGACTATATCAGGCTGTTGCTTGACTAGTCTGTGAGACATTTCTCCCAATTTTGGCACTAGCCCCCAGATGTGAGTAAGGGGGACTTTGCAGGGTTGACAGGGCTGAGTTTGCTGTTGTTGTTTCCGGTGCCTTGGTCAATGCCGGGTGGTCTGTCCGGTTTCATCCATTTTTTGTGACTTTGTAGCCATTTGTTACAACTGAGGAGATCTCATTGAAACGTATAAAATTCTGACAGGGATGGACAGATTGGATGCAGGGAGGATATTCCCTCTGGCTGGGGGGGTCTAGAACAAAGGATCACAGTCTCAGGGTACGGGATAGACCATTTAAGACTGAGATGAGGAGAAACTTCTTCACTCAGAGGGTGGTGAACCTGTGGAATCCTCTACCACAGAAGCTGTGCAGGCCAAGTCACTGAGTATATTTAAGAAGGAAATAGATAGATTTCCAGGTTCTAAAGGTGTCGAGGGGAATGAGGAGAGCGGGATTACGGGTTTGAGGTAGAGGATCAGCCGCGACCATATAGAATGGCAGAGCAGGCTCGAAGGGCCGAATGGCCTACTCCTGCTCCTAGTTTCTATGTTTCTATGAGTTGAGTGATAGTCGTTACTCCAACACAAGTTGTAACTGAAACCAGGTCAGATCGCAAGCAGAAATGTCTGATGGTGAAAAATTCAATTGAAGATTAAGGGGAATCAGTCTTTTTTAAAAATTCATTCACAGGATGTGGGTGTCACTGGCTGGGCTCAGCATTTATTGCCCATCCCTAATTGCCCCTTGAGAAGGTGGTGGTGAGCTGCCTTCTTGAACCGCTGCAGTCCATGTGGTGTAGGTACACCCACAGTGCTGTTAGGGAGGGAGTTCCAGGATTTTGACCCAGCGACAGTGAAGGGACAGCGATATATTTCCAAGTCAGGATGGTGAGTGACTTGGAGAGGAACTTCCAGGTGGTGGTGCTCCCATCTATCTGCTGCCCTTGTCCTTCTAGATGATAGTGGTTGTGGGTTTGGAAGGTGCTGTCTAAGGAGCCTTGGTGAATTCCTGCAGTGCATTTTCTAGATGGTACACACACTGCTGTTACTGTGTGTCGGTGGTGGAGGGAGTGAATGTTTGTGGATGGGGTGCCAATCAAGCGGCTGCTTTGTCCTGGATGGTGTCGAGCTTCTTGAGTGTTGTGGGAGCTGCGCTCATCCAGGTAAGTGGGAAGTATTCCATCACACTCCTGACTTGTGCCTTGTAGATGGTGGACAGGCTTTGGGGAGTAAGGAGGTGAGTTACTTGCTGCAGGATTCGCAGCCTCTGACCTGCTCTTGTAGCCACTGTATTTATATGGCTAGTCCAGTTCAGTTTCTGGTCAATGGTAACCCCCAGGACGTTGATAGTGGGGGATTCAGTGACGGTAATGCCATTGAACATCAAGGGGCAATGGTTGGATTCTGTCTTGTTGGAGATGGTCATTGCCTGGCAATTGTGTGGCATGAATGTTACTTGCCACTTGTCAGCCCAAGCCTGGATATTGTCCAGGTCTTGCTGCATTTGGACACGGACTGCTTCAGTATCTGAGGAGTCGCGAATGGTGCTGAACATTGTGCAATCATCAGCAAACATCCCCACTTCTGGCCTTATGATGGAAGGATGGTCATTGATGAAGCAGCTGAAAATGGTTGGGCCGAGGACACTACCCTGAGGAACTCCTGCAGTGATGTCCTGGAGCTGAGATGACTGACCTCCAACAACCACAACCATCTTCCTTTGTGCTGGGTATGACTCCAACCAGTGGAGAGTTTTCCCCCTGATTCCCATTGACTCCAGTTTTGCTAGGTCTCCTTGATGCCACACTCGGTCAAATGCAACCTTGATGTCAAGGGCAGTCACTCTCACCTCACCTCAGGAGTTCAGCTCTTTTGTCCATGTTTGAACCAAGGCTGTAATGAGGTCAGAAGCTGAGTGGCCATGGCGGAACCCAAACTGGGCATCAGTGAGCAGGTTATTGCTAAGCAAGTGCCGCTTGATAGCACTGTTGATGACCCCTTCCATTACTTTACTGATGATGGAGAGTAGACTGATGGGGCGGTAATTGGCCAGGATGGATTTGTCCTGCTTCTTGTGGACAGGACATACCTGGGCAATTTTCCACATAGCTGGGTAGATGCCAGTGTTGTAGCTGTACTGGAACAGCTTGGCTAGGGGCGCGGCAAGTTCTGGAGCACAAGTCTTCAGTACTATTGCCAGAATACTGTCAGGGCCCATAGTCTTTGCAGTATCCAGTGTCTTCAGTTATTTCTTGATATCATGTGTAGTGAATCAAATTGGCTGAAGTCTGGAATCTGTGATACTAGGGACATCCAGAGGAGAGAAAATGTCTCCTCAGGCTCTGGTGCAGATAGGTCCAGGTCCTTTGCCAAGCTCTGGATGTTTGGGTCAGGAAAGGAGGTATCCTCATGAATAGGAAAGCAGTGGTTATGTTGGATTTGTAAATGAATGAAAAACAAGAAAGGTTTGTATAGAATTTGAACTTTTGGTAACTTTTTCGGTAAGGAGGGAGGCATCCTCTTGTGGCCATTTGTGTTTGTATATTCGCAAACTAGAGTAAACCGGTTTCAATTGGGCTCCATATGTATGTTTCAGTAAATTACAGCTCCATATGTATGTTTCAGTAAATTACAGCTGTATATGTATGTTTCAGTAAATTACAGCTCTATGTGTATATTTCAGTAAATTACAGCTCCATATGTACGTTTCAGTAAATTACAGCTCCATATGTATGTTTCAGTAAATTACAGCTCTATATGTACGTTTCAGTAAATTACAGCTCTATATGTACATTTCAGTAAATTACAGCTCTATATGTACGTTTCAGTAAATTACAGCTCCATATGTACGTTTCAGTAAATTACAGCTCCATATGTACGTTTCAGTAAATTACAGCTCCCTATGTACGTTTCAGTAAATTACAGCTCCATATGTACGTTTCAGTAAATTACAGCTCCATATGTACGTTTCAGTAAATTACAGCTCCATATGTACGTTTCAGTAAATTACAGCTCCATATGTACGTTTCAGTAAATTACAGCTCCATATGTACGTTTCAGTAAATTACAGCTCCATATGTACGTTTCAGTAAATTACAGCTCCATATGTATGTTTCAGTAAATTACAGCTGTATATGTATGTTTCAGTAAATTACAGCTCTATGTGTACATTTCAGTAAATTACAGCTCCATATGTACATTTCAGTAAATTACAGCTCCATATGTACGTTTCAGTAAATTACAGCTCTATGTGTACATTTCAGTAAATTACAGCTCCATATGTACGTTTCAGTAAATTACAGCTCCATATGTACATTTCAGTAAATTACAGCTCCATATGTGTGTTTCATTAAATTACAGCTCTATATGTATGTTTCATTAAATTACAGCTCTATGTGTACGTTTCAGTAAATTACAGCTTTATGTGTACATTTCAGTAAATTACAGCTCTATGTGTACATTTCAGTAAATTACAGCTCTATATGTACATTTCAGTAAATTACAGCTCTATGTGTACATTTCAGTAAATTACAGCTCCATATGTGTGTTTCATTAAATTACAGCTCTATATGTATGTTTCAGTGAATTACAGCTCCATATGTATGTTTCAGTAAATTACAGCTCCATATGTATGTTTCAGTGAATTACAACTCTATGTGTACATTTCAGTAAATTACAGCTCCATATGTACGTTTCAGTAAATTACAGCTCTATATGTACATTTCAGTAAATTACAGCTCTATATGTATGTTTCATGAAATTAGAGCTCCATATGTACGTTTCAGTAAATTACAGCTCCATATGTACGTTTCAGTAAATTACAGCTCTATGTGTACATTTCAGTAAATTACAGCTCCATGTGTACGTTTCAGTAAATTACAGCTCTATACGTACGTTTCAGTAAATTACAGCTCCATATGTACATTTCAGTAAATTACAGCTCTATATGTGCATTTCAGTAAATTACAGCTCTATGTGTGCATTTCAGTAAATTACAGCTCTATGTGTACATTTCAGTAAATTACAGCTCTATGTGTACATTTCAGTAAATTACAGCTTTATGTGTACATTTCAGTAAATTACAGCTCTATGTGTACATTTCAGTAAATTACAGCTCTATGTGTACATTTCAGTAAATTACAGCTCTATATGTACGTTTCAGTAAATTACAGCTCCATATATATGTTTCAGTAAATTACAGCTCTATATGTATGTTTCAGTAAATTACAGCTCCATATATATGTTTCAGTAAATTACAGCTCTATATGTACGTTTCAGTAAATTACAGCTCCGTATATATGTTTCAGTAAATTACAGCTCCATATGTATGTTTCAGTAAATTACAGCTTTATATGTACGTTTCAGTAAATTACAGCTCCATATGTATGTTTCAGCAAATTACAGCTCTATATATATGTTTCAGTAAATTACAGCTCCATATATATGTTTCAGTAAATTACAGCTCTATATGTATGTTTCAGTAAATTACAGCTCCATATATATGTTTCAGTAAATTACAGCTCTATATGTACGTTTCAGTAAATTACAGCTCCGTATATATGTTTCAGTAAATTACAGCTCCATATGTATGTTTCAGTAAATTACAGCTTTATATGTACGTTTCAGTAAATTACAGCTCCATATGTATGTTTCAGCAAATTACAGCTCTATATATATGTTTCAGTAAATTACAGCTCTATATATATGTTTCAGTAAATTACAGCTCTATATGTATGTTTCAGTAAAGATATCATACAGCATTCCTCTAAATCCAGCCTCTTGAGCATTTCCCATTTTAATCTCTACACCATTGGTGGTTGTGCTCTGAAATCACTCTTTCCTCCTTAAAACATCTTAAATTTTCCTTTACAGCACTCACGGGTCACAAGTTTCATTTCCCTTTCATGATATGCCACTGGCAAGGTCAGCATTTGTTGCCCATCTCTAATTGCCCTTGAACTGAGAGGCTTCAGAGGGCAGTTAAGGGTCAACTATATTGCTGTGGGTTTGGAGTCACATGTAGACCAGACCATGTAAGGACAGCAGATTTCCTTTCCTAAAGGGCATTTCATGGTTATCATTCACCAGCTACAGTGGTGGGATTTGAACCCATGAGCTTAGCTCTTGGGTTATTCACCCAGTGACATTACCACTACTCCACCATCTCCCTACAATGTCCCATCACATTAAAGGAGCTTTAGGCTGGGGTTGATGTTGTACTGTGTGTGTCTGTCTTGATTTTGGGTTCATGTCTCTGGAGTTTTGGGTGGGGTGAGGTGCTGTATTGATGTCCTGACTCAGAGTTAGGCTTTCACCCAGTTAGACACTCTGACAGCTTCGCTTGAAAAAGAGCAGCATTGCTTCTTGACGTGATGAGCCTTTACAGTAAAGGGTTACAATCAATTAACCTCAAAGCCCCAGTAAGATAGTGATGGAGATACATCCAGTAATAGAGCAGGCTGAGAATTACATGATTGAAATGTGGAAAATGTACACACAGGAGGTGATTTGACACCTCATACCTGTGTTGGGCACAGTAACGAGGAGTTGACTAAACAGAGTGGCCAAAGTCTGCCAATGAACCTGTAGCAGATTTAGCACGAGGCATCTGAAGGGCCATAAATGCTGGTCCCCAAGTAATAATCTCAGAGCCTGCCAATAAAAACCTGGCAACATAACCCGGGATGAGATATAACCGGAGCCCGAATACGCAACAGGGGCAAGGCTGCTTCCAATCTTATCCAATTGGACAGCAACAACTTGTAACAACACCGAGGATCAGGATTCACCAATCAATCTGCTTTTACTGGGGTACTGGGAGCTACTGATGTCCCGAGTGACATACACAATGAAAATGGGATGTGCCCAGGGGGGAGTAGTGGATGGAGTGAAGACCAGGGTCATTCTGAGACTCTTCAATCGCGGGCCAAGGGTCCCCACTCAAAGCAGATTCTCACTCCCTGCCTTTGTCACTGCGCTAACCAGGCGATAAGGGAATTTCCATGTATTTTTTCCGATTGTGAAAGCAGTGAGTTTGCCGTTTAGAATGACACCTCCCCCTCGCTTTCCTCCTCCCCCCATGAGGTGCGTCTTTCTGGGGTGTTTTTTTTTGAGTTAACCCGAGCCAGCTCATTCCCCATTGGCGGGAGAGATCCACCCTCATTGTAATATGCATTGACCCCCGGTATAAAGGCAGAGGCAGGTTTCATCCAGCACTTATCCCCACTCCCTCCTCCCTGCAGCATGTGTGAGATTATCCTGTGGGACAGCGAAGGCTGCACTGGGAAGAAGAAGGAAGATTTCTGCTGTGATACTCCTGACCTGGGAGTGAAGTTTTTCAGCGGATCCGCCCGCTCCCTGAAGGTGAAGGGGAATCACTGGGTCGCCTTCACCGGCAAAGACTACACTGGAGACTTCAAGGTGTTTGGAGAGGGCGAGCATGAGAAATTGGGGACCTTGGACCAAAAGATCAAGTCCTTGAAGCTGCTGACCACTGACCTGAGCTTCCCGTCCATTGTGCTGTACGAACATATCGACTTCAATGGTCAGTCCCGCACTGTGGACTGCAGGATCGATGACCTGAAGACAGGAGGCTTTAGTAACCTGGTCTCCTCCCATGTGGTGAAGTCTGGGGTCTGGGTCCTGCATGAAGACCCCGGCTGCCAAGGCAGGCGAATGGTGGGCTTCGAGGGAGAGAAAGTGGCCAATTACTGTCAAGTGGGCTGGAATGACAAGATGTCCTCACTCCGTCCCTTACTGACCTCAGACTTTGAAGTGTGAGGGTCCGCTCGCCCTGCCTCAGAGCAGGTCCATGGCAAGGCTGGTCTGCTCCGAGTGCTTCCCCATGCTCTGCTAGTGGGAGAGACAGAGAGGGAGAGAGTCTTTCACCACATACGCTGAAACTGCTCCTTTCCTGACTCGGGAAAGCTCCTCATCCAGATCCAATCTGTTCACTTCGTTTTGCTCTGTCTGCTTACAATGAAATAAAGCTTTAAAAACGCTGCAAACTCATTGGTCCGTCTCCAATCATTTCCCAATTCTTCCTAATATTTAATTAATGAATAGCCAACTGTTTTAATGCTTTCGAATTACAAATATCTATCTGTCTGGATACTTGAACACAGTGGAACATGTGTGTACATGGATGTGTGCATGTGTGTGTGTACATATGTACCGGTATTTTTAAAAAATTCATTCATGGGATGTGGGTGTCACTGGCTGAGTCAACACTTATTGTCCATCCCTAATTACCCTGGAGAAGGTGAGCTGTGTGTGTATATATATATATATATTTCAGTCAGTCTGTTATAATGCACCTGATGAACCAAACCTGCAAAGGGTAACCTAATCTCGCTATCACAACAGTTTTACAATTTGTATTTATTTCGAGACGCTTGTCCTGAATTCAGAAGTAATAGGGCCACCAAGACTTTTAGAGATTTTTTTAAAAATCTAAACTAAACTACTTATTAACAAAAGAAAAAACTTTCAAACACAAACATAGGACTACAAATTAGTGTTTCTCGCCCTGTCAATATGTAAATTCTATTGGTTCATATGTCTTCCTCACAATATAAGAACTTTCATGTTGCTACTATTTATCATCAATAGCCCTTGGGAAAAATAAACACACCCTCACCCTTGCTTATCTGGCTAGTTATAAACAGACTGAGATCCCTTTGAAATCCAAATATGGGGAGAAAGCGGGAGCAGGTTATTGAGTTGGATGATCAGCCATGATCACAATGAATGGCGGAGCAGGCTCGAAGGGCCGAATGGCCTTCTCCTGCTCCTAGTTTCTATGGTTGCGGAATGGGGAGGTGAGGGGACTATGTCCCTTCACCTCACCCAGAAGCATGAAAAGCTGATCAGCAAAATGAAAAATAAAACCAGGTTGGCAGCTGAGTGATTCACCACAGCGCTATAAGGAGTGGAGGAAAGCTCAGGCAAGTGATAAAACTGACAAAGCTACAGTACTTATTTTGAGTCTGTATCTGCAAAAAACTAAACTAACACAGAATATCCCGGTCAAGTTGTTCCATTTGCAGCGGCAGATCGATTTCTCCCAGGCGTCACCATGGGAATATGTGGAAGGATGATCGGGACCCGAAAGGTCTCCTACTGAATTTTCTGTAACTTAAAAAAAAATGAATTGATCTAAGTTACAAGAGCTGTTTGTGCTGAAGAGAGAGAGAGAGAAAGGGGGTACTCCTGAGGGGCGGTGGGGTAATGAGCAGTGACAGGCAGGAGCAGAGGAAATGTGAACTTCCGTCAGTTTGACTGTCCTCGTAGGTGGAGCCTCCAAGATCCCTTTATTCCCCGCACTGCTACTTGAAGTTTCGTTTAGAGTATGAGAGTTTTAACTCGT
This sequence comes from Cetorhinus maximus, assembly GCF_964194155.1. Lineage (NCBI taxonomy): Eukaryota > Metazoa > Chordata > Chondrichthyes > Lamniformes > Cetorhinidae > Cetorhinus > Cetorhinus maximus. Next base: position 230,649 of record NW_027596364.1, read on the forward strand.
TAAGTTCAATGTTATAGGAGTATAAATACATTCCTTTATATATGTGTTTGTGCGCAAGGAAGCATTGTATGTGAGCTTTAAAATGCATTTTCTTCCCTAAATTGTCATTTGTGTGTGAAGCCCCATATTAGATTAAAGGAAAAGTATACTCAAACATTCCAAAGTTTTGAGTATAAGGTTCAAGTTGAGATTCCTGGCAAAAATCCCAATTTGAAGGTAGTGTAAAGACAGGGTTTGCCTTTGTTTGAGATGTACCACCCCCTTGCAGACTAGTAGGGAATAACCCTCATCACCAGCTTCCAAGCTGATTGGGATTAATACATACGAGTTGGAATCTAAAATTCTGAGGGAAAAAAAAATACCTGAAATTCAAAAGGAACCGAGAAAAACCAAAAGGCATAAACACACAGTCTAAGTGGTTCCATTGGATAAAAGGGGGTTTCTTTTGAAGAGATGAATTAAATAGGAAAGGAAATCTGCATCCCAACAGCACTGTAATTTGAATTTGGGACAATCTTGAGATGTAAAGTGCAGTGTAATTTAACAGGTTACTTTTGAATAACGAGGATGCTATCTAAGATAAAGAATGTGTCGATAAATATATGGCACTTTTAATCTGGATACAAATCAATACACATGAGAAAGGTAGTTTTAATTTTGATAGTGTAAATTACAGACACAATTTAGTGGGTTACTTTTGAGCCAATAAGATGTTGTTTGAGAAGAAGATAAGGAAGCAAAATTTGTCAATACCTGATTTCTGTTTTAAAACTGTTAGGAGAATACTTTATTGGCCTGCAAAGTCTCTCCAGACAACCTGAACAAGATAAGATGGTAGCTATTGCATGTGTAAAATGGTATGCGCACTTGTAGATATGAAAATGGGAAGTAAATGGAGGCATTCCACCCAGTTAAAGATATATGACCAATCACCAAGTGGTGACCCGGAGAATGGGAGCTGATGTTAATGTGTCCACAGGTCTACCATCCTGGTTATGGGCAGGTCGACACTGGCATGGGAGGCACCAACAGACAACGACAGCAAAAACACTTGCCCACAGCCCAGACAATACCTAGTACTGCCAAAGGGGGTGGTGGGGTACAGGAAAATGGATAAAGAAAGCGAATATCTAGATATCAGACAGGGTCACTACCACCAGCTATCAAATACAGACTGCAACTGCATACAGGATCAATTCCACCATGAATGTGACACTCACTAGGCCAGGGACACCTATCAGGCTCATGAACCCCAGGTGTAGACTTTTGTTAACCAAAGTTTTAAAGTGATATAGAGTTAGATCACAGATCACGCTGAATGTCAGAGCAGGGTTGAGGTATTAAATGGAATCCTCCTCTTCCCATGTGCTATGACCAATATCCTTCTTTCATTCTCTGTGTCTCGGTCTCCCTCTCGATCTGCCTCTCTCTCTCTCTACATTTTACACTCGCTCGGTCTGTGTCTCCTCTTAGTCTCTCTCCCTCTTTCTCTGAGAATCCAGCAATAGTAACACTCAACCAGATAAACCCCGTGACAAGGGCCGAGGGCAAAGGCTTGATGGAACTGACAGCGGAGTTCGGGAAAATGCTGCTCAAAGTCATGGGCAGGACCAGAAAGGCCAACAAAGGACGAAAGGGAAATTGAGAAATGCAGCGCGGCCCGGAAGCCTTTTACATCAATGGGGCAACTCAAAGAGCCGTGAGAATCGGGTGGAGGGTTTATGGTCATTTACAACCTGCAAAGCACGGGTAGGAGGCAGGAGGACTGAGTCTCACCAACCTGGAAAACTCCGGGGGGAATTTAGGTATTAGAGGTTTATACAACAGGGCTACAGCATTGGGAATCTGATACTCTCTATGTAACATTAATGTCACCGATGGTTCCGGTGTGTACACACTAGCTGGGGCCGAGGGTCAACCTGAGGACCACTGGAGAGATTTTCCCCCATTCGGATGGGGGCCAGGCCTGGATAGCTGCTATTGCCAGGAGTTACCCACATACATTATTGAAATGGGGGTATAGATGTTCCATGATATAACTTGAGTACTTGTGCATGCCAGACACCAGCCCAATGCCCCGACATTGTAAGTCCCCCGCCAGATGGGATAGTCAGGTTAGGGAAGCCAAAGCCATTCCTACAGGAAGTGACCATGGTCTCCTTGGGAGTGAGATATAATATCTCGGGGCCACTGTCTGTATCTACAAACCCCGTGTCACAGTCACCAGAGCTCCATAAGGTGGGCTAGGAGCCAATTTAAAAAGGCAGTCAACGATTAGAAATTCCGAATCCTCCTTGGAATTAGGACACACAGGTGAGGTTGAAGAGAACATACTGGGAGATGTAGGTGGGCTGTTTGGAAGCGCCAACCCAGCCCTCAATTCGGGTCAGATCTGCCTCCTGGGTGGGGCACCTGAAACTACCAGAGAGTTACACTTCAATACACACGGAACTGATCCACTCTAACAGCCATAGGGATACAAGGTGAGGGTCTGGCGCAGACTCTCAGTGAGACCCCCACCGCGGTTATAGAAACAGTCGTGTCACAGGCGGCCAGGAGGACATGCGATAGGTTAGCACGAGGTCTGATTGACGGAATAAACTCAGGTATCGAGGACATTAGATTTGAAACGATCCCAGAACACATGTTCAAATCTCCTCCCCACCCTCCCAAGGACCCTCACAACCTTCCTAAATGGTGGTGACCAGAACTGGACACAATATTCTAGTTGGGGCCTAACCAGGGCTTTGTAAACATTCAGCAGAACTTCCCTGTTTCTGTCCTCAATATTCAGATCTTCCACCTTTCCCCTCTTGCCCCCCCCGCAGGCTCAGGCAGCCCACAAGGTCCTCCTGGGGGGATCCTTCAGGAGTCCCAGGCGAGGACTGCACAGGGATTGGGAAGTTTAAACTTCCAATGGGTGTGGAACCTTCCGGAACTCCATTTTAAATCAGAGACTTTGGGAAGTTCTGTCTCACTTCAGCAGAATATTTTCCCAGGGGAGGTTGGAAGGGTTAAAACCGGTTTTACCTCCCAGTTAAACTACAGCACTGACCTCACCCCGAATCCCCACTGGATCCCCCTGACTCCAGCACCCCCACCCCCTGAAACCCACCCGCACCCCTTGACCCACAACCCCTGACCCCCTCCCCCTGACCCCCACCCCCACCCCTTGACCCCCACCCCTTGACTCCCACCCCCACCCCCTGACCACTACCCCCACCCCTTGACCCCCACCCCCTGACCCCCACCCCCTGACCCCCACCCCCACCCCTTGACCCCCACCTCCTGACCCCCACCCCCACCCCTTGACCCCCACCCCCTGACCCCCACCTCTTGACCCCCACCCCTTGACACCCACCCCCTGACCCCCACCCCCACCCCCACCTCCTGAACCCCACCCCTACCCCCTGACCATCGCACCCCACCCCCACCCCTACCCCCACCTCCTGACCCCCACCCCCTGACCACCGCTCCCCAACCCCACCCCCACCCCACCCCCACCCCCACCTCCTGACCCCCACCCCCACCCCCTGACCACCGCTCCCGACCCCAACCCCCATTCCCTGACCACCGATCCCAGCCCCCACCCCCACCCCCTGACCCCCACCTCCTGACCCCCACCCCCACCCCTTGACCCCCACCCCCTGACCCCCACCTCCTGACCCCCACCCCTTGACCCCCACCCCCTGACCCCCACCCCCACCCCCACCTCCTGACCCCCACCCCTACCCCCTGACCATCGCTCCCCACCCCCACCCCTACCCCCACCTCCTGACCCCCACCCCCTGACCACCGCTCCCCAACCCCACCCCCACCCCCACCTCCTGACCCCCACCTCCTGACCCCCACCTCCACCCCCTGACCACCGCTCCCGACTCCAACCCCCATTCCCTGACCACCGATCCCAGCCCCCACCCCCACCCCCTGACCACCCCTCCCGACACCCACCCCCATTCCCTGACCACCGCTCCCCAACCCCACCCCCATTCCCTGACCACCGCTCCCCACCCCCACCCCCATTCCCTGACCGCTCCCCACTCCCACCCCCATTCCCTGACCACCGATCCCCACCCCCACCCCCATTCCCTGACCACTCCCCACCCCCACCCCCATTCCCTGACCACTCCCCACCCCCATTCCCTGAGTACCCCTCCTGACCCCCACCCCCATTCCCTGACCACCGCTCCCCAACCCCACCCCCATTCCCTGACCACCGCTCCCCACCCCCACCCCCATTCCCTGACCACCGCTCCCCACCCCACCCCCATTCCCTGAGTACTCCTCCCGACCCCCACCCCCATTCCCTGAGTACCCCTCCTGGCAGTGACAGTGCGATGACTGAATCTAATGACATGTACTTTCTCTCCCTTACATCCCCGAGAATAGGCAGCTCGCCCTCCAACGCAGGACCCTGGGGAGCCACCCCAGCTGCAGAGGGCCACAGGGCTCCAGCTACACCTGCGTACACCCGCTCTCTGAACCAGGCACCAGCGCAGATACCTGCACCTCGGTGAGCATTAGATCTCCGGCTGGAACATTGGCACTCAGCGGTGAGGGTATGTCACACTCGCTTGAAGTGCAGGCGGAGGCAGAGAGTGCCCTGGGCGCCGGCAGTCGGAGGATTGCTGGAGACCAGGATGATGCTGAGTCAAAAGCAGGTGATGAGCCTCTGGGGTCATCTATTAGGTGGCAGATGTCCAGCAGGATATGTGGGAGAATCTGGCAGAGATCCATGAGGGTATGCGTGCCATGGTCTCTGTTGTGGAGGAGCCCATGAGGAGCATAAGCACTGTGTTGACCCTCATGGCTGAACGCACTACCTCCTCCATTGATAGAGTGGCAACTCTCATGGAGAGGCAGCTCCAGGGACAGAATCAGGGGTTCCTGGGGTTGCGCTTGGACCTGCAAGCCCTCACATCGGCAATGACCTCAGGTGGTCCTGAGAGGAGCCCGCAGAGACGACAAACAGCTTGTGCGCCAATGTGAGGTCGCTCTGGACCTCCCTGCTTGCCATTGATGGACGGGCACCTAGCTGGGATACTGGGTGCCTCATCCATCTCCCATACTGGCACTGAGGCATTCTGGATGATGGCAGCAGCTCCTCCACCCCTCTGCCAGTGACTGTGGCATCTGGGGAGATGCCAGCCATGCCACTGACCACTTCCTCCCCGGCGGGGCCAGCACAGGCTCCACTGGCCAGAGGACGACCGCTAAGGTCATCAAGGCCAATAAGACAGCAGAGTCAGCATGCTGTCTCCAATGCCGCTTCCAGCGAGGGAGGGAGGGTGGGGGCACACCAAGATGCAGCACTTCCAAATGTAAGTTTAAGTGAGTGAGCGCTATCATGAGCACAAGAGGGACTGGTCACAGGTGATTTGGGAGATTCAGTGATGGGAATGCCATTGAACACCAAGGGGCGATGGTTGGATTCTCTCTTGTTGGAGATGGTCATTGCCTGACCCTTGTGTGGCGTGAACGTTACTTGCCACTTGTCAGCCCAAGCCTGGATATTGTCCAGGTCTTGCTGCATTTGGACACGGACTGCTTCAGTATCTGAGGAGTTGTGAATGGTGCTGAATATTGTGCAATCATCAGCGAACATCCCCACTTCTGACCTTATGATGGAAGGAAGGTCATTGATGAAGCAGCTGAAGATGGTTGGGCCGAGGACACTACCCTGAGGAACTCCTGCAGTGATGTCCTGGAGCTGAGATGACTGACCTCCAACAACCACAACCATCTTCCTTTGTGCTAGGTGTGACTCCTAACTACCTCTTCACACGTCTGTTCTATAATTCTATTTGTTGACTGGACATTTAGTTCCTGGTTAACCTGGTCTCGTCTGGCCCCTCCTCCGCTCTCTGCTGTTTCTTTTTATATTTTCATTTTCGGTGAATCCTTGTCCCAGATGAAGTCAGTTGAATGTTGCCAGGTTACATTGACCCGCCCCATTAAAGGGAGATAACTCTGTGAACAGCCAGTTTCTGGGAACTACAACTTACAGGAATGGTTCCAGCGGCAGCTCCAGAGACCCAGCCAGCGGCTGCCGTGGAGAAGGTTAACAATCTCGGCACAGCCAGTCACCACAGTCACCGCTCAACCAATCAACACCCTGCCTGATACGGCACTGTCAGGAGGAAGATCAGGAGTGGGAGATGTTCATCAAAGCCTGCCCTGCCTGTGCTGAGTCAGCCTCCCCGTGGATAGTGGGACAGACAGCCCCGAGTGGCTGATCAGTCAAGACTGGGCTTTGCTGCAGGTAACACTCCACGGCTCTTCACTCAACATCTGCAGCAACATCTGGCGCTGCGAAATCTCACGTGTGATGAAAGAGGCGAGTGGTCGGAAGAAAGTTCCTGGGTGAAGGATGGAGACCTGAGGAACTGACAGGAGGGTCGGGAATGTCCTTGGGATGAAACAGGGTAGAAATCGGTTTCTCTATTCCTCTCTCCGCCTCTATATCAGAAAGAGTTTGTGTCAGGTCTGGGCGCTTTGCTGTGTGAATGGTGAGCTGCTTCTGAAGAGATGCACAAGGTTAGTTGATGATATTCTGTCAAACTAATGTGCAGTCTACAGGAATGGTATTTTCAGGAGAGGATTGGGTGGGATATGGAATTCTCCTCTGAGATTGGACTCGAAACGTTAACTCTGTTTCTCTCTCCACGGACACTGCCAGACCTGCTGAGTTTTCCCAGCATTTTCTGTTTTTGTTTCAGATTTCCAGCATCCGCAGTATTTTGCTTTTATCATAACACAGAATGGACTCCCTGTTTGTTATAAACTTTCACACGGGTCTGTGGAGTGGGAGTAGAGCCCATAGGACCCACAGCACCAACCTCCTGGTAACTGAACAGATGACTGGCCAAAGCTGGTGAGATGTATGGAGGGAGTCACACTGGGAATTCCTGGTGACCGTGCTCTGATGCTGGATCGATGGTACATTGTGGAGATCCTGTCTGATCACTGGTCTAGGAGTCCTTGATGCTGACACTGGATCCACTTTCAGTTTGTGAATTCAGTTACACGGCGCAGTGAAAATGTGTTGCACATTGAAGTGAAGGACACTGGGTCTCATGGATACCTCATATCACCTTAACCCCTACCTCTCCCCGTCACCGGGGGAGGAAGATACAATCTAAGGGAGAATTGCGATAGTCTGTAGAGTTTGATTAAAAAACTTGAGGTTGAATTTCCATGGGTAGATTCTCTAGACTGTCCACTGTATTTACTTGGAACCTGCAGCGTCCCCGGAGAAATGGTGTTACAGCCGATTTGGGCACCGCACTTTGGGAAGGATGTCAAGGCTGAAGGGATGGTGCAAGGGGAGATTTACCGGAATGGGACCAGGGATGAGGGATTTCATTTAAATGGTGTGACTAGCAAAGTGAGGATTGAGAGAATCATCGTGGATTTGAAGGGAGAGGTCAGGAGGAGCTGGACAATATGCTTCAGTCTGTGTTTCCCACATAGTAAAACCCAGCTTGGCCATCCATGCCTGGTGCTGCTTTGAGACAGAAGTATATGAAGGAGAGCAGCATCTGCCAGTCACTCACAGGACAAAATCCCCACCTCCTCCCATCCTCTCTCCACCCGCCCCCACTACCAACTCTCACCGCCTGGGTTCAATTATTCCCTGTCAGTCCCTCTAACCCTGTCGAATCTTCATTCATTCCGCTCTGGGGTTTGTCTCCAGGTCTCAGAGTGGGCTGGACCTGGAACAGCAAATAACAATAATTCCTGTGTATTGCAGTGAAAGTCCTGAGGGAATTACCGAACTGAATGTGTTCAGCAGCAGCGCAGGAACATTGAAACTGAAAGTGGTTTGAATCAGGAAGAGCTGAGTGTGAACATGGCTTCCAGGCGGCAGGAGGAGAGTTGGACCGAGGAAACGGTCTGTTCCATTTGGCTCGATTTCTTCACCGACGCGGTTTCCCTGGAGTGTGGACACAGCTTCTGCTGCTCCTGTGTCACCCAGTGTTGGGAGAAGCAGAAGAATTCCTGCCCGGAATGTAGACAGGGGTTGCCAGAGAGAAGCCTCAGGATAAACTGGGCCTTAGCGAGTCTGGCTGAGAAAGCTCGACAATTACAACTGAATCTTCAGTGTGAGGAGCATGTGGAGGAGCTGGAGCTGGTTCTGTGAAACAGACAAGAGGCTGATGTTCAAAACAAAAACAGAATTACCTGGAAAAACTCAACAGGTCTGCAGCATCGGTGGAGAAGAAAAGAGTCGATGTTTCGAGTCCTCACGACCCTTCAGCAGAACTGAGTGTAGTTAGGAGAGGGGTGCAATATAAGCTGGTTTAAGGTGGGGGGCGGGGGGAGAGAAGTTGGGGGGTGGGGTGGTTGTAGGGACAAGCAAGCAGTGATAGGAGCAGTTAATCAAAAGATGTTACAGACAAAGGAACAGAGAGGTGTTAAAGGTGGTGATATTATCTAAGAAAAGTGCTAATTAAGAATGGATGGCAGGACACTCAAGGTACAGCTCTAGTGGGGGTGGGGTGGAAAGACTAACAAGGTATTAGTTGTAGATTTAAAAATAATGGAAATAGTAACATTAATACATTTGTTTAACATGAACACATCGGTTGCACAATTGACTGGGACGATGCCTGCATTTCACTGGTAAATATACCAATACATTGCAATGCACAGGTTGTGTTGATGTGCTTTTGCCCAGTTCGTTATGAGCGATGCAATTAAGGGCAAGTTTTTGCTGCTAGTTTCGCCTCCTTTCTCCTCTCCTCCTCTGTCAGCGAAGTAAACTCACACCGAAGTTCAGAAACAGGCGGGAGAATGTCCCCGACACCAATTCTCAAACCAAAGGCAGCCCTGAGACGAGCAACAACCCCCCCTCTCAATCTGCCGAGCTGTCCAGAGAGACGTCTGGAGTGAAAAAAAGGTCCACATATGCCAATTCCCAAACCTTTAACTCGAGTCCGGCAGAAACCCCGAGAGCAGCAAACGGCAGTGGCAATTAGCTGCAACTTTTCAGAGCACCTTCTGCTGCTGCTGCTTCCCCTTCTTGGGCGTCTACATGGGTCACCAAATCAGCAAAAGAAAGGAGATAAAATAACTTATGGGCTGATGGCAATAAAGGGAAGAAAAGAACTTGACGGTTCTGAACACAGATGCCTTGTATTCAGATATAAGACTCATCGAAACTGACCCAAATTATTTAACTGGAAAGGCTCTTTCCTCCGAGTAAGAAGGTTGAGGAGGGAGTGCTGCACTGCCGGAGGTGCCGTCTTTCGGATGACATATTAAGCCGAGGCCCCATTCTGCCCTCTCAAGTGGTTGTAAAAGATTCCAGGGCACTATTTGGAAGAAAAGCAGCGGAGTTATCCCTGGCGTCCTAACCAATATTTATCCCTCAGTCAACATCTCACACACACAAAACCGATTCTATGGGCATGTTCACATTGTGCTCTTGCTGTGCTCAAATTGGCTGCTGAGTTTCCTACGTTACACAATGATTACACCAACAACATACTGGCTGTAAAACGCATTAAGGTGCCATGTTTATAGTCCCTATTTCTGGACTCCCCACAATTGGAAACATCTTCAACGAATCCATTGAATCGACCCCTGTCATAATTCTAAAGTCCTCTCTCAGGTCTCCCTTTTTGGAGAGTAAAGGTCAATAATCTTTTAATGTAGCCTCTCAGTTCTTGTGCAGTTTTTTTAATGCATCGTCCTGTGTTACCTTTTGTGTAATACCCCTTGTTCTGTTCCCTGTCTGCAGCAATCAGATTTGACAATGCTAATGGAGTTTGGAACAACGTGAGTGTCAGTCACTGCTTTCTGGATATAGAGGGTGGTGAACCTTTGGATTCTCTTCCACAACAGGTGGTGGAAACAGAGTCTGTGAATATTTTTAAGACCGAGCTGGGTAGATTCTCGATGAACAAGGGGGTAGAAGGTTATCGGGGGAAGACAGGAATGTGGGGTTGAGGTTACAATCAGATCAGCCAGGATGTTATAGAATGGGGGAGCAGGTTCGAGGGGCTGAATGGCCTATTCCTGCTCCTAATTCGAATGTTCGTATGTGTGTATGTCAACTCAGATTTGGGCTTTGTTTATTTCAGGAGGAAGCAGCTCGGAAGAGGAGGTAGGACCTGGATTTTTCTGAAACTCAGTGCAAGTTTTGCTAAAATTACTCAGGACACTGTTTATGGTCAATTTGTAATCAACTGTTTAATATTTACAGGATTAGCGAGGAGTTGGAAATGGTGTCACTAGTAGATGGTGTCCTGTCCATCGAAAGACTCAACAGCCCTTTTCCGTGTCCAGTGTGGGGAGAGATGCTGGATTCCATTAACCCTGGTAAAGCTCAGATAAACTCCTTTCTCCTGACTTACACCTTATCGTTTGAATCATTCTGTCCACAGAGAGCAAAATGAGAGGCTGGCACTTACTGGAGGTGACAGGGTCCTGCCCACCACCTCACTGTGCCACTCACAGGACTGCAGTGCGCCTACCCCAGGGTCAAGGAGCCAGTGTGGATGCCCTGCCAGTCAGCGATTGGCAGCTATACTGAATGGCCACTGGACAGGCAGCTCCTGCCCTCGGTCTGACTCCTACAGACAAGGCCCAGGTTCATAGAGGGACTCAGGCACAGAGGGTAAGTGATGGTGGGAGAGTGTTTGTGGGCTGGAGGGCATAGGGGCAGGGGGTAAGGGTATGGGGCAGGGGGTAAGGGTATGGGTGCAGGCAGTAAGGGTATGGGGGCAGGGGAATAAGGTCCATGGGGGCAGGGGCTAAGGGTATGGGGCAGGGGGTAAGTGTATGGGGGCAGGGGGTAAGAGTATGGGGGCAGGGGGTAAGTGTATGGGGGCAGGGGGGAAGTGTATGGGGCAGGGGGTAAGGGTATGGGGGCAGGGGATAAGGTCCATGGGGGCAGGGGGTAAGGGTATGGGGGCAGGGGATAAGGTCCATGGGGGCAGGGGGTAAGGGTATGGGGGCAGGGGATAAGGTCCATGGGGGCAGGGGGTAAGGGTATGGGGGCAGGGGGTAAGGGTATGGGGGCAGGGGGTAAGGGTATGGGGGCAGGGGGTAAGTGTATGCGGGCAGGGGGGAAGTGTATGGGGCAGGGGGTAAGGGTATGGGGGCAGGGGATAAGGTCCATGGGGGCAGGGGGTAAGGGTATGGGGGCAGAGGGTAAGGGTATGGGGGCAGGGGGTAAGGGTATGGGGGCAGGGGGTAAGGGTATGGGGGCAGGGGGTAAGGGTATGGGGGCAGAGGGTAAGGGTATGGGGGCAGGGGGTAAGGGTATGGGGGCAGGGGGTAAGGGTATGGGGGCAGGGGGTAAGGGTATGGGGGCAGGGGATAAGGTCCATGGGGGCAGGGGATAAGGTCCATGGGGGCAGGGGGTAAGGGTATGGGGGCAGGGGGTAAGGGTATGGGGGCAGGGGGTAAGGGTATGGGGGCAGGGGGTAAGGGTATGGGGGCAGGGGGTAAGGGTATGGGGGCAGGGGATAAGGTCCATGGGGGCAGGGGGTAAGGGTATGGGGGCAGAGGGTAAGGGTATGGGGGCAGGGGGTAAGGGTATGGGGGCAGGGGGTAAGGGTATGGGGGCAGGGGGTAAGGGTATGGGGGCAGGGGGTAAGGGTATGGGGGCAGGGGGAGATGTTTCAGCAGATTACAACACTCCCAGTTCCAGGTGCCTCGATGGTAAACTGAGCGAATAAGGGACCCCCACCCCATCACCAGGAGTCAGCAAGAAAACCCCCGACCAGAATGTATCGCTTCACCTGTCTCTGTGTTAAATTACACCTTCCCTGTGTCCTGCCCACTTCACTGTCTGTCTCTGTGTTAAATTACACCTTCCCTGTGTCCTGCCCACTTCACTGTCTGTCTCTGTGTTAAATTACACCTTCCATGTGTCCTGCACACTTCACCGCATGTCTCTGTGTTAAATTACACTTTCCCTGTGTCCTGCCCACTTCACTGCTGGTCTCTGTGTTAACTTACACCTTCCCTGTGTCCTGCCCACTGCACTGCCTGTCTCTGTGTTAAATTACACCTTCCCTGTGTCCTGTCACTTCACTGGCTGTCCCTGTGTTAAATTACACCTTCCCTGTGTCCTGCCCACTTCACTGCCTGTCTCTGTCTTAAATTACACCTTCCCTGTTTCCTGCCCACTTCACTGCCTGTCTCTGTGTTAAATTACACCTTCCCTGTGTCCTGCCCACTTCACTGCCTGTCGCTGTGTTAAATTACACCTTCCCTGTGTCCTACCCACTACACTGCCTGTCCCTGTGTTAAATTACAACATCTCTGTGTCCTGATCACTTCACTTCCTGTCTCTGTGTTAAATTACACCTTCCCTGTGTCCTGTCCACTTCACTCCCTGTCTCTGTGTTAAATTACACCGTCACTGTGTCCTGCCCACTTCACTGCCTGTCTCTGTGTTAAATTACACCTTCCCTGTGAACGGCCCACTTCACTGCCTGTCTCTGTGTTAAATTACACCTTCCCTGTGTCCTGCCCACTTCACTGACTGTCTCTGTGTTAACTTACACCTTCCCTTTGTCCTGCCCACTTCACTGCCTGTCTCTGCGTTAAATTACATCTTCCCTGTGTCCTGCCCACTTCACTGCCTGCCTCTGTGTTAAATTACACCTTCCCTGTGTCCTGCCCACTTCACTGCCTGTCTCTGTGTTAAATTATACCTTCACTGTGTCCTGCCCACTTCATTGCCTGTCTCTGTTTTAACTTACACCTTCCGTGTGTCCTTCCCACTTCACTGCCTGTCTCTGAGTTAAATTACACCTTCCCTGTGTCCTGCCCAATTCACTGCCTGTCTCTGTGTTAAATTACACATTCGCTGTGTCCTGCCATCTTCATTACCTGTCTCTGTGTTAAATTACACCTTCGCTGTTTCCTGCTCACTTCACTGCCTGTCTCTGTGTTAAATTACACCTTCCCTGTGTCCTGCCCACTTCACTGCCTGTCTCTGTGTTAAATTACACATTCCCTGTTTCCTGCCCACCACTGCCTGTCTCTGTGTTAAATTACACCTTCCCTGTATCCTGCCCACTTCACTGCCTGTCTCTGTGTTAAATTACACCTTTCCTGTGTCCTGCCCACTTCACTGCCTGTCTCTGTGTTAAATTACACCTTCCCTGTGTCCTGCCCACTTCACTGCCTGTCTCTGTCTTAAATTACACCTTCCCTGTTTCCTGCCCACTTCACTGCCTGTCTCTGTGTTAAATTACACCTTCCCTGTGTCCTGCCCACTTCACTGCCTGTCGCTGTGTTAAATTACACCTTCCCTGTGTCCTACCCACTACACTGCCTGTCCCTGTGTTAAATTACAACATCTCTGTGTCCTGATCACTTCACTTCCTGTCTCTGTGTTAAATTACACCTTCCCTGTGTCCTGTCCACTTCACTCCCTGTCTCTGTGTTAAATTACACCGTCACTGTGTCCTGCCCACTTCACTGCCTGTCTCTGTGTTAAATTACACCTTCCCTGTGAACGGCCCACTTCACTGCCTGTCTCTGTGTTAAATTACACCTTCCCTGTGTCCTGCCCACTTCACTGACTGTCTCTGTGTTAACTTACACCTTCCCTTTGTCCTGCCCACTTCACTGCCTGTCTCTGCGTTAAATTACATCTTCCCTGTGTCCTGCCCACTTCACTGCCTGCCTCTGTGTTAAATTACACCTTCCCTGTGTCCTGCCCACTTCACTGCCTGTCTCTGTGTTAAATTATACCTTCACTGTGTCCTGCCCACTTCATTGCCTGTCTCTGTTTTAACTTACACCTTCCGTGTGTCCTTCCCACTTCACTGCCTGTCTCTGAGTTAAATTACACCTTCCCTGTGTCCTGCCCAATTCACTGCCTGTCTCTGTGTTAAATTACACATTCGCTGTGTCCTGCCATCTTCATTACCTGTCTCTGTGTTAAATTACACCTTCGCTGTTTCCTGCTCACTTCACTGCCTGTCTCTGTGTTAAATTACACCTTCCCTGTGTCCTGCCCACTTCACTGCCTGTCTCTGTGTTAAATTACACATTCCCTGTTTCCTGCCCACCACTGCCTGTCTCTGTGTTAAATTACACCTTCCCTGTATCCTGCCCACTTCACTGCCTGTCTCTGTGTTAAATTACACCTTTCCTGTGTCCTGCCCACTTCACTGCCTGTCTCTGTGTTAAATTACACCTTTCCTGTGTCCTGCCCACTTCACTGCCTGTCTCTGTGTTGAATTACACCTTCCCTGTGTCCTGCCCACTTCATTGCCTGTCTCTGTGTTAAATTACACCTTCCCTGTATCCTGCCAACTTCACTGCCTGTCTCTGTGTTAAATTACACTTACCAATGTCCTGCCCACTTCACTGCCTGTCTCTGTGTTAAATTACACCTTCCCTGTGTCCTGCCCACTTCACTGCCCGTCTCCTTGTTAATTTACACATTCCCTGTGTCCCGCCCACTTCACTGACTGTCTCTGTGTTAAATTACACCTTCCCTGTGTCCTGCCCACTTCACTGCCTGTCTCTGTGTTAAATTACACCTTCGCTGTGTCCTGCCCTCTTCATTACCTGTCTCTGTGTTAAATTACACCTTCGCTGTTTCCTGCCCACTTCACTGCCTGTCTCTGTGTTAAATTACACCTTCCCTGTGTCCTGCCCACTTCACTGCCTGTCTCTGTGTTAAATTACACCTTCCCTGTGTCTTTCCCACTTCACTGCCTGTCTCTGTGTTAAATTCCACATTCCCTGTGTCCTGCCCACTTCACCGCCTGTCTCTGAGTAAAATTACACCTTCCCTGTGTCCTGCCCAATTCACTGCGTGTCTCGGTGTTAAATTACACGTTCCCTGTGTCCTGCCCACCTGACTGACTGTCTCTGTTTTAAATTACACCTTCCCTGTGTCCTGCCCACTTCACTGCCTGTCTCTGTGTTAAATTACACTTTTCCTGTGACCTGCCCACTTCACTGCCTGTCTCTGTTAAATTATACCTTCGCTGTTTCCTGCCCACTTCACTGCCTGTCTCTGTGTTAAATTGCACCTTCCCTGTGTCCTGCCCACTTCACTGCCTGTCTCTCTGTTAAATTACACATTCCCTGTTCCTGCCCACCACTGCCTGACTCTGTGTTAAATTACACCTTCCCTGTATCCTGCCCACTTCACTGCCTGTCTCTGTGTTAAATTACACCTTCCCTGTGTCCTGCCCACTTCAATGCCTGTCTCTGTGTTAAATTACACCTTCCCTGTGTCCTGCCGACTTCACTGTCTGTCTCTGTGTTAAATTACACCTTCCCTGTGTCCTGCCGACTTCACTGCCTGTCTCTGTGTTAACTTACACCTTCCCTGTGTCCTGCCCACTTCACTGCCTGTCTCTGTGTTAAATTACATCTTCCCTGTGTCCTGCACACTTCACTGCCTGTCTCTGTGTTAAATTACACCTTCCCTGTGTCCTGCCCACTTCACTGCCTGTCTCTGTGTTAAATTACACCTTCCCTGTGTCCTGCCCATTTCACTGCCTGTCTCTGTGTTAAATTACACCTTCCCTGTGACCTGCCCACTTCACTGCCTCTCTCCGTGTTAAATTACACCTTCGCTGTGTCCTGCCCTCTTCATTACCTGTCTCTGTGTTAAATTACACCTTCGCTATTTCCTGCCCACTTCACTGCCTGTCTCTGTGTTAAATTACACCTTCCCTGTGTCCTGCCCACTTCACTGCCTGTCTCTGTGTTAGATTACACCTTCCCTGTGTCCTGCCCACTTCATTGCCTGTCTCTGTGTTAAATTACACTTCCCCTGTGTCCTGCCCAATTCACTGCATTTCTCTGTGTTAAATTACACCTTCCCTGTGTCCTGCCCACTTCACTGACTTTCTCTGTTTTAAATTACACCTTCCCTGTGTACTGCCCACTTCACTGCCTGTCTCTGTGTTAAATTACACCTTCACTGTGACATGCCCTCTTCACTGCCTGTCTCTGTGTTAAATTACACCTTCGCTGTGTCCTGCCCACTTCATTGCCTGTCTCTGTGTTAAATTACACCTTCGCTGTTTCCTGCCCACTTCAATGCCTGTCTCTGTGTTAAATTAGACCTTCCCCGTGTCCTGCCCACTTCACTGGCTGTCTCTCTGTTAAATTACACATTCCCTGTTTGCTGCCCACCACTGCCTGACTCTGTGTTAAATTACACCTTCCCTGTATCCTGCCCACTTCTCTGCCTGTCTCTCTGTTAAATTACACCTTCCCTGTGTCCTGCCCACTTCAATGCCTGTCTCTGTGTTAAATTACACCTTTCCTGTGTCCTGCCCACTTCACTGCCTGTCTCTGTGTTAAATTACACCTTCCCTGTCTCCTGCCCACTTCACTGCCTGTCTCTGTCTTAAATTACACCTTCCCTGTGTCCTGCCCACTTCACTGCCTGTCTCTGTGTTAAATTACACCTTCCCTGTGTCCTGCATACTTCTCTGCCTGTCTCTGTGGTGCTGAAACCTGTAACTATCATTTTTGCTGTTTAATACACTTGTGAGTTTTGTATCACCTATAAACTTTCAAGTTGGGCACTGAATTCCCCAAGTCCTGTCCATTCGTATATATGTCAAAAAGATCAATGATCCTAATATTGACGCCCGGGGGAACACCCCTGTATACTCCCCTCCTGTGTAACACACCCCGCTGTATACTCACCTCGTAGCTAACATTCCCCGCTGTATACTCCCCTCCTGTCTAACTCTCCCCGCTGTATACTCCCCTCCTGTCTAACACTCCCCCCGCTGTATACTCCCCTCCTGTCTAACACTCCCCGCTGTATACTCCCCTCCTGTCTAACACTCCCCCCGCTGTATACTCCCCTCCTGTCTAACACTCCCCGCTGTATACTCCCCTCCTGTCTAACACTCCCCGCTGTATACTCCCCTCCTGTCTAACACTCCCCCCGCTGTATACTCCCCTCCTGTCTAACACTCCCCCCGCTGTATACTCCCCTCCTGTCTAACACTCCCCGCTGTATACTCCCCTCCTGTCTAACACTCCCCGCTGTATACTCCCCTCCTGTCTAACACTCCCCCCGCTGTATACTCCCCTCCTGTCTAACACTCCCCCCGCTGTATACTCCCCTCCTGTCTAACTCTCCCCGCTGTATACTCCCCTCCTGTCTAACACTCCCTGCTGTATACTCCCCTCCTGTATACCACTCCCCGCTGTATACTCCCCTCCTGTATAACTCTCCCCGCTGTATACTCCCCTCCTGTCTAACACTCCCCGCTGTATACTCCCATCCTGTATACAACTCCCCGCTGTATACTCCCCTCCTGTCTAACACTCCGCGCTATATACTCCCCTCCTATTACCACTCCCCGCTGTATACACCCCTCCTGTATACCAAACCCCGCTGTATACTCCCCTCCTGTCTAACTCTCCCCACTGTATACTCCCCTCCTGTCTAACACTCCCCGCTGTATACTCCCCTCCTGTCTAACTCTCCCCGCTGTATACGCCCCTCCTATCTAACACTCCCCGCTGTATACTCCCCTCCTGTCTAACACTCCCTGCTGTATACTCCCCTCCTGTCTAACTTTCCCCACTGTATACTCCCATCCTGTCTAACACTCCCCGCTGTATACTCCCCTCCTGTATAACACTCCCCGCTGTATACTCCCCTCCTGTATAACACTCCCCGCTGTATACTCCCCTCCTGTCTAAATCTCCCTGCTGTATACTCCCCTCCTGTCTAACTCTCCCCGCAGTATACTCCCCTCCTGTCTAACACTCCCCGTTGTATACTCCCCTCCTGTCTAACACTCCCCCCGCTGTATACTCCCCTGCTATCTAACTCTCCCCCTCTATACTCCCCTCCTGTCTAACTCTCCCCGCTGTATACTCCTCTCCTGTCTAACTCTCCCCGCTGTATACTCCTCTCCTGTCTAACACTCCCCGCTGTATACTCCCCTCCTGTCTAACACTTGCCGCTGTATCCTCCCATTCTGTCTAACTCTCCCCGATGTATGCTCCCCTCCTGTCTTACACTCCCCGCTGTATACTCCCCTCCTGTCTAACACTCCCCGCTGTATACTCCCCTCCTGTCTAACACTCCCCCCGCTGTATACTCCCCTCCTGTCTAACTCTCCCCGCTGTATACTCCCCTCCTGTCTAACTCTCCCCGCTGTATACTCCCCTCCTGTCTAACACTCCCCCCGCTGTATACTCCCCTCCTGTCTAACTCTCCCCGCTGTATACTCCCCTCCTGTCTAACACTCCCCCCGCTGTATACTCCCCTCCTGTCTAACACTCCCCCCGCTGTATACTCCCCTCCTGTCTAACTCTCCCCGCTGTATACTCCCCTCCTGTCTAACACTCCCCGCTGTATACTCCCCTCCTGTCTAACTCTCCCCGCTGTATACTCCCCTCCTGTCTAACACTCCCCGCTGTATACTCCCCTCCTGTCTAACACTCTCCGCTATTCTCCGCTTTCTGTCTCTTAGCCAGATCTGTATCCATGTCCCTCTAATCCCAAGTTTTAACGTTATTGATAAGTCTCATGTGGGACCTTGTGAAATGCTTTTTTTAAGTTGCTGAATAGATCAGCCACACTCTCCTCATCCAATCTCTCCACCAGACCATCAAAGCGACACAGCCTAACAATCTTTCCGCTTTTACAATTTCCTGCTGACTTTCATTTCGAACTCACACTTTCCTAAAGACCAATTCACTTTCTCCCAGATCATTATCTCCATTAGTTCCCCTGCCTCTGATGTTAGGCTGACTGACCAGGTCTACCCCTGCCCTGTTTTTAGGACAGGGGTGTACCATTTACATCCCTCCAGCCCTCCGCCAGCACCTCAACATTCAAAAGGATGGGCAGAGGTCTTCCCTCCATCAGTAACATAGGATCATCCCAACCGGATTCAATCACTTGTTCTTCATTGTGAGAAATCCATGTCCAAACCCACTCGCTCCCACCTTTATACACACATCACAGCTCCATCTACACCTCCTACTTGGCAGGCAGTCTCGCCTGACTATAGATGTCTTTCTCTCACCCAGTCGATGGGTTCTGAGATGGTCGATAAGTCCAGTACCTGACCTGCAGATTCTGTCCTCATGTGGATCAGTTCGTCGATAGGTTAAGATTATAAGATCATAAGAAATAGGTGCAGGAGGAGGCCACTCGGCCCCTCAAGCCTGCTGCACCAGTCAATAAGATCATGGCTGATCTGATTGTCCACTTTCCTGCCTGTCCACTATAGACTCCCTTGTCGATCAAAAACCTGTCTAACTCGGCCTTGAATATATCCAGTGACCCAGCCCCCACTGCTCTCTGGGGAAGAGTGTTCCAAACACTATTTAAACCTCAGCCAGAAGACACTCCTTTTCTTTTCTGTCATAAATGTAGGACCCCTTATTTTTAACAGTAGCCCCGAGTTCCAGATTCCCCCACAAGGGGAAACATCCTCTTATTGTCCACCCTGTCAAGCCCACTTGATATCTTATACATTTCAATAAGATCCCCACCATCTACAAGGCACAAGTCAGGAGTGTGATGGAATACTCCCCACTTACCTGGATGAGTGCAGCTCCAACAACACTCAAGAAGCTCGATACCGTCCAGGACAAAGCAGCCCCGCTTGATTGGCACCACATCCACAAACATTCACTCCCTCCACCACCGCCGCACAGTAGCGGCAGTGTGTGTACCATCTACAAGATGCACTGCAGGAACTTACCAAGGCTCCCTCGACAGCACCTTCCAAACCCACGACTACTACCATCTAGAAGGACAAGGGCAGCAGATAGATGGGAACACCACCACCTGGAAGTTCCCCTCCAAATCACTCACCATCCTGACTTGGAAATATATCGCCGTTCCTTCACTGTCGCTGGGTCAAAATCCTGGAACTCCCTCCCTAACAGCACTGTGGGTGTACCTACACCACATGGACTGCAGCGGTTCAAGAAGGCAGCTCACGACCACCTTCTCAAGAGGCAATTAGGGGTGGGCAATAAATCCTGGCCCAGCCAGCGAAGCTCACATCCCGTGAATGAATAAAAAACAAAGATCACATGATGCTTCTAAACTCCAGAGTGTAGACCCAACCTGCTCAACCTTTCCTCATTAGACAAACCCCTTCATCCCAGGCACCAGCCAAGTGAACCTTCTCTTACCTTTCTCCAGTTCAAGTATGTCTGTCCCTAAGTAAGGAGATCAAAACTGGATACCATACCCAGTTATGGTCTCACCAATGCCCTGTATAGTTGTAGCAGGACATCCCTACTTTTATGCTCCATCCAACATACAGGCCAATATTCCATTTGCCTTCCTAACAACAGTATGTTAACTTCTTGGGATTCATGTACCAGAACACCCAGGTCCCTCTGTACTGCAACATTCTGCAGTCTCTAACCATTTAGCTAACCTATTGCTTTTCAATTCTCCCTGCCAAAGTGGACAACCTCAGATTTTGCCACACTTTATCCATCAGGAAAAAGTTTAGCCACCCATTCAACCTATTTAAAGATCATTTTGCAGACTCTTTGTATCCTTCTCACAGCTTGCACTCCTACATAATAAGGCATAACCTCGCACCATCAGAAAATTTGGCTGCTATACAACTGATCCCTTTATCCAAGTCATTAGTGTAGGCCTTTAGTGTTTGAGGCCCCGGCACTGATCCCTGTGGCACACCATTGGCTACTTTGTCAATCTGCAAATGACAAACTTATCCTGATTCTCTGCTTTCTGTTAGACAATTGTCTATCCATACAGATATTTCCCCTCTAACACCATGACCTCTAACCTTGTGCATGGACCTTT
Source organism: Cetorhinus maximus (assembly GCF_964194155.1). Taxonomy (NCBI): domain Eukaryota; kingdom Metazoa; phylum Chordata; class Chondrichthyes; order Lamniformes; family Cetorhinidae; genus Cetorhinus; species Cetorhinus maximus. The sequence goes on from NW_027596364.1 coordinate 251,428, forward strand.
CATGTGGCACCTTGTCAAATGATTTTTTGGAAATCCAAATACACCACATCTTCTGGTTCCCCTTTATCCATCGCTGCTTGCTACATCCTAAAAGAACTCTAATAAATTTGTCAAATGTGATTTCCCTTTCACAAAACCATGTTGACTCTGCCTGATTGTATTCTAATTTTCTAAATGTCCTGCTTCTACCTCCTTAATAATGGATTCCAGCATTTTCCCATTGGAAGATTTTAGACTAACTGGCCTATAGTTTCCTGTTCTTTGTCTCCAACCTTTATTGAGCAGCAGTGTTACATTGGAGGTTTGGCAATGTGTTGAGGCTTTTCCAGCATGTAGAAATTTTTTAGAGATTACAGCCAGTGGAGCCACTATTTATGTAGCTACTCCTTCAAGACTCTCGGACGCAGGCCTGATGGTCCAGGGGATTTGTCAGCCTTCCATCCCATTAGTTTCCCTAGTATTTTTTCTCTAGTGATCATAATTGTTTGAAGTTCCTCCCTCCCTCTTGCCCCCGGTTTTTCCAGTATTCTCCGGATGTTTTTTTTGTGTTTTTCACTGTGGTGACAGAGACAAAATACTTGTTCAAAGTCTCTGCCACTTCCTTGTTTCCCGTTATTAACTCTGAGTCTCACTTCCTAAAGGACCAACATACGAACATAGGAATTAGGAGCAGGAATAGGCCACTCGGCCCCTCGAGCTTGCTCCACCATTCGATAAGATCATGGCTGATCTGCCTGCGTTTTGAATTCCACACTCCCACATACCCCCAATAATACACTTTAGTCACTCTCTCTTCCTTTTTTGTATACTTGTGCAAAGTTTCATTGTCTATTTTCATATTTCATATTTCTTGGCAGTTAACACACTCTGATTTTTCTCTCTATTAATTTTTCAGTCATCCTTTGCTGGCTTCTATCATTTTCCCGATCTTCCGAAATACCAGTGCTCTTCACAGCATTGTACACCTTTCCTCTCAATTTGATATATTCTGTACCTTCCTCAGCTGGCCACATCTAATCTCTTAACTTGTTTTTCCCATTCAAGATTAACATCTCTGTCTTCGTATCTTTATAATTGCCTAAATTTAAGTTTAAGGCTCAAGTTTCAGACCCACATTTCTCACCCTGAAATTGAATATGAAATTCAATCATTTTTGATCACTCTTATCAAGAAGATTCTTTACTATGAGGTCATCAATTAATCCTGCCTCATTACCAGGTCTAAAATAGCCAATTCCTGGTATTGTTCAAAGAAACTGTCCCAAATAAACTCTATGGACTCATCTTCCAGGCTATCTTTGCCAATCTGATTCATCCAAAGATTAAAGTCTCCCATGTTTATTTCAGTCCTTTTCTTACAAGCCCCATTATATCTAGATTTATACTCTGCCCTACAGTGTAACTACTTTCATGGGGCCTATAAACCACCCCCAGTAGCAACTCCTTTCTTTGCTGTTCCTGATCTCCACCCAAGCTAATTCTACATTTGGATTCTCTGAACTAAGCTCATTTATCACTCCTGTTCTGGTCTCATCCTTTATTGACAGAGTGACCCCACTTCCTCTTCCTTTCTTCCTGCCCTTCCAAAATGTCATATTTCCTGGAATATTCAGTCCCCATCATGACTTTGCAGCCAAGTCTCTGTAATGATTGTCACATCACATTCATTGAGCACCATTTGTGCTGTCAATTCATCTATCTTGTTACGCATGTTGTGTGCATTCAGGCAAGGAGCCCTTAATTCTGTCTTTTTACCATTTTTCCCCACTCTGACCTTATTTAGGACCAGGAGGCCATTCAGCCCATCGAGCCTGCTCTGCTCCTCAATACGATCATGGCTGATTGAACACTTCAATGTCTTTCCCCCACCCTATCCCCTTAACACTTTATGTCATTGGTATTTTATGTCTTTAATCTCTGTTTTAAACACACTCAGTGACTGAACTTCCACAACCCTCTGGGGTAGAGAATTCCAAAGATTCACAACCCTCTGAGTAAAGACATTTCCCCTCATCTCGGTCCTAAGTGTCTCCCCCGATCCCCAGTGAGTCTCTCCCCCGATCCCCAGCGAGTCTCTCCCCCGATCCCCAGCGAGTCTCTCCCCCGATCCCCAGCGAGTCTCTCCCCCGATCCCCAGCGAGTCTCTCCCCCGATCCCCAGCGAGTCTCTCCCCCGATCCCCAGCGACTCTCTCCCTCGATCCCCAGCGAGTCTCTCCCCCGATCCCCAGCGAGTCTCTCCCCCGATCCCCAGCGAGTCTCTCCCCCGATCCCCAGCGAGTCTCTCCCCCGATCCCCAGCGAGTCTCCCCCCCGATCCCCAGTGAATCTCTCCCCCGATCCCCAGTGAATCTCTCCCCCGATCCCCAGTGAATCTCTCCCCCGATCCCCAGTGAGTCTCTCCCCCGATCCCCAGCGAGTCTCTCCCCCGATCCCCAGCGAGTCTCCCCCCCGATCCCCAGCGAATCTCTCCCCCGATCCCCAGCGAGTCTCTCCCCCGATCCCCAGTGAGTCTCTCCCCCGATCCCCAGTGAGTCTCTCCCCCGATCCCCAGTGAGTCTCTCCCCCGATCCCCAGTGAGTCTCTCCCCCGATCCCCAGTGAGTCTCTCCCCCGATCCCCAGTGAGTCTCTCCCCCGATCCCCAGTGAGTCTCTCCCCCGATCCCCAGTGAGTCTCTCCCCCGATCCCCAGTGAATCTCTCCCCCGATCCCCAGTGAGTCTCTCCCCCGATCCCCAGTGAGTCTCTCCCCCGATCCCCAGTGAGTCTCTCCCCCGATCCCCAGTCAGTCTCTAATTCTCTGCTTTTCTCTCCCAGTCTCTGTGACCCTGGATGTGGAAACAGCGAATCCCGGGCTCGAGGTGTCTGAGGATCTGAAGAGTTTGAGACGGACCGGGACCCGGACCCGGAGGAGTCTCCCTGACACCGGGAAGAGGTTTACAGACTGGCGCTGTCCCTGTGCCCTGGGATCAGAGGGATTCACATCGGGGAGACATTACTGGGAGGTGGAGGTGAAGGGGAATCGGGACTGGAAACTGGGAGTAGCCGCAGAGTCTGTGGAGAGGGACTGGGTCAGTCTGAGCCCGGAGACTGGATTCTGGGCCATTGGGCGGGTTGGGGATCAGTTTAATATAAACTCCTCTCCTGGATCCCGTCTCCCTGTCGGTCAGATCCCCGGGAAGGTGGGAGTTTATCTCAGTTTTGAGTCTGGGACAGTTTCATTTTACAGCGCGGACACCAAGTCCCATCTCCGCAGCTTCACTGGGAATAAATTCACTGAGAAACTTTATCCTTTCTTCTGGACCTGGGATGGAAACCAGTTCCTGAGAATCTGCTCCGGTTCTGATCCGGATCTGGAAAAGGGGCGGGGCCTCAGGGGTGCACACCGTCGTTGACGTCACAATGACTTGACCCCGTGATTAGGGTCAGGCGCAGAGGTCAGGGGTTGGAGGTTAGAAACCACCATTGACAACAGGTTGTGACTTAACGTGTCATTTAATCTCCAAATTGTAAAATCCCAATCAGACTGTAAATAAAACCAATACAAATATAAACGTCATAGGATTAAAATAAAATGTAAATTAAACATATTGTGTGTCTCCTTCCTTCATTTACACCCTGCTTCAGTCAGTCAAACCACCCAGTCCCACCCTCCATCTCTTCACCTGTTTCCCAGTCTGTAGCTGGGGTTTTTTTCTGTGTTTCCATTTCTCACTCTGCACCCAGAACATGAAAACCTGAGAGAGAAATCCAGATATTGAAGGGTGACAATACTGCATTTCCATGGCAATTGGGAATTTATATTTTTCTCTCTTCGACCCCCTCACTTCAAGCTGACCCTTCCCCAGTGTTCATGCTGAGACTCTCTTTCCACACTCCCTCTCAGTTTAACACTGACACACTCCTTCCTCACACCCTAAAGGGCCAATCCGAGGATCTGCCCCTTTCCATCTCTGTTCCTCTGCCACTCATTTCCCCACTTTCCCTTCATTTCATTTATGAATATCTCCAGAACATCACCTATCTCCACCCCCACCTAGCTCACACCCAGTGCCTTAACCCTGCCTCTATCATCTCCACACTTGATGGCTGCAACACTTTCCTTATTGAGCTGCCATGTTCCACCTTCAAACTGAGAGGATCACACTGGCAGACAGAGCAGAGATGCTCAAAGCTGTTCCCTAATCATTATCTCCGGTGTATGTCCCTGAAATGTAACAGGATAAAAATATTGTTGGATAGTTTTCTAATATTCTTCAGAAAAATGTGTGCATCCGGCAACAGCTCCATCAGCCCTTTCTCATCGCTCCCACTGTCACGTATATTAAAAATCAGGTTAATATTGTATTCTGAAAATGAGAAGATTCCTCGGGTATTCAGCACCTCAAATACACAAATTAGCTTCTTCAAGGATATGGGGAGTTCGGAAATCTTGATTTTAAAGAGCAGAAATCAGATGTTTGCTGCAATGTTGGTGTAAAACACGCGCTGATCCGCTAACGCCTGTTTTATGACCGCTGATCAAAGTGAAAATTCCTCCCAGTGTTTAACTTTCCCTTGCAGTTCATTGTAGTGCCTGTTGCAGCCAGATGATGGCGATGTTGAGCTGTACAAAGATCAGTCAAGTTTTACAGCGCAGTATCGCCACCTGCTGCTGGCTACCTGGGACTGGCGGCAATACCAAAAACAGAAAGTGCTGCAACACTCGGCTGATCAGACAATTCAGGCAGGACCTTTCTTCACAACGGAAAGAGAATTGGATCAGAAAAATAGGAGGGAAAATAAACACGAGCCTGGACTTCCCACTTCCATGTTCCTGTCACACACCGAGTCCCTATCGGGAAATTCCACACTGCCGGTCTGTACAATGTTCAAAAAAGCCCAGGTTGGGAGTGTGAAATTTCCCAGTTTGGGATCTTGATGTGTGGATTCAAAAAGCTGGGCCTGTATTCCGAGTACAGAGAGGAGATTCACATTTCCAGCATCCGCAGTATTTTGCTTTTAACAGAGAGGATAAGAACTCCCTCATAGTTAAATAACTGGGGACATTGGTGGATAGTTCGAACGTGAGGATGAAAGGAAAATTAGACGGTGCAACACCACCACCGCCTGGCCCAGAAGGGTATTGCAGGAATAAAATCTGATTGCAAAAAACCATGCAGCGCCTCCACCTAGTGGCTACTGGTGATACTGCAACATCAAGTTTCCCTGTTCTATTCACCAGCAAATTAAAATTGCAATAAAAACAGTCAGCGCTGGAAAAGTGCCCACCAGATCCAGTCTGTGGGGAGAGAAACAGAGTTGACGTCTCTTCTTCAGATGATTTCCAGCATCCGCAGTATTTTGTTTTAATTACAACATATCAAATGGTTAAACTGTATAAATATAGTTTATTGGTGCAACAACACTACTTGACAGTCAAACAGTAAACCTAAAACCACAAACTGTCTACGATTTTTTTCCTAACCGAGTAATTTCTCAGAATCTTTGTTATTTAGTGAGAAGAGGATGTGGCCATTCAGGCCCTCGAATTTATTTCCATGCTCAATGAGATCACTCAGCTTCATTTACTGCCTGAAAGACGATATCAGAACTTCAGTCACTACTGTCTGTTGATAGCTCTCCAGGGTTTCTGTGTATCGATGTTTATGAAGGTATTTGGACAAAAACACTTTTTTAACATCAAAATCCTATTTTGCATGGAGCAACACCGCCACCTGCGGGCTGTGACCGGGACTCCACGGATTTATTTTCTCCTGCATTACCGAATGTAGTCACCTGGTGGGGGTAGAGCACCGTCATTTCTTTCTGTTTGGAGCCGATTCTGTTGACTGGATTACCAGCTTGAAGTGACTTTAAATAATTACTGTTTGTGCAGTGAATGGTTCCATTAGTCTGTGTAGATATTAGGGATGGGAAACAAATACTGGCTTTTCCACTGACACCCACCTGTTCTGAACTGCCACCATGTTCTGAGATTGGGTTTATCTGTCTTGGACACCAGGCGTGAGACTTGGTTCGTTGACAGGCTGTAGACAGACATTAGTATCTGTTTAACAATTGTTTATTTGTACTACTTCTAAACAGGTTACAGAGTAGGCATATAGCTCATAGTCATGATTCCAATCTCTCATGTGAGAGTCTAATTCATGACTGACTCGTGTCAGTGGTGTATCATCATCCATGTCATACATTACCACATCCCGTCTGTTAATCCTATATACTACACGTTAACCTCTCCCCAGGTATGCTCTCCTACTTTTAACAACAGCACGAAACTATGTCTTTAACTATTCACATTGCATTTCTGTGACTCGTTTTTTACAATTTCTCCAAATCCCATTTTGAATTGATCTTTTCCAATTCTTTTTGAACAAAGTCAATTATATTCTCCCTGTGGAGTTTCATAGTTTGTTCCAACACTTCAATTCTTTTGCATAATCCATGAACTATATAATTCCGCTCTATTCCAGGTTTAGAACGGTCTTTTGCAAACTGTCCACTTGTCTGGATTCTAACTGCTATATTTTGCATATTAGCACTGGCAAGCACTTTCAAATCAGTGTCTCTGCTCATTGACTTTGCCAGGCCATTATGCACTTTGTTCTTTTTGTTGGCAATTCTTGATTTCCAATTTTGCAAGCACTTCAGCTGTTTTCATATTGTCCAGGACTGAGGTTGATATATCAGTAATTTTACTTGGATCAGCTCTCTGCTCAACTGGGCCACAGTTCAGAGTTTTTATTCACAGGAACAACTTTGGAACTCTGACACTCCATACCACATATCTTCTCCTTCATACTCATTTTATAAGGATTCATTGATCCAACCAATGTTCAAGGTTTTCCAATTCCACCTTCTCATGATAAATCCTGAACCAGTTATTATTCCACGTCCAATCACCCGCTGTCCACGTTTCAAATCCGGCAATAGCCCCCAGTTTGTTTTGATCCCCACTGAGGTTACCCCTGGACAAGCCTGATCCCAGTGTGGAAGCCAGATTGATAGATCCGAACTTTTATTTGTTTGTTTAGATACGTGGAGAGTGGCTACTGAACAGTCATATGAGTCAGCTGATGAACTTTTAATAAAAGAATAAAACTAATAAAAGAATAAAACATTTATTCAACAAGATGAACTATATTACAATACTCCTTCACCCACAACTATACCTTTAAGGTATATACACATTTGAAAGGATAACACAAGTTACAAAATTTATCTTAGACTGTAATGTCCAAAGAAAATACAGAGCACATGTACTAATGGGCACCAACTGATACAGTGCATAAAATGAATGCGGCATCCAACATTGATGAAACATCTCAGAATAATTTTTCTTCTCAGTTCTCTGCCCAAAAGCAGTTCAAACCCACAGCACCATGATCTCCAGCGCAGGTAAGACAAGGAGGCAGCTCCCAGATCTACCCCAGCTGGAACACGGATCAAACCCCATGCTGTCGGCACCAATCGAATCCTCACCAGCCAATTGGCCCCACAAAGTCTCTGAGTTGCTGAGGAAACACACACTTTAACACATGGGCAACCATGCCCACATCCCAGGAATGAATAAAAAAATGTTGTGATCTGGAGCAATGAATATTGCTGGTAAGTGCTTCAAATTTCTTTCCATCACATGACTGATCAGGAATCGTTCCCATTCTCATCGCTGCCATTAGCACATGTTGGAAGCTTTTTCAGGTTTCTGCTCAACCTGTTTAGCTGCCTTAAAAACAGGTGCCTTGCCATGTCCATCAAGCCCTATGATGGGTCTTGAACTGTCCGCTCCTAACTCAGAGGCAGGGATGGTACCGCTGCGCCACAAAATCTCCTCTCAAGTTAATGCAGCACTTCAAACTACACCATGGCTAGTTAGTACAGCACGGTAAAATAATACAGTACGTCAAACTAAATCCCAACACAAACTAATACTGACTGCACTGCCGAGCTCCCCTCTTATCAAACCCCCCCCTCAGTAAAATTAACTCACTGCCTGTGAATCTCTTCACCTGTGTGTAACTCTACTTTCACTGGGAAACAGCTAATGCCTTGAAGCTCTCCCCGCCTGTGAAATTCCTAATCTGAAACACAGCCCCTTAAAATCCTGAACACTGAAATCCCAGGCCCTGTGGAAAGCTCCCTTTGAAACAGGGAAAACGGTGAAACTCCATCAACTGTGAAATTCCTCCCACTGTATGTGGAACTCCAAAACTCAGCGTGTGCATTTCCACTCTGGGAAACTCCTCCCAGTCACACCCACCCCCCACCACCCTGTGAAACTCCTCCCAGTGCCACCCACCCCCATCCGCCCTGTGAAACTCCTCCCAGTCACACCCACCCCCCACCGCCCTGTGAAACTCCTCCCAGTCACACCCACGCCCACCGCCCTGTGAAACTCCTCCCAGTCACACCCACCCCCCACCGCCCTGTGAAACTCCTCCCAGTCACACACACACCCCACCACCCTGTGAAACTCCTCCCAGTCACACCCACCCCCCACCGCCCTGTGAAACTCCTCCCAGTCACACCCACCCCCCACCGCCCTGTCAAACTCCTCCCAGTCACACCAACCCCCCATCGCCCTGTGAAACTCCTCCTGTGATACGAATCCCTGTGAAACTCCTGCCCTGCGTAAAAAATCCTCTCAATTTGGGACTCCAAAAATACCCCCATCTATCCCCTCCAGTGTGATAAGGTGGCCATTGATGGAACTCAGGAATCCCAGACACTCTCCCTCACCATTCCCCGTGCATGCAAATTCACAAATATAATTAGGAGCTTATGGCCAGGCCAATATAATTAATTAAAACAAGCACTGAGATTGTATTGATACACTGAATTACTTTATTATTCAAGTTTAAATAATAATTGTTAATAATGACTGTACTAATAACTGATAAAAATACTGGATATATCTAATGTAGTAATAGTGGGGATGTGCACAAGACCAGCTCCTCTGCTCCTTTCTCCTTGTCTCCCGGTCCTGTGCTTTCCTGTTCAGTTTCTTTCCTATTCTGTCAAGGGAAATGAGCGTCATTTGCTGCCCATCCCTAGGTGCCCTTGAGAAGGGGGTGGGGAGCTGCCTTCTTGAACCGCTGCAGTCCATGTGGGGAAGATACACACACAGTGCTGTTAGGGAGGGAGTTCCAGGATTTTGACCCAGCGACAGTGAAGGAACAGCAATACATATCCAAGTCAGGATGGTAAATGGCTTGGAGGGGAACTTGCAGGTGATGGTGTTCCCATGCGTCTGCTGCCCTTGTCCATCTAGATGATAAATGTCCTGGGTTTGGAAGGAAAGAGAACCAGAGGGCACGGATTTAAAGTAATTTGCAAAAGAAGGAAAAGTGATATGAGAAAAAATCTTTACAACTCAGCAAATGATTAGGGTCTAGAATGTACTGCCTGAGAGTGTGGTGGAGACAGGGTCAATCGAGTGGTTAGGATCTGGAATGCACTGTCTGAGAGTGTGGTGGAGACAGGGTCAATCGAGTGGTTAGGATCTGGAATGCACTGTCTGAGAGTGTGGTGGAGATAGGTTCAATCGAGTGGTTAGGATCTGGAATGCTCTGTCTGAGAGTGTGCTGGAGACCGGTTCAATCGAGTGGTTAGGATCTGGAATGCACTGTCTGAGAGTGTGGTGGAGACAGGTTCAATCGAGTGGTTAGGGTCTGGAATGCACTGTCTGAGAGTGTGGTGGAGACAGGGTCAATCGAGTGGTTAGGATCTGGAATGCACTGACTGAGAGTGTGGTGGAGACAGGGTCAATCGAGTGGTTAGGTTCTGGAATGCACTGTCTGAAAGTGTGGTGGAGACAGGTTCAATCGAGTGGTTAGGATCTGGAATGCACTGTCTGAGAGTGTGGTGGGGAAAGGGGCAATCGAGTGGTTAGGATCTGGAATGCACTGTCTGAGAGTGTGGAGGAGACAGGGTCAATCGAGTGGTTAGGATCTGGAATGCACTGTGTGAGAGTGTGGTGGAGACAGGGTCAATCGAGTGCTTAGGATCTGGAATTCACTGTCTGAGAGTGTGGTGGAGACAGGGACAATCGAGTGGTTAGGATCTGGAATGCACTGTCTGAGAGTGTGGTGGAGACAGGGTCAATCGATTGGTTAGGATCTGGAATGCACTGTCTGAGTGTGTGGTGGGGAATGGGTCAATCGAGTGGTTAGGATCTGGAATGCACTGTCTGAGAGTGTGGTCGGGAAAGGGTCAATCGAGTGGTTAGGGTCTGGAATGCACTGTCTGAGAGTGTGGTGGGGAAAGGGTCAATCGAGTGGTTAGGGTCTGGAATGCACTGTCTGAGAGTGTGGTGGAGACAGGGTCAATCGAGTGGTTAGGATCTGGAATGCACTGTCTGAGAGTGTGGCGAAGACAGGGTCAATCGAGTGGTTAGGGTCTGGAATGCACTGTGTGAGAGTGTGGTGGAGACAGGGTCAATCGAGTGGTTAGGATCTGGAATGCACTGTCTGAGAGTGTGTTGGAGACAGGGTCAATCGAGTGGTTAGGATCTGGAATGCACTGTCTGAGGGTGTGGTGGAGACAGGGTCAATCGAGTGGTTAGGATCTGGAATGGACTGTCGGAGAGTGTGGTGGAGACAGGGTCAATCGAGTGGCTAGGATCCGGAGTGCACTGTCTGAGAGTGTGGTGGAGACAGGGTCAATCGAGTGGTTAGGGTCTGGAATGCAATGTCTGAGATTGTGGTGGGGAAAGGGTCAATCGAGTGGTTAGGATCTGGAATGCACTGTCTGAGAGTGTGGCGGGGACAGGGTCAATCGAGTGGTTAGGATCAGGAATGCACTGCCTGAGAGTGTGGTGGGGACAGGGTCAATCGAGTGGTTAGGATCTGGAATGCACTGTCTGAGAGTGTGGTGGAGACAGGGTCAATCGAGTGGTTAGGATCTGGAATGCACTGTCTGAGAGTGTGGTGGAGACAGGGTCAATCGAGTGGTTAGATCTGGAATGCACTGACTGAGAGTGTGGTGGAGACAGGGTCAATCGAGTGGTTAGGGTCTGGAATGCACTGTCTGAGAGTGTGGTGGGGACAGGGTCAATCGAGTGGTTAGGATCTGGAACGCACTGTCTGAGAGTGTGGTGGAGACAGGGTCAATCGAGTGGTTAGGATCTGGAATGCACAGTCTGAGAGTGTGGTTGGGAAAGGGTCAATCGAGTGGTTAGGGTCTGGAATGCTCTGTCTGAGAGTGTGGTGGGGAAAGGGTCAATCGAGTGGTTAGGGTCTGGAATGCACTGTCTGAGAGTGTGGTGGAGACAGGTTGAATCGAGTGGTTAGGGTCTGGAACGCACTGTCTGAGATTGTGGTGGAGACAGGGTCAATCGAGTGGTTAGGATCTGGAATGCACTGTCTGTGAGTGTGGTGGAGACAGGGTCAATCGAGTGGTTAGGATCTGGAATGCACTGTCTGAGAGTGTGGTGGGGAAAGGGTCAATCGAGTGGTTAGGATCTGGAATGCACTGTCTGAGAGTGTGGTGTAGATAGGTTCAATCGAGTGGTTTGGATCTGGAAAGCACTGTCTGAGAGTGTGGTGGAGATAGGTTCAAGCGAGTGGTTAGGATCTGGAATGAACTGTCCGAGAGTGTGGCGGAGATAGGTTCAATCGAGTGGTTAGGATCTGGAATGCACTGTCCAAGAGTGTGGTGGGGAAAGGGTCAATTGAGTGGTTAGGATCTGGAATGCACTGTCTGAGAGTGTGGTGGAGACAGGGTCAATCGAGTGGTTAGGGTCTGGAATGCACTGTCCGAGAGCGTGGTGGAGACAGGGTCACTCGAGTGGTTAGGATCTGGAATTCACTGTCTGAGAGTGTGGTGGAGATAGGTTCAATCGAGTGGTTAGGATCTGGAATGCACTGTCTGAGAGTGTGGTGGAGACATGTTCAATCGAGTGGTTAGGGTCTGGAATGCACTGTCTGAGAGTGTGGTGGAGACAGGGTGAATCGAGTGGTTAGGGTCTGGAACGCACTGTCTGAGAGTGTGGTGGAGACAGGGTCAATCGAGTGGTTAGGATCTGGAATGCACTGTCTGTGAGTGTGGTGGAGACAGGGTCAATCGAGTGGTTAGGATCTGGAATGCACTGTCTGAGAGTGTGGTGGGGAAAGGGTCAATCGAGTGGTTAGGATCTGGAATGCACTGTCTGAGAGTGTGGTGGAGATAGGGTCAATCGAGTGGTTAGGATCTGAAATGCACTGTCTGAGAGTGTGGTGGAGATAGGTTCAAGCGAGTGGTTAGGATCTGGAATGCACTGTCCGAGAGTGTGGTGGAGATAGGTTCAATCGAGTGGTTAGGATTTGGAATGCACTGTCCAAGAGTGTGGTGGGGAAAGGGTCAATTGAGTGGTTAGGATCTGGAATGCACTGTCTGAGAGTGTGGTGGAGACAGGTTCAATCGAGTGGTTAGGGTCTGGAATGCACTGTCCGAGAGTGTGGTGGAGAGAGGGTCACTCGAGTGGTTAGGATCTGGAATGCACTGTCTGAGAGTGTGGTGGAGATAGGTTCAATCGAGTGGTTAGGATCTGGAATGCACTGTCTGAGAGTGTGGTGGAGATAGGTTCAATCGAGTGGTTAGGATCTGGAATGCACTGTCTGAGAGTGTGGTGGAGACAGGTTCAATCGAGTGGTTAGGGTCTCGAATGCACTGTCTGAGAGTGTGGTGGAGACAGGGTCAATCGAGTGGTTAGGATCTGGAATGCACTGTCTGAGAGTGTGGTGGAGACAGGTTCAATCGAGTGGTTAGGATCTGGAATGCACTGTCTGAGAGTGTGGTGGAGACAGGTTCAATCGTGTGGTTAGGGTCTGGAATGCACAGTCTGAGAGTGTGGTGGAGACAGGTTCAATCGAGTGGTTAGGATCTGGAATGCACTGTCTGAGAGTGTGGTGGGGAAAGGGTAAATCGAGTGGTTAGGATCTGGAATGCACTGTCTGAGAGTGTGGTGGAGACAGGGTCAATCGAGTGGTTAGGATCTGGAATGCACTGTCTGAGAGTGTGGTCGGGAAAGGGTCAATCGAGTGGTTAGGGTCTGGAATGCACTGTCTGAGAGTGTGGTGGGGAAAGGGTCAATCGAGTGGTTAGGGTCTGGAATGCACTGTCTGAGAGTGTGGTGGAGACAGGTTCAATCGAGTGGTTAGGATCTGGAATGCACTGTCTGAGAGTGTGGCGGAAACAGGGTCAATCGAGTGGTTAGGGTCTGGAATGCACTGTGTGAGAGTGTGGTGGAGACAGGGTCAATCGAGTGGTTAGGATCTGGAATGCACTGTCTGAGAGTGTGTTGGAGACAGGGTCAATCGAGTGGTTTGGATCTGGAATGCACTGTCTGAGGGTGTGGTGGAGACAGGGTCAATCGAGTGGTTAGGATCTGGAATGCACTGTCTGAGAGTGTGGTGGAGACAGGGTCAATCGAGTGGCTAGGATCTGGAATGCACTGTCTGAGAGTGTGGTGGAGACAGGGTCAATCGAGTGGTTAGGGTCTGGAATGCACTGTGTGAGAGTGTGGTGGGGAAAGGGTCAATCGAGTGGTTTGGATCCGGAATGCACTGTCTGAGCGTGTGGGGGGGACAGGGTCATTCGAGTGGTTAGGATCTGGAATGCACTGTCTGAGAGTGTGGTGGGGACAGGGTCAATCGAGTGGTTAGGATCTGGAATGAACTGTCTGAGAGTGTGGTGGAGACAGGGTCAATCGAGTGGTTAGGTTCTGGAATGCACTGTCTGAGAGTGTGGTGGAGACAGGGTCAATCGAGTGGTTAGGATCTGGAATGCACTGTCTGAGAGTGTGGTGGAGACAGGGTCAATCGAGTGGTTAGGGTCTGGAATGCTCTGTCTGAGAGTGTGGTGGGGACAGGGTCAATCGAATGGTTAGGATCTGGAATGCACTGTCTGAGAGTGTGGTGGAGACAGGGTCAATCGACTGGTTAGGATCTGGAATGCACTGTCTGAGAGTGTGGTGGAGACAGGGTCAATCGAGTGGTTAGGATCTGGAATGCACTGTCTGAGAGTGTGGTTGGGAAAGGGTCAATCGAGTGGTTAGGGTCTGGAATGCACTGCCTGAGAGTGTGGTGGGGAAAGGGTCAATCGAGTGGTTAGGGTCTGGAATGCACTGTCTGAGAGTGTGGTGGAGACAGGTTCAATCGAGTGGTTTGGGTCTGGAATGCACTGTCCGAGAGTGTGGTGGAGACAGGGTCACTCGAGTGGTTAGGATCTGGAATGCACTGTCTGAGAGCGTGGTGGAGATAGGTTCAATCGAGTGGTTAGGATCTGGAATGCACTGTCTGAGAGTGTGGTGGAGACAGGTTCAATCGAGTGGTTAGGGTCTGGAATGCACTGTCTGAGAGTGTGGTGTAGACAGGGTCAATCGAGTGGTTAGGATCTGGAATGCACTGTCTGAGAGTGTGGTGGAGACAGGGTCATTCGAGTGGTTAGGGTCTGGAATGCACTGTCTGAGAGTGTGGTGGAGACAGGTTCAATCGAGTGGTTAGGATCTGGAATGCACTGTCTGAGAGTGTGGTGGGGAAAGTGTCAATCGAGTGGTTAGGATCTGGAATGCACTGTCTGAGAGTGTGGTGGAGACAGGTTCAATCGAGTGGTTAGGATCTGGAATGCACTGTCTGAGAGTGTGGTGGGGAAAGGGTCAATCGAGTGGTTAGGATCTGGAATGCACTGTCTGAGAATGTGGTGGAGACAGGTTCAATCGAGTGGTTAGGATCTGGAATGCACTGTCTGAGAGTGTGGTGGAGACAGGTTCAATCGAGTTGTTAGGGTCTGGAATGCACTGTCTGAGAGTGTGGTGGAGACAGGTTCAATCGAGTGGTTAGGGTCTGGAATGCACTGTCTGTGAGTGTCGTGGAGACAGGGTGATTCGAGTGGTTAGGATCTGGAATGCACTGTCTGAGAGTGTGGTGGAGACAGGGTCAATCGAGTGGTTAGTGTCTGGAATGCACTGTCTGAGAGTGTGGTGGAGACAGGTTCAATCGAGTGGTTAGGATCTGGAATGCACTGTCTGCGAGTGTGGAAGAGATAGGTTCAATCGAGTGGTTAGGATCTGGAATGCACTGTCTGAGAGTGTGGTGGAGACAGTTTCAATCGAGTGGTTAGGATCTGGGATGCACTGTCTGAGAGTGTGGTGGGGAAAGGGTCAATCGAGTGGTTAGGATCTGGAATGCACTGTCTGCGAGTGTGGTGGAGATAGGTTCAATCGAGCGGTTAGGATCTGGAATGCACTGTCTGAAAGTGTGGTGGAGACAGGTTCAATCGAGTGGTTAGGATCTGGAATGCACTGTCTGCGAGTGTGGTGGAGATAGGTTCAATCGAGTGGTTAGGATCTGGAATGCACTGTCTGAGAGTGTGGTGGAGACAGGGTCAATCGAGTGGTTAGGATCTGGAATGCACTGTCTGCGAGTGTGGTGGAGACGGGTTCAATCGAGTGGTTAGGATCTGGAATGCACTGTCTGAGAATGTGGTGGAGATAGGTTCAATCGAGTGGTTAGGATCTGGAATGCACTGTCTGAGAGTGTGGTGGAGACAGGGTCAATCGAGTGGTTAGGATCTGGAATGCACTGTCTGCGAGTGTGGTGGAGACAGGTTCAATCGAGTGGTTAGGATCTGGAATGCACTGTCTGAGAGTGTGGTGGAGATAGGTTCAATCGAGTGGTTTGGATCTGGAATGCACTGTCTGAGATTGTGGTGGAGAAAGGTTCAATCGAGTGGTTAGGATATGGAATGCACTGTCTGAGAGTGTGGTGGGGAAAGGGTCAATCGAGTGGTCAGGGTCTGGAATGCACTGTCTGAGAGTGTGGTGGAGACAGGGTCAGTCGAGTGGTTAGGATCTGGAATGCACTGTCTGAGAGCGTGGTGGGGAAAGGGTCAATCGAGTGTTCGGGGTCTGGAATGCACTGTCTGAGAGTGTGGTGGAGACAGGGTCAATCGAGTGGTTAGGATCTGGAATGCACTGTCTGAGAGTGTGGTGGAGACAGGGTCAATCGAGTGGTTAGGGTCTGGAATGCACTGCCTGAGAGTGTGGTGGAGACAGGGTCAATCGCGTGGTTAGGGTCTGGAATACACAGCCTGAGAGTGTGGTGGAGACAGGGTCATTCAAATGGTTAGGATCAGGAATGCACTGTCTGGGAGTGTGGTGGAGAGAGGGCCAATCGAGTGGTTAGGATCTGGAATGCACTGCCTGAGAGTGTGGTGGAGACAGGGTCATTCAAATGGTTAGGATCAGGAATGCACTGTCTGGGAGTGTGGTGGAGACAGGGTCAATCGAGTGGTTAGGATCTGGAATGCACTGTCTTGGAGTGTGGTGGAGACAGGGTCAATCGAGTGGTTAGGATCTGGAATGCACTGTCTGAGAGTGTGGTGGAGACAGGGTCAATCGAGTGGTTAGGGTCTTGAATGCACTGTCTGAGAGTGTGGTGGAGACAGGTTCAATCGAGTGGTTAGGATCTGGAATGCACTGTCTGAGAGTGTGGTGGGGAAAGGGTCAATCGAGTGGTTAGGGTCTGGAATGCACTGTCTGAGAGTGTGGTGGAGACAGGTTCAATCGAGTGGTTAGGATCTGGAATGCACTGTCTGAGAGTGTGGCGGAAACAGGGTCAATCGAGTGGTTAGGGTCTGGAATGCACTGTGTGAGAGTGTGGTGGAGACAGGGTCAATCGAGTGGTTAGGATCTGGAATGCACTGTCTGAGAGTGTGTTGGAGACAGGGTCAATCGAGTGGTTAGGATCTGGAATGCACTGTCTGAGGGTGTGGTGGAGACAGGGTCAATCGAGTGGTTAGGATCTGGAATGCACTGTCTGAGAGTGTGGTGGAGACAGGGTCAATCGAGTGGGTAGGATCTGGAATGCACTGTCTGACAGTGTGGTGGAGACAGGGTCAATCGAGTGGTTAGGATCTGGAATGCACTGTCTGAGAGTGTGGTTGGGAAAGGGTCAATCGAGTGGTTAGGGTCAGGAATGCTCTGTCTGAGAGTGTGGTGGGGAAAGGGTCAATCGAGTGGTTAGGGTCTGGAATGCACTGTCTGAGAGTGTGGTGGAGACAGGTTGAATCGAGTGGTTAGGGTCTGGAACGCACTGTCTGAAAGTGTGGTGGAGACAGGGTCAATCGAGTGGTTAGGATCTGGAATGCACTGTCTGTGAGTGTGGTGGAGACAGGGTCAATCGAGTGGTTAGGATCTGGAATGCACTGTCTGAGAGTGTGGTGGGGAAAGGGTCAATCGAGTGGTTAGGATCTGGAATGCACTGTCTGAGAGTGTGGTGTAGATAGGTTCAATCGAGTGGTTTGGATCTGGAATGCACTGTGTGAGAGTGTGGTGGAGATAGGTTCAAGCGAGTGGTTAGGATCTGGAATGAACTGTCCGAGAGTGTGGCGGAGATAGGTTCAATCGAGTGGTTAGGATCTGGAATGCACTGTCCAAGAGTGTGGTGGGGAAAGGGTCAATTGAGTGGTTAGGATCTGGAATGCACTGTCTGAGAGTGTGGTGGAGACAGGTTCAATCGAGTGGTTAGGGTCTGGAATGCACTGTCCGAGAGCGTGGTGGAGACAGGGTCACTCGAGTGGTTAGGATCTGGAATGCACTGTCTGAGAGTGCGGTGGAGATAGGTTCAATCGAGTGGTTAGGATCTGGAATGCACTGTCTGAGAGTGTGGTGGAGACAGGTTCAATCGAGTGGTTAGGGTCTGGAATGCACTGTCTGAGAGTGTGGTGGAGACAGGGTGAATCGAGTGGTTAGGTTCTGGAACGCACTGTCTGAGAGTGTGGTGGAGACAGGGTCAATCGAGTGGTTAGGATCTGGAATGCACTGTCTGTGAGTGTGGTGGAGACAGGGTCAATCGAGTGGTTAGGATCTGGAATGCACTGTCTGAGAGTGTGGTGGGGAAAGGGTCAATCGAGTGGTTAGGATCTGGAATGCACTGTCTGAGAGTGTGGTGGAGATAGGGTCAATCGAGTGGTTAGGATCTGAAATGCACTGTCTGAGAGTGTGGTGGAGATAGGTTCAAGCGAGTGGTTAGGATCTGGAATACACTTTCCGAGAGTGTGGTGGAGATAGGTTCAATCGAGTGGTTAGGATTTGGAATGCACTGTCCAAGAGTGTGGTGGGGAAAGGGTCAATTGAGTGGTTAGGATCTGGAATGCACTGTCTGAGAGTGTGGTGGAGACAGGTTCAATCGAGTGGTTAGGGTCTGGAATGCACTGTCCGAGAGTGTGGTGGAGAGAGGGTCACTCGAGTGGTTAGGATCTGGAATGCACTGTCTGAGAGTGTGGTGGAGATAGGTTCAATCGAGTGGTTAGGATCTGGAATGCACTGTCTGAGAGTGTGGTGGAGATAGGTTCAATCGAGTGGTTAGGATCTGGAATGCACTGTCTGAGAGTGTGGTGGAGACAGGTTCAATCGAGTGGTTAGGGTCTCGAATGCACTGTCTGAGAGTGTGGTGGAGACAGGTTCAATCGAGTGGTTAGGATCTGGAATGCACTGTCTGAGAGTGTGGTGGAGACAGGGTCAATCGTGTGGTTAGGGTCTGGAATGCACAGTCTGAGAGTGTGGTGGAGACAGGTTCAATCGAGTGGTTAGGATCTGGAATGCACTGTCTGAGAGTGTGGTGGGGAAAGGGTCAATCGAGTGGTTAGGATCTGGAATGCACTGTCTGAGAGTGTGGCGGAAACAGGGTCAATCGAGTGGTTAGGGTCTGGAATGCACTGTGTGAGAGTGTGGTGGAGACAGGGTCAATCGAGTGGTTAGGATCTGGAATGCACTGTCTGAGAGTGTGTTGGAGACAGGGTCAATCGAGTGGTTAGGATCTGGAATGCACTGTCTGAGGGTGTGGTGGAGACAGGGTCAATCGAGTGGTTAGGATCTGGAATGCACTGTCTGAGAGTGTGGTGGAGACAGGGTCAATCGAGTGGCTAGGATCTGGAATGCACTGTCTGAGAGTGTGGTGGAGACAGGGTCAATCGAGTGGTTAGGGTCTGGAATGCACTGTGTGAGAGTGTGGTGGGGACAGGGTCAATCGAGTGGTTAGGATCCGGAATGCACTGTCTGAGCGTGTGGGGGGGACAGGTTCAATCGAGTGGTTAGGATCTGGAATGCACTGTCTGAGAGTGTGGTGGGGACAGGGTCAATCGAGTGGTTAGGATCTGGAATGCACTGTCTGAGAGTGTGGTGGAGACAGGGTCAATCGAGTGGTTAGGTTCTGGAATGCACTGTCTGAGAGTGTGGTGCAGACAGGGTCAATCGAGTGGTTAGGATCTGGAATGCACTGTCTGAGAGTGTGGTGGAGACAGGGTCAATCGAGTGGTTAGGGTCTGGAATGCTCTGTCTGAGAGTGTGGTGGGGACAGGGTCAATCGAATGGTTAGGATCTGGAATGCACTGTCTGAGAGTGTGGTGGAGACAGGGTCAATCGACTGGTTAGGATCTGGAATGCACTGTCTGAGAGTGTGGTGGAGACAGGGTCAATCGAGTGGTTAGGATCTGGAATGCACTGTCTGAGAGTGTGGTTGGGAAAGGGTCAATTGAGTGGTTAGGGTCTGGAATGCACTGCCTGAGATTGTGGTGGGGAAAGGGTCAATCGAGTGGTTAGGGTCTGGAATGCACTGTCTGAGAGTGTGGTGGAGACAGGTTCAATCGAGTGGTTTGGGTCTGGAATGCACTGTCCGAGAGTGTGGTGGAGACAGGGTCACTCGAGTGGTTAGGATCTGGAATGCACTGTCTGAGAGCGTGGTGGAGATAGGTTCAATCGAGTGGTTAGGATCTGGAATGCACTGTCTGAGAGTGTGGTGGAGACAGGTTCAATCGAGTGGTTAGGGTCTGGAATGCACTGTCTGAGAGTGTGGTGTAGACAGGGTCAATCGAGTGGTTAGGATCTGGAATGCACTGTCTGAGAGTGTGGTGGAGACAGGGTCATTCGAGTGGTTAGGGTCTGGAATGCACTGTCTGAGAGTGTGGTGGAGACAGGTTCAATCGAGTGGTTAGGATCTGGAATGCACTGTCTGAGAGTGTGGTGGGGAAAGTGTCAATCGAGTGGTTAGGATCTGGAATGCACTGTCTGAGAGTGTGGTGAAGACAGGTTCAATCGAGTGTTTAGGATCTGGAATGCACTGTCTGAGAGTGTGGTGGGGAAAGGGTCAATCGAGTGGTTAGGATCTGGAATGCACTGTCTGAGAATGTGGTGGAGACAGGTTCAATCGAGTGGTTAGGATCTGGAATGCACTGTCTGAGAGTGTGGTGGAGACAGGTTCAATCGAGTTGTTAGGGTCTGGAATGCACTGTCTGAGAGTGTGGTGGAGACAGGTTCAATCGAGTGGTTAGGGTCTGGAATGCATTGTCTGAGAGTGTCGTGGAGACAGGGTGATTCGAGTGGTTAGGATCTGGAATGCACTGTCTGAGAGTGTGGTGGAGACAGGGTCAATCGAGTGGTTAGTGTCTGGAATGCACTGTCTGAGAGTGTGGTGGAGACAGGTTCAATCGAGTGGTTAGGATCTGGAATGCACTGTCTGCGACTGTGGAAGAGATAGGTTCAATCGAGTGGTTAGGATCTGGAATGCACTGTCTGAGAGTGTGGTGGAGACAGTTTCAATCGAGTGGTTAGGATCTGGGATGCACTGTCTGAGAGTGTGGTGGGGAAAGGGTCAATCGAGTGGTTAGGATCTGGAATGCACTGTCTGCGAGTGTGGTGGAGATAGGTTCAATCGAGTGGTTAGGATCTGGAATGCACTGTCTGAGAGTGTGGTGGAGACAGGTTCAATCGAGTGGTTAGGATCTGGAATGCACTGTCTGCGAGTGTGGTGGAGATAGGTTCAATCGAGTGGTTAGGATCTGGAATGCACTGTCTGAGAGTGTGGTGGAGACAGGGTCAATCGAGTGGTTAGGATCTGGAATGCACTGTCTGCGAGTGTGGTGGAGACGGGTTCAATCGAGTGGTTAGGATCTGGAATGCACTGTCTGAGAATGTGGTGGAGATAGGTTCAATCGAGTGGTTAGGATCTGGAATGCACTGTCTGAGAGTGTGGTGGAGACAGGGTCAATCGAGTGGTTAGGATCTGGAATGCACTGTCTGCGAGTGTGGTGGAGACAGGTTCAATCGAGTGGTTAGGATCTGGAATGCACTGTCTGAGAGTGTGGTGGAGATAGGTTCAATCGAGTGGTTTGGATCTGGAATGCACTGTCTGAGATTGTGGTGGAGACAGGTTCAATCGAGTGGTTAGGATATGGAATGCACTGTCTGAGAGTGTGGTGGGGAAAGGGTCAATCGAGTGGTCAGGGTCTGGAATGCACTGTCTGAGAGTGTGGTGGAGACAGGGTCAATCGAGTGGTTAGGATCTGGAATGCACTGTCTGAGAGCGTGGTGGGGAAAGGGTCAATCGAGTGTTCGGGGTCTGGAATTCACTGTCTGAGAGTGTGGTGGAGACAGGGTCAATCGAGTGGTTAGGATCTGGAATGCACTGTCTGAGAGTGTGGTGGAGACAGGGTCAATCGAGTGGTTAGGGTCTGGAATGCACTGCCTGAGAGTGTGGTGGAGACAGGGTCAATCGCGTGGTTAGGGTCTGGAATACACAGCCTGAGAGTGTGGTGGAGACAGGGTCATTCAAATGGTTAGGATCAGGAATGCACTGTCTGGGAGTGTGGTGGAGAGAGGGCCAATCGAGTGGTTAGGATCTGGAATGCACTGCCTGAGAGTGTGGTGGAGACAGGGTCATTCAAATGGTTAGGATCAGGAATGCACTGTCTGGGAGTGTGGTGGAGACAGGGTCAATCGAGTGGTTAGGATCTGGAATGCACTGTCTTGGAGTGTGGTGGAGACAGGGTCAATCGAGTGGTTAGGATCTGGAATGCACTGTCTGAGAGTGTGGTGGAGACAGGGTCAATCGAGTGGTTAGGGTCTTGAATGCACTGTCTGAGAGTGTGGTGGAGACAGGTTCAATCGAGTGGTTAGGATCTGGAATGCACTGTCTGAGAGTGTGGTGGGGAAAGGGTCAATCGAGTGGTTAGGGTCTGGAATGCACTGTCTGAGAGTGTGGTGGAGCCAGGTTCAATCGAGTGGTTAGGATCTGGAATGCACTGTCTGAGAGTGTGGCGGAAACAGGGTCAATCGAGTGGTTAGGGTCTGGAATGCACTGTGTGAGAGTGTGGTGGAGACAGGGTCAATCGAGTGGTTAGGATCTGGAATGCACTGTCTGAGAGTGTGTTGGAGACAGGGTCAATCGAGTGGTTAGGATCTGGAATGCACTGTCTGAGGGTGTGGTGGAGACAGGGTCAATCGAGTGGTTAGGATCTGGAATGCACTGTCTGAGAGTGTGGTGGAGACAGGGTCAATCGAGTGGCTAGGATCTGGAATGCACTGTCTGAGAGTGTGGTGGAGACAGGGTCAATCGAGTGGTTAGGGTCTGGAATGCACTGTCTGAGAGTGTGGTGGGGAAAGGGTCAATCGAGTGGTTAGGATCCGGAATGCACTGTCTGAGCGTGTGGGGGGGACAGGGTCAATCGAGTGGTTAGGATCTGGAATGCATTGTCTGATAGTGTGGTGGGGACAGGGTCAATCGAGTGGTTAGGATCTGGAATGCACTGTCTGAGAGTGTGGTGGAGACAGGGTCAATCGAGTGGTTAGGATCTGGAATGCACTGTCTGAGAGTGTGGTGGAGACAGGGTCAATCGAGTGGTTAGGATCTGGAATGCACTGTCTGAGAGTGTGGTGGAGACAGGGTCAATCGAGTGGTTAGCGTCTGGAATGCTCTGTCTGAGAGTGTGGTGGGGACAGGGTCAATCGAATGGTTAGGATCTGGAATGCACTGTCTGAGAGTGTGGTGGAGACAGGGTCAATCGTCTGGTTAGGATCTGGAATGCACTGTCTGAGAGTGTGGTGGAGACAGGGTCAATCGAGTGGTTAGGATCTGGAATGCACTGTCTGAGAGTGTGGTTGGGAAAGGGTCAATCGAGTGGTTAGGGTCTGGAATGCACTGCCTGAGAGTGTGGTGGGGAAAGGGTCAATCGAGTGGTTAGGGTCTGGAATGCACTGTCTGAGAGTGTGGTGGAGACAGGTTCAATCGAGTGGTTTGGGTCTGGAATGCACTGTCCGAGAGTGTGGTGGAGACAGGGTCACTCGAGTGGTTAGGATCTGGAATGCACTGTCTGAGAGTGTGGTGGAGATAGGTTCAATCGAGTGGTTAGGATCTGGAATGCACTGTCTGAGAGTGTGGTGGAGACAGGTTCAATCGAGTGGTTAGGGTCTGGAATGCACTGTCTGAGAGTGTGGTGTAGACAGGGTCAATCGAGTGGTTAGAATCTGGAATGCACTGTCTGAGAGTGTGGTGGAGACAGGGTCATTCGAGTGGTTAGGGTCTGGAATGCACTGTCTGAGAGTGTGGTGGAGACAGGTTCAATCGAGTGGTTAGGATCTGGAATGCACTGTCTATGAGTGTGGTGGGGAAAGTGTCAATCGAGTGGTTAGGATCTGGAATGCACTGTCTGAGAGTGTGGTGGAGACAGGTTCAATCGAGTGGTTAGGATCTGGAATGCACTGTCTGAGAGTGTGGTGGAGACAGGGTCAATCGAGTGGTTAGTGTCTGGAATGCACTGTCTGAGAGTGTGGTGGAGACAGGGTCAATCGAGTGGTTAGGATCTGGAATGCACTGTCTGCGAGTGTGGAAGAGATAGGTTCAATCGAGTGGTTAGGATCTGGAATGCACTGTCTGAGAGTGTGGTGGAGACAGTTTCAATCGAGTGGTTAGGATCTGGGATGCACTGTCTGAGAGTGTGGTGGGGAAAGGGTCAATCGAGTGGTTAGGATCTGGAATGCACTGTCTGCGAGTGTGGTGGAGATAGGTTCAATCGAGTGGTTAGGATCTGGAATGCACTGTCTGAGAGTGTGGTGGAGACAGGTTCAATCGAGTGGTTAGGATCTGGAATGCACTGTCTGCGAGTGTGGTGGAGATAGGTTCAATCGAGTGGTTAGGATCTGGAATGCACTGTCTGAGAGTGTGGTGGAGACAGGGTCAATCGAGTGGTTAGGATCTGGAATGCACTGTCTGCGAGTGTGGTGGAGACAGGTTCAATCGAGTGGTTAGGATCTGGAATGCACTGTCTCAGAATGTGGTGGAGATAGGTTCAATCGAGTGGTTAGGATCTGGAATGCACTGTCTGAGAGTGTGGTGGAGACAGGGTCAATCGAGTGGTTAGGATCTGGAATGCACTGTCTGCTAGTGTGGTGGAGACAGGTTCAATCGAGTGGTTAGGATCTGGAATGCACTGTCTGAGAGTGTGGTGGAGATAGGTTCAATCGAGTGGTTTGGATCTGGAATGCACTGTCTGAGATTGTGGTGGAGACAGGTTCAATCGAGTGGTTAGGATATGGAATGCACTGTCTGAGATTGTGGTGGGGAAAGGGTCAATCGAGTGGTCAGGGTCTGGAATGCACTGTCTGAGAGTGTGGTGGAGACAGGGTCAATCGAGTGGTTAGGATCTGGAATGCACTGTCTGAGAGCGTGGTGGGGAAAGGGTCAATTGAGTGTTCGGGGTCTGGAATGCACTGTCTGAGAGTGTGGTGGAGACAGGGTCAATCGAGTGGTTAGGATCTGGAATGCACTGTCTGAGAGTGTGGTGGAGACAGGGTGAATCGAGTGGTTAGGGTCTGGAATGCACTGCCTGAGAGTGTGGTGGAGACAGGGTCAATCGCGTGGTTAGGGTCTGGAATACACAGCCTGAGAGTGTGGTGGAGACAGGGTCATTCAAATGGTTAGGATCAGGAATGCACTGTCTGGGAGTGTGGTGGAGACAGGGTCAATCGAGTGGTTAGGATCTGGAATGCACTGCCTGAGAGTGTGGTGGAGACAGGGTCATTCAAATGGTTAGGATCAGGAATGCACTGTCTGGGAGTGTGGTGGAGACAGGGTCAATCGAGTGGTTAGGATCTGGAATGCACTGTCTTGGAGTGTGGTGGAGACAGGGTCAATCGAGTGGTTAGGGTCTGGAATGCACTGTCTGAGAGTGTGGTGGAGACAGGGTCAATCGAGTGGTTAGGATCTGGAATGCACTGTCTGAGAGTGTGGTGGAGACAGGGTCAATCGAGTGGTTAGGGTCTGGAATGCACTGTCTGAGAGTGTGGTGGAGACAGGTTCAATCGAGTGGTTAGGATCTGGAATGCACTGTCTGAGAGTGTGGTGGAGACAGGTTCAATCGAGTGGTTAGGATCTGGAATGCACTGTCTGAGAGTGTGGTGGGGAAAGGGTCAATCGAGTGGTTAGGATCTGGAATGCACTGTCTGAGAGTGTGGTGGAGACAGGTTCAATCGAGTGGTTAGGATCTGGAATGCACTGTCTGAGAGTGTGGTGGAGACAGGTTCAATCGAGTGGTTAGGGTCTGGAATGTACTGTCTGAGAGTGTGGTGGAGACAGGGTCAATCGAGTGGTTAGGGTCTGGAATGCACTGTCTGAGAGTGTGGTGGAGACAGGTTCAATCGAGTGGTTAGGATCTGGAATGCACTGTCTGAGAGTGTGGTGGGGAAAGGGTCAATCGAGTGGTTAGGATCTGGAATGCACTGTCTGCGAGTGTCGTGGATATAGGTTCAATCGAGTGGTTAGGATCTGGAATGCACTGTCTGAGAGTGTGGTGGAGACAGGTTCAATCGAGTGGTTAGGATCTGGAATGCACTGTCTGCGAGTGTGGTGGAGATAGGTTCAATCGAGTGTTTAGGAACTGGAATGCACTGTCTGAGAGTGTGGTGGAGACATGGTCAATCGAGTGGTTAGGATCTGGAATGCACTGTGTGCGAGTGTGGTGGAGACAGGTTCAATCGAGTGGTTAGGATCTGGAATGCACTGTCTGAGATTGTGGTGGAGATAGGTTCAATCGAGTGGTTAGGATCTGGAATTCACTGTCTGAGATTGTGCTGGGGAAAGGGTCAATCGAGTGGTTAGGATCTGGAATGCACTGTCTGCGAGTGTCGTGGATATAGGTTCAATCGAGTGGTTAGGATCTGGAATGCACTGTCTGAGAGTGTGGTGGAGACAGTTTCAATCGAGTGGTTAGGATCTGGAATGCACTGTCTGCGAGTGTGGTGGAGATAGGTTCAATCGAGTGTTTAGGAACTGGAATGCACTGTCTGAGAGTGTGGTGGAGACAGGGTCAATCGAGTGGTTAGGATCTGGAATGCACTGTGTGCGAGTGTGGTGGAGACAGGTTCAATCGAGTGGTTAGGATCTGGAATGCACTGTCTGAGATTGTGGTGGAGATAGGTTCAATCGAGTGGTTAGGATCTGGAATGCACTGTCTGAGAGTGTGGTGGAGACAGGGTCAATCGAGTGGTTAGGATCTGGAATGCACTGTCTGAGAGCATGGTGGGGAAAGGGTCAATCGAGTGGTCAGGGTCTTGAATGCACTGTCTGAGAGTGTGGTGGAGACAGGGTCAATCGAGTGGTTAGGATCTGGAATGCACTGTCTGAGAGTGTGGTGGAGACAGGGTCAATCGAGTGGTTAGGGTCTGGAATGCACTGCCTGAGAGTGTGGTGGAGACAGGGTCAATCGAGTGGTTAGTGTCTGGAATACACAGCCTGAGAGTGTGGTGGAGACAGGGTCATTCAAATGGTTAGGATCAGGAATGCACTGTCTGGGAGTGTGGTGGAGACAGGGTCAATCGAGTGGTTAGGATCTGGAATGCACTGCCTGAGAGTGTGGTGGAGACAGGGTCATTCAAATGGTTAGGATCAGGAATGCACTGTCTGGGAGTGTGGTGGAGACAGGGTCAATCGAGTGGTTAGGATCTGGAATGCACTGTCTTGGAGTGTGGTGCAGACAGGGTCAATCGAGTGGTAAGGGTCTGAAATGCACTTCCTGAGAGTGTGGTGGAGACAGGGTCAATCACGTGGTTAGGATCTGGAATGCACTGCCTGAGAGTGTGGTGGAGACAGGGTCAATCGAGTGGTTAGGATCTGGAATGCACTGTCTGAGAGTGTGGTGGAGACAAGGTTAATCGAGTGGTTAGGATCAGGAATGCACTGTCTGGGAGTGTGGTGGAGACAGGGTCAATCGAGTGGTTAGGATCTGGAATGCACTGTCTGCGAGTGTGGTGGAGATAGGTTCAATCGAGTGGTTAGGATCTGGAATGCACTGTCTGAGAGTGTGGTGTAGACAGGGACAATCGACTGGTTAGGATCTGGAATGCACTGTCTGCGAGTGTGGTGGAGATAGGTTCAATCGAGTGGTTAGGATCTGGAATGCACTGTCTGAGAGTGTGGTGGGGACAGGGTCAATCGAGTGGTTAGGATCTGGAATGCACTGTCTGCGAGTGTGGTGGAGAGAGGTTCAATCGAGTGGTTAGGATCTGGAATGCACTGTCTGCGAGTGTGGTGGAGATAGGTTCAATCGAGTGGTTAGGATCTGGAATGCACTGTCTGAGAGTGTGGTGGAGACAGGGTCGATCGAGTGGTTAGGATCTGGAATGCACTGTCTGAGAGTGTGGTGGAGACAGGTTCAATCGAGTGGTTAGGATCTGGAATGCACTGTCTGAGAGTGTGGTGGAGACAGGGTCAATCGAGTGGTTAGGATCTGGAATGCACTGTCTGAGAGTGTGGTGGAGATAGGTTCAATCGAGTGGTTAGGATCTGGAATGCACTGTCTGAGAGTGTGGTGGAGACAGGTTCAATCGAGTGGTTAGGATCTGGAATGCACTGTCTGAGAGTGTGGTGGGGAAAGGGTCAATCGAGTGGTCAGGGTCTGGAATGCACTGTCTGAGAGTGTGGTGGAGACAGGGTCAATCGAGTGGTTAGGATCTGGAATGCACTGTCTGAGAGCGTGGTGGGGAAAGGGTCAATCGAGTGGTCAGGGTCTGGAATGCACTGTCTGAGAGTGTGGTGGAGACAGGGTCAATCGAGTGGTTAGGATCTGGAATGCACTGTCTGAGAGTGTGGTGGAGACAGGGTCAATCGAGTGGTTAGGGTCTGGAATGCACTGTCTGAGACTGTGGTGGAGACAGGGTCAATCGAGTGGTTAGGATCTGGAATGCACTGTCTGAGAGTGTGGTGGAGACAGGGTCAATCGAGTGGTTAGGGTCTGGAATGCACTGCCTGAGAGTGTGGCGGAGGCAGGGTCAATCGAGTGGTTAGGGTCTGGAATGCACTGCCTGAGAGTGTGGCGGAGGCAGGTTTAATTGACTCATTCAGAAGAGAATTAGATTGTTATTTGTAAAGGGATAATTCGCAGGGTTACTAGGAGAAGGCAGGAGAATTGCACTAATTTATTGGTCATTTGGAGTGCCGGTGCTGACATGATGGACTGAATGGTCTCCTTCCGCACCTTCTGCTTTCCATTACCTCCCACATGTGTGGATAAAGGAAGCACAAGTCTTTTTCCCAAAAGATCCTCCGCCCATGACCAGCTGTTGTCCCTGACAGTTTGAGCTCTTCCACCATCACCATCCAAAATTTGCTGGTTCCACCATGGGCCTTTTCTCCGAACACTGAGCGAGGAACAATTAGCTGAGCCTGGGCGAACTCACAAAAGGGCGGAGACAAGCACCGCCTGAGGTCTCACATAACCCTGCTGCCCTAAACAACTGATACATGTGGTGTAAGAGTTGGAAATAAAACCAACAACTTAAAGCCAAAGTACCCCCCTGGAAATGAGCAGTGTTTATCTGTTCCTCAGTGGCTGCTATTGGCACAAGCTGCAGAATGTAGGATGGTCTTTCTCTTGGGGATGGTGAATTGGTGAATGGTGTCAGAGACAGGGACACACTGTTCATCGCGGTGTGGAATGTGAGGGTGGTGTTGTCAATACAGACACACCAACCAGATAGATCCGATAGGATCATTATTCACAGACACACACTGATAACTGGAAATGATTTGACATGATATTGGTATCAACTAATGAGAATTCGAGGCTGGTAGAGGAAACAATTGGCACCACCCAATGTCTAATCTTCATTGGTTAACATAGGCTACTTGCGTGTCAAACAGCATAAACAGCAAGTGATAGACAGAGCTAACCGATCCCACAACCAACGGATCAGATCTAAGCTCTGCAGTCCTGCCACATCCAGTTGTGGGTTCTGGTGAACAATTATACAACTCACTGAGGAGGAGGCTCCACAAATAATCCCATCCTCAATGATGTGGCAGCCCAGCACATCAGTGCAAAAGATAAGGCTGAAGCATTTACTGCAATCTTCAGCCAGAAGTGCCGAGTGGATGATCCATCTCAGCCTCCTCCGGAGGTCCCCAGCATCACAAATGCCAGTCTTCAGCCAATTCAATTCACTTCATGTGATATCAAGGAACGACTGAAGGCACTGGATACTGAAAGGCTATGGGACCTGACAATATTCCGGCAATAGTACTGAAGACTTGTGCTCCAGAAGCGGCCGCACTCCTAGCCAAGCTGTTCCAGTACAGCTACAACACTGGCATCAACCTGGCTATGAAGGAAATTGACTGGCCAGTTACTGCCCTATCAGTCTACTCTTGATCATCAGTAAAGCAATGGAAGGGGTCATCAACAGTGCTATCAAGTAACGCTTGCTTAGCAATAACCTGCTCACTGACGCCCAGTTTGGGTTCCACCAGGGCCACTCAGCTCCTGACCTCATTACAGCCTTGGTTCAAACATGGACAAAAGAGCTGAACTCTCAGCGTGAGGTGAGAGTAACTGCCCTTGACATCAAGGCCGCATTTGATCGAGTGTGTCATCAAGGAGCCTTTGCAAAACTGGAGTCAATGGGAATCAGGGGGAAAACTCTCCACTGGTTGGAGTCATGCCTAGCACAAAGGAAGATGGTTTTGGTTGTTGGAGGTCAGTTTGCTCAGCTCCAGGACATCACTGCAGGAGTTCCTCAGGGTAGTGTCGTCGGCCCAACCATCTTCAACCGCTTCATCAATGACCTTCCTTCCAACATAAGGTCAGAATTGGGGATGTTTGCTGATGATTGCACAATGTTCAACACCATTTGCAACTCCTCAGATACTGAAGCAGTCCATGTCCAAATGCAGCAAGACTTGGACACTATCCAGGCTTGGGCTGACAAGTGGCAAGTAACATTTGCACCACACAAGAGCCAGGCAATGACCATCTCCAACAATAGCGAATCTAAGAAAGCAGGCAGGTTGGCAGAAGGGTGGGGTTGCTTTGTTAGTAAGAAATGAAATTAAATTGATAGCAAGAAATGACATAGGGTCAGATGATGTAGAATCTGTGTGGGTAGAGTTGAGGAACTGCAAAGGTAAAAAAACCATAATGGGAGTTATGTACAGGCCTCTGAACAGTAGTCAGGATGTGGGGCACAAGATACACCAGGAGATATAAAGGCGTGTAAGAAAGGCAAGGTTACAGTGATCATGGGGGATTTCAATATGCAGGTAGACTGGGAAAATCAGGTTGGTTGTGGATCCCAAGAAAAGGAATTTGTGGAATGTCTACAAGATGGCTTTTTGGAGCAGCTTGTGGTGGAGCCCACTAGGGAACAGGCAATTCTAGATTTAGTGATGTGTAACGAGGCAGATTTGATAAGGGAGCTTAAGGTGAAGGAACCCTTAGGAGGAAGTGACCATAATATGATAGAATTTGCCCTGCAATTTGAGAGGAAAAAGCTGGAAGTTGGTATTACAGTTGAATAAAGGCAACTACAGAGGCTTGTGGGAGGAGCTGGCCAGAATTGACTGGGAGATGAGCCTAGCAGGAAAGACAGTGGAACAGCAATAGCAGGAATATCTGGGAGTAATTTGGGAGACACAGCAAAAATTCATCCCTAGGAAGAAGAAGCATACTAAAGGGAGGATGTGGCAACCATGGTCAGACAAGGGAACTCAGGGACAGCATAAAAGCTAAAGAGAAAGCATACAATGCGGCGAAGAGCAGTGGGAAACCAGGGGATTGGGAAGCCTGCAAAGACCAACAGAGGACAACTAAAAAAGAAATAAGGAGGGAGAAGATTAAATATGAGTGTAAACTAGCCAGTAATATAAAAGAAGATTGCAAGAGTTTTTTAGATAAATAAAGGGTAAGAGAGAGGCAAAAGTGGACATTGGGCCGCTGGAAAATGACGCTGGAGAAGTAGTAGTGGGGAACAAAGAAATGGCGGATGAACTGAATAGGTACTTTGCGTCAGTCTTCACAGTGGAAGACACGAGTGACATCCCCAATGTTTAAGAGAGTCGGGGGTCAGAGGTGAGTATGGTGGCCATTACCAAGGAGAAGGTGCTAGGAAAACTGAAAGGTCTGAAGGTGGATAAATCACCTGGACCAGATGGATTACACCCCAGAGTTCTGAAGGAGATAGCTGAAGAGATAGTGGAGGCATTAGTGGTGATCTTTCAGGAATCACTGGAGTCAGGGAGGGTCCCAGAGGGCTGGAAAATCGCTAATGTAACCCCCTGTTTAAGAAGGGAGTGAGGCAAAAGACGGGAAATTACAGGCCGATTAGCCTGACGTCGGTCGTTGGTAAGATTTTAGAGTCCATTATTAAGGATGAGATTTCAGAATACTTGGAAGTGCACGGTAAAATAGGGCAAAGTCAGCATGGTTTCATCAAGCGGAGGTCATGCCTGACAAACCTGTTAGAATTCTTTGAGGAGGTAACAAGTAGGTTAGACAAATGAGAGCCAATGGATGTTATCTACTTGGACTTCCAGAAGGCCTTTGACAAGGTGCCGCACAGAAGGCTGCTCAGTAAGATAAGAGCCCATGATGTTTGAGGCAAGGTACTAGCATGGATAGAAGATTGGCTGTCCGGCAGAAGGCAGAGAGTGGGGATAAGGGTGTCCTTCTCAGGATGGCGGCCGGTGACTAGTGGATTTCCGCGGGGGTCAGTGTTGGGACCACAACTTTTCACTTTATACATTAATGATCTCGATGAAGGAACTGAGGGCATCCTGGCTAAGTTTGCAGATGATTCAAAGATAGGTGGAGGGACAGTATTGAGGAGGCGGGGAGGCTGCAGAAGGATTTGGACAGGTTAGGGGAATGGGCAAAAAAGTGGCAGATGGAATAGAACGTGGGCAAGTGTGAGATCATGCACTTTGGTAGGAAGAATAGAAGCATAGACTATTTTCTAAATTGGGAGAGAATTCAGAAATCTGGAGTGCAAAGGGACTTGGGAGTTCTAGTCCAGGATTCTCTTAAGGTTAACTTGCAGGTTGTGTCGGTAGTTAGGAAGGCAAATGCAATGTTGGCATTTATTTCGAGAAGACTAGAATATAAAAGCAGGGATGTGCTGCTGCGGCTTTATAAGGCTCTGATCAGACCACATTTAGAATATTGTGAGAAATTTTGGGCCCCGTATCTCAGGAAGGATGTTCTGGCCCTGGAGAGAGTTCAGTGGAGGTTCACGAGAACGATCCCAGGAATGAAAGGCTTAACATATGAGGAACGTTTGAGGACTCTGGGTCTATACTCGATGGAGTTTAGAAGGATGAGGGGGGATCTGATTGAAACTTACAGAATACTGAAAGGCCTGGGTAGAGTGGACGTGGGGAAGATGTTTCCATTAGTAGGAAAGACTAGGACCTGAGGGCACAGCCTCAGAGTAAAGGGAAGACCTTTTAGAACAGAGATGAGGAGAAACTTCTTTAGCCAGAGAGTGGTGAATCTATGGAATTCATTGCCACAGAAGGCTGTGGAGGCCAGTGTATTGAGTGTATTTAAGACCAAGATAGATAGGTTCTTGATTGGTAAGGGGATCAAAGGTTATGGGGAGAAGGCGGGAGAATGGGGTTAAGAAACTTATCAGCCATGATTGAATGGCGGAGCAGACCCGATGGGCCGAATGGCCTAATTTCTGCTCCTATGTCTGATGGTCTGATGGAATCTAACTATCGCCCCTTGATAGTCAATGGTATTACCATCAATGAATCCCCCACTATTAACATCCTGGGGGCTACCATTGACCAAAAACTGAACTGACTAGCCAAATAAATACTGTGGCTGCAAAAGCAGGTCAGAGGCTAGGAATTCTCTACGAGTAACTCACCTCCTGAGTCCTCAAAGCCATGCCACCATCTGCAATGCAAATTCAGGAGTGTGATGAAATATTCCCAACATGCCTGGGTGAGTGCAGCTACCACAACACTCAAGAAGCTCGACACCGTCCAGGACAAAGCAGCCTGCTTGATTGGCACCACATCCACAAACATTCACTCCCTCCATCATCGACACACAGTAGCAGCAGTGTGTACCATCTACAAGATGCACTGCAGGAATTCACTAAGGCTGCTTATATAGCAGCTTCCAAACCCAGGACCATTGCTATATAAAAGGACAAGAGCAGCAGATAGATGGGAACAGCCCCACCTGTAAGTTTCCCACCAAGCCACACACCATCCTGACTTGTAAATATATTGCTGTTCCTTCACTGTCGCCAGGTCAAAATTCTGGTACTCCCTCCCTAACAGCACTTTGGATGTATCTACACCACGTTGACTGCAGCGGTTCAAGAAGGCTGCCCACTACCACCTTCTCAAGGGCAATTAGGGATGGACAATAAATGCTGGCCCAACCAGTGAAGCCCACATCCCATGAATGAATAAAAAGCATCGTTTGGAGTCTTTTCCATTATTTGAAACTGACAATTATTGCCTGTGAATAAAGAGACTATTGGACCAGCCGCAGGATGGCCATTTCCAAATTCCAAATGCTGGACATGAGGAGAGCCAATAATGGAATGGAGATGGACCCACTGGCAGTCAGACTGTCTGCTACAAAACCTGACAAATGACCACATTACCTCTGAGACACCCCACTGAGGAACTCCTCCTCACTGTCAGGATCCTCATCTTGTGAGGCTCCACTTCCTGTGAGACTCTTCCCCCTTTTAGCCTCCTCCCCCTGTGAGACTCCTCCCTCTGTGAGACTCCTCCCCCTGTGAGACTCCTCCCTCTGTGAGACTCCTCCCCATTAGACGCCCCACCCGTGACAATCCTCCCCGTGAGGACCCTCCCCATGAGACTCCTCCCCGTGACACTCATCCCCTGTGAGACTCCTCCCCATGAGACTACTCCCTGGGACACTCCTCCCCCTTGAGACTCCTCCCCCTTGAGACTCCTCCCCGTGAGACTCCTCCCCCATGAGATTCCTCCCTGTGAGGCCCCTCCCTGTGAGACTCCTCCCCCATGAGGCCCCTCCCCTCTGAGTCTACTCCCTGCGAGGCTCCTTCCCATCTCCCCGCTTTGAGTCTCCACCGCAAGTGAAACTTCGCCCCTTGTGAAACTCTTCTCCTTCTGAGGGTCCTCCCCCTATGAGACCCCTCCCCCTGTGAGAGCCCATTCCATGTGAGACTCCTCCTCTGTCAAAAACTACAAGGTGTGGCTCTCCGATCTGCCTTCACTTTCATCACTTGCTGTAATATTTTTAAATGTTCCCCAGATAACTCGCATACTCTGTTCAACCTTTCCCTGAAGTTTTATGCATAACCCAGGGGAGTCATTTCCAACTTTTGACCCATCAATTTCTCATCAATTAACTTTAGTGGCCCCCTTACCTCATGACCATAGACTAATTCAAAAGGACTAAGATCAGTCAACGTATTAGGAGCATCCCGAATAGGAAATAACAAAATTCCTAAATGTCTCCTGATTGGAATTTTATGAGCCATTCTCAGTATTTCATTTCTATACCCAGATGGTATAATATCTGATACACTTCCATCCATTTATCTGCTGAATCTTGATATGATCGCCACTTTCTCATCAGCACATTACCCTTCAGCTAATAACATTCTGGAATACACTCCTCTGTTTCTGAGCAAGCTGAGTAAACTGCTTTATTCATGGATCCTTTTGCTGTAACTCTACCAACTGCCTTGAGCAAAGCTCTTCAGCTGCATTCTCTTCCATTCTCTCTCTCCTCCTCAACAATCTTATCAAAGACAGCATCAGATAATTGAATTTCAACACCTTTTCCCTGCCTTTTAATTCCCTCTTCTTCCTGTTTCAATCTGTGAGCTTGTGATCTTATTATCACACAGTCTGGAAACATTCCAGAATGCTCCTTCTACAGCACTTCTGTTGAAAACACCTCTACAAGCTGCTCAACTACCATAGGCAGCACCCACATCTATGGCCCAGCTATATCATTATCTAAAATAAATTGACCCCTTGCAATGGCAATTTTTCCACTCTCCAACAATCACATCACGTGTTTTCCACTTACTCTTTAAATTCACCTTCCACAATGGGATAGGTTTAGCATCTCCATGAACCCTGCTTATTATCACCTGATCCTGCAATACTCCCTTTGAACAACAAATGTCACTATCCCACAACAGTAAGGATTGACTAGCCCCTGTGTCTCTTAAAATTTTAAAATCTTTACCTGCTCCACTCTGTACACATGGAAAGACGTCCCCTTCACATACAAAATCTTTAGACATTTCTGCAACCTGCTCCTCAGAAACCCTTTGGGTAAATTGTGAACACATTCCCACTTCTTTACCTATCACTGATTCTTCTTCCTTTACCTGTATAAAAACCATGGGTTTTTCCTGTGCCTGAACATCAGGACACACAGTAATTTTACTTCCACAACTTTTCTGCATTCCAATTATTGCAACAGATTTTTCCTGTAATTTCCAACACATTGACTTCATCTGCTCAACTTTATTACATTGAAAACACCTCAATTTTTGAGTGTCATATCTACCTTCCATTTAAGTCTGAGAAAGTAAACTTCCTGGGAATTTTCACCTACTCCTTCTGGCTACCTGGCTAGCTACCTCCTCTTATCTTCTCTGATGTAAAAGGATGACGGAAAAAAGTTTAGATCTATGAACTAATTCATAATCATCAGCGATCTCTGCTGCTTGTCTCCCCATTTTAACTCCCCATTCCTCCACATGAGTTCTTATTACCAAAGGAATTGAATCTTTAAATTCTTCCAAAACAATTACTTGGTTGAAAGTAGTTGCCAGTAGAGACTGGAGCAAAGGGGACAGATATCCTGTCCCAAGCTAAAGAAAAGACCCCAACATCCAGGGGATTGGAACAGGAGAAAGCCCCAAAAAGACCTTCTAGCCAAAGGGAGGGCAGGAACCTGGAAAAGGTCCTGCTAAGAGAAGTTACGAGTGAGGGACAGAGAGAAAGGCTCCAAGCTTCAGATTTAAAAAGACAAAAGCTGCCAAAAGCGAGAACAGTTTGTAAGAGGCAAGGAGGTCCAAATAGATGGCTGAAGGACTGTAACTCTTTGCTCTTGGAGATTGGAGATCGGAGATTGGAAATCCTCATGTGAAAGATGGAGTTCGCTGAGACCAGTTGGCTCACAGTGTGACAAGCGTCTGGGGGGAGTTGATGAGAGATCCATAGCATCTGGTTGAGGTGGCATCTGGCTCTTGGTTTCAGAGTGTGGTGTGTCTGACCACAGGGTGCCTATTGGTTTACGTGAACTGTGTACAAACTGTGAACACTGAAGTATAAAATAGCTTTTGTAACTTGTGTTACCTTTACACATCTGTATTTATCTGTAAAGGTACAGTTGTGGGTGAAGGAGTACTGTAATATAGTTAATCTTTTCTTGTGTAATAAATGTTCTGTGCTTTTGTTAAGAGTTTATCAGCTGACTCCTGTGACTCTGTTCAGTGGCTACTCTCCACACATCTAAACAAACAAATTAAAAGTTAGGATCTATCAATCTGGGGTCAAGTTTGTCCAGGGGTAACCTCAGCTGGGGATCATAACAGTGAAGAGGTTTCTCCCAAATTTCCAATTGGATTTATTGGACCCTAGGTCAGGTCTAACGAGATGTTGAGGCATCAGGTGGAATCGTC
The DNA here is from genome assembly GCF_964194155.1 of Cetorhinus maximus. NCBI lineage: Eukaryota > Metazoa > Chordata > Chondrichthyes > Lamniformes > Cetorhinidae > Cetorhinus > Cetorhinus maximus. The sequence continues at coordinate 288,159 of NW_027596364.1, forward strand.
CCAGATTTGCAAATCTTCACACAGTGAGTGGTTTGGGTCTGGAATACACTGCCGTGAAGTATGACCCTGGCAGCATCAATCGAGGCATTTAAGAGGGCATTAGATGATTATTTGAATAGAAACAAGGTGCAAGGGTATGGGGAACAAACAGGGCAATGGCACTAGGTCAGACATGATGGGCTGAATGGCCTCCCCCTGTGCCATTAAGATTCAGTGATTCTGCAGGTTCTGGTGGGTAAAGGAACTTTTTATTAGCCGGCTGCAATGGCAGCTTCTCATGCCATATCATCCCAATCCCGCCTCATTATTCATGCATTCCCGGGAAACATGCCGTTTCGATGCTGAGCAGGCTCCGATTTGCTGCCATGCTACCACCTCGCCACTTCGTCACGCCGGACTCCACATTTAAAGTTCAGTCACGCACACACCTCTCAGCGCTTCCAGCCCAGGACTGCTGCACAGAAGACATGGCCCCGAAAGACAAGAATACTGCTGTCCCCAGGTTTAGTGACGCGCCCCTCGAGCACCTTTTGTACACTGCGGAGGCTCACTGTGATGTCCTCTAACCCCACTCTGGCCACAGGAGGGGCAGCAACATTACCACTCAGGCTTGGGAGGCGATTGCAATGATGGTCAGTGCCAATGATGCACAGAAGAGGTTGGCTATCCAATGCAGATAGAGGGTGAATGGTCTCATCCATGTCACCAGGGAATGGCAACCACCTCATCACTCTAAACTCACAAACTCAAGCCCATCACACATTCACTGGCATCTCACTCACTGCCAGCTCAAGGGACATCACTGCTCAGTCCCTCACACACACCCTCACATGTCCATCAGGCCTCCTCTGCTCTGGAGACTGCCTCCTCAGCCCTCATCATCTTGAGGCCACTTTCAATCAACAAGATCAACTTGTGCCCCACACACACCCTGGGATCCTCCCTTCCCCAGTACAGCCCTCGCCCTGCAGCCTCTTCCCTTGCCTGAGGCCACTTCTCCCCCTTCCCCAAGCAAGCCCTAGCCCTGCAGCTGTTGAAAAGTCATCCACATATGGCTGATGTGGTTAGTAGAGACCTGCCTGTGGGCCCCCTGAAAGTGGTGTTTCTCTGTCTGTGAAGCCTGGCACTGATGACTGCCCGTGCTGCCCGAAGCAAGATAGGCAAACAAAGCTTGAAGTCGCGAGTGAAGTGCAGCCGGCCAGGTGCCCGTCGCTTATCTGATGCATTAAACAGGGAACAGGATTTATTTTTACATTGAGGCTCCAGTTCCAGCTTTTGTTCATTTTCTTATTTCTATCCCCACACAATCCCACAGAGCTGAGGAGGGTGGGTGTAATGTTTGATATTTCCAGAGTCTGTGACCTCCCTCTGTGGAAGTCCCAGTGTTTTCTGCTGTTGTCAGATTCTCGTTTCCTCCCCTCAGGGCGGCTCTTTTTCATGTTGAGTGACAGGAAAACAAATCAACAACGGTCAGATCGTGGAGAGAATCTCCCCCGATCCCCAGCGAGTCTCTCCCCCGATCCCCACCGAGTCTCTCCCCCGATCCCCACCGAGTCTCTAATTCTCTGCTTTTCTCTCCCAGTCTCTGTGACCCTGGATGTGGAAACAGCGAATCCCGGGCTCGAGGTGTGTGAGGATCTGAAGAGTTTGAGACTTTTGTAGGCAGAGCAAAGATGCTCAAAGCTGTTCCCTAATCATTATCTCTGCTCAATGTTCCTAAAATAGGATCAAAATATTGTTGGACAGTTTTCTAATATTCTTCAGGGAAATGTGTGCATCCGGCAACAGCTTCATCCAAGCCCTTTCTCATCGCTCCCACTGTCACTTGTATTTAAAATCAGGTTAATATTGTGTTCTGAAAATGAGAACGTTCCTCAGATATTCAGCACCTCATATAAGTCACGACAAATAAAGATGTGATTGCACTAGAGACAGTGCATAGGAGATTTACCAGGATGTTGCCTGGGCTGGAGAGTTTTAGTTATGAGGAGAGATTGGATAGATTGGGGTTATTTTCCTTGGAGAAGAGGAGATTGAGGGGGCACATGACTGAGGCGTATAAAATTATGAGGGGCATAGGGTAGACAGGAAGGAACTTTTCCCCTGGGTGGAGGGATCAACCAGGGGGCACAGATTTAAAGTAAGGGGCAGGAGGTTTAGAAGGGATGTGAGGAAATTTTTTTTTCACCCAGAGGGTGGTGGGAATCTGGAACTCACTGCCTGAAAGGGTGGTAGAGGCAGAAAACTTCATAACATTGAAGAAGTATTTGGATGTGCACTTGCGATGCCACATGGCATACAAGGCTATGGGTTTAGTGCTGGAAAATAGGATTAGACTAGATTAGGTACTTGTTTGACCGGCACAGACTCGATGGGCCGAAGGGCCTTTTTCTGTACTGTAGACTTATATGACGCTATGACGAAATACACAAATTAGGTCAAAGCAAAATACTGTTGATTCTGGAAATCTGAAACAAATGTTATTGAATGGAGCAGGCTCGAGGGGTCAAATGGCCTCTTCCTGCTCCGATCTCTAATGATATTATGAAACATCATAAAGCAGATACATAAACAGGCAAACACAAATTCCTATTCCCAATTCCCTTAAGCATCAAATTGTCAGCAAATTAAAGAGCAGGCTGTCTTGATCAGGATAAGAAGGGTCGTGCATGGTGGGGGAAGATAGGCTACAAGATAGAATGGAAACCAAATGACTGTTGTCTCCTATTCCTTTGTCAGATGACCAAGTCTCCTCTAACCCCATATTGGGCAATACTGCCCTACTTGGCTCTTTCCCTTTAGAGTGGAACCTTCATTTAATGTCAAAACATTACAATTTAAGAATTTCCTGTTTGCCTGGAGGAGGCAATGGTCTGCGATCTGAATCCACTCCAGGTCCACAGAATAAGTTCAGATTGTCAGTTGATGCACCCCAGAGCTCCAGACTGGAGGGAATGTTATCTGAATGGAAATTGGCTGACAGCTCATCTCTGTTCAAATAGTGTTGCTATGGATTTACACATCCATTTGACCGATGATTTTTCTTTCAATAAATCCAGAACAAATATATTTCATTTGCTACTGTCCAAGCTCAGCCTGTCTTTTAAATTGCACTTCTGATGAACGTCGGCAAATTCAACAATTGAATAACTACAGAACGCAATTGGCGACGAACGCATTGTGAATGTCATCCGTCCCCACAACCGCTCAATGAGAATCCCAGCTCAGTTGCATGTTGCCTGCATGTTGCATGACAATGAAGTTGAGCAGCGAAAGTCTTATTTGGGAATGTGAGAGGATAGTTCTCTTTGTAAGGAGCTATTGAATGAGTGCAATTTTTTCTCTCTATTGTTGGTTTGATGTAAAGTTGCTCAAATGCTCTCAGGTATGGCCTCACTGATACAAAACATCCAGTAAAACCAAGAGTTCATTCCTAGACATTGAAGAGTTTAAGAGACTAAATTAATTAGTTCAGTGCATGAAAGGGAATAATTTGCTCAAAAATTGGATAACTCTTTCAAAAATCCGGCACAGGCAAGATGGGCTGAATGGCCTCCTCCTGTGCTGTATCAGACCATGGTTCTATAAAAAAAATGCTGGGAAAACTCAGCATCTGTGGAGGGAGAAGCAGAGTTAACGTTTCGAGTCCGTATGACCCTTCTTCAGAGCACAAATTAGCTTCACACAAATTAGCTTCTTCAAGGAGACGGGGAGTTTGGAAATCTTGGTTTTAAAGAGCAGAAATCAGACGTTTGCTGCAATGCTGGTGTAAAACACGCGCTGATCCGCTAACGCCAGTTTTATGACCGCTGATCAAAGTGAAAATTCCTCCCAGTGTTTAACTTTCCCTTACAGTTCATTGTAGTGCCGATTGCAGCCAGAAGATGGTGGTGTTGGGCTGTACAAAGATCAGTCAAGTTTTACAGCGCAGTATCGCCACCTGCTGCTGGATACCTGGGACTGGCGGCAATACTAAAAACAGAAAATGCTGCAACACTCGGCTGATCAGACAATTCAGGCAGGACCTTTCTTCACAACGGAAAGAGAATTGGATCAGAAAAATAGGAGGGAAAATAAACACGAGCCTGGACTTCCCACTTCCATGTTCCTGTCACACACCGAGTCCCTATCGGGAAATTCCACACTGCCGGTCTGTACAATGTTCAAAAAAGCCCAGGTTGGGAGTATGAAATTTCCCAGTTTGGGATCTTGATGTGTGGATTCAAAAAGCTGGGCCTGTATTCCGAGTACAGAGAGGAGATTCACATTTTGCTTTTAACAGAGAGGATAAGAACTCCCTCATAGTTTAATAACTGGGGACATTAAAAATAAAAAGCTAAAAGCTACTGCGGATGCTGGAAATCCAAAACAAAAACAGAATTACCTGGAAAAACTCAGCAGGTCCGGCAGCATCGGTGGAGAAAAGAGTTGACATTTCGAGTCCTCACGACCCTTCGGCATCGTTTAAAATTCCCGGCTCAGCCAATCAGAGAGCGCCCATCCTGGGCTCCACCCCTTCCTGCTGCTGATTGGCCAGTTGAAGTTATTATTCTACAAAGTGATTGGTGCAGAGCTGTAGGCGGCTGTGATTGGAGGGCACACACTTCCTCAATGGGACAGTGCAGTGGGATTGGTCAGTCAGGGAGTCCCGAAAGGAGAGCAGATGGTGTTTGGGGAAAGAAATGTCCTTTTTACCCGGTCCCGGGGCAAATCCCAACCTGGGGGTGGCGGGAATCAGAGGGGGAAAGTCCCTTTAATGGGACTGTAAATGTCTGTAATGGGGAGAGGGGGTGAAGGAGAGAGAGAGAGGGGAAGAGAGAGTGAGGGGGAGAGAGATGGGCAAAGGTGAGAGAGAGATGGGGGAAAGGAGTGAGAGGGTAAAGGCGGGGGGAAGGTGAGATGGAGGGAAAGGATAAAGAGGGGAGGAAGGAGAGAGAAATGGGGAAAGAGATAGACGGGGGAAAGGAGAGAGAGTGGGAGATTCCTGGAATAGTTCCCTGTCTAGACTGATTCCTGAATGTACTGATATTCCCGGGAGCACCCCCTTTCCACATTGATTCCTGAATGTACTGACATTCCCGGGATCGCTCCCTGTCCACACTGATTCCTGAATGTGCTGACATTCCCGGGATCACTCCCTGTCCACACTGATTCCTGAATGTGCTGAGAATCCCGGGATCGCTCCCTGTCCATACTGAGGTCCTTACCCGGGAATCCTGGATTGCTGAGTGATCCTGGGATCGCAGACACTGGATTTCACATTCCTTTAGCTAATATCACCACCGTCAACACCCCTTTGTCCTTTTGTCTGGGAATCTTTGTCAATCTCTCCTTGGCCTCCACCTATCACTGGCCCCCTATCCAGCTCCACCTGTCCCACCCCCTCTACCAGCTTCTATTCCACCTCATTTCTAGATTCCCTCCGTTCTGATGAAGAGTCAGACGGACTCGGAACGTTAACCCTCTCCCTCTCCGCGGACTCTGTCAGACCTGATGAGTTTTTCCATCAGTCAAAGATGCCGGGGACATTGGTGGATAGTTAGAACGTGATGATGAAAGTAAAATTAGACAGTGCAACACCACCACCGCCTGGCCCAGAAGGGTATTGCAGGAATAAAATCAGATTGCAAAAAACCGTGCAGCGCCCCCGCCCAGTGGCCACTGGTGATACTGCAACATCAAGTTTCCCTGTTCTGTTCACCAACAAATTAAAATAATAATAAAACCAGCCAGTGCTGGAAAAGTGCCCACCAGATCCAGTCTGTGGGGAGAGAAACAGAGTTGGCGTTTCTTCTTCAGATGATTTCCAGCATCCGCAGTATTTTGCTCTCATTACAACAGGTCAAATTGTTAGATTATATAAATAGAGTTTAATGGTGCAACAACACTACTTGGCAGCAAAACAATAAACCTAAACCTGCAAACTATCTACGAATTTATTTCAAACCGAGTAATTTTTCAGAATATTTATGTTACGTAGTAAGAACAGGAGGTGGCCATTCAGGTCCTCGAATTTATTTCCATGCTCAATGAAATCACTCAGCTTCATTTACTGTCTGAAAGGACTTCAGTCACTACTGTCTGATGATAGCTCTCCAGGGTTCCTGTGTATCGATGTTTATGAAGGCAGCTGAATAAAAACACTTTTTTAACATCAAAATCCTATTTTGCATGGAGCAACACCGCCACCTGCGGGCTGTGATCGGGACTCCACAGATTTATTTTCTCCTGCATTACCGAATGTTGTCACCTGGTGGGGGTAGAGCACCGTCATTTTTTTGTGTTTTGCGAGCCGATTCTGTTGATTTGTTTACGAGCTTTAAATAATTACTGCTTGTGCCATGAATGGCTCCATTAGTCTGTGTAGATATTAGGATGGGCAACAAATACTGGCTTTGCCACTGACACCCACCTGTTCTGAACTGCCACCATGTTCTGAGATTGGGTTTATCTGTCTTGGACACCAGGCGTGAGACTTGGTTCTTTGACAGGCTGTAGACATACTTTAGTTTCTGTTTAACAATTGTTTATTAGTACTGCTTCTAAACAGATTACAGAGTAGGCATGTAGCTTTTAGTCATGACTCCAATCTCTATTTTGAGGGTAATTCATGACTGACTGATGTAAGTGGTGCGAACATACAAACATACAAAGGAACAAGGAGCAGTAGGCCATTCAGCCCCTCGAGCCTGCTTCACCATTTAATAAGATCATGGCTGATCTGATAGTAACCTGAAATCTGCATCCCAACTACCCCTGATAACTTATCACCCCTTGCCTAACAAGAATCTATCCACCTCTACCTTAAAAATATTCAAAGACTCTGCTTCCGTCACCTTTTCAGGAAGAGAGTTCCAAAAGACTCATGACCCTCTGAGTGAAAAAAAATTGCCCCATCGCTGTTTTAAATGGGAGACCCCTTATTTTTAAACAGTAAGCCAACTTCTAGATTTTTCCACAAGAGGAAACATCCTCTCCACATCCATCCCATCAAAACCCATCAGGACCTTATACGTTTCAATCAAGTCACCTCTTACTCATCTAAACTACAAGCCTAGCCTGTCTAACCTTTCCTCATAAGACAACCTGCCCATTCCAGGTATTAATCTAGTAAAACCTTCCCTGAACTGCTTCCAACGCATTTACATTCTTCCTTAAATAAGGTGACCAATACTGTGCACAGTACTCCAGATGTGGTCTCCCTAGTGCCCTGTAAAACTGAAGCATTACCTCCCTACTTTTGAATTCAATTCCCCTCACAATAAATGATAACATTCCATTAGCTTTCCTGATTACTTGCTGTACTTGCAAACTAGCCTTCTGTGATTCAGGCACTAGGACACTCAGATCTCTTTGCAACTCAGAGCTCTGCAATCTCTCACCATTTAGATAATATAATTCCCTTTTATTCTTTATGCCAAAATGGACCAATTATACATTTTCCCACATTATACTCCATTTGCCAGATCTTTGCCCACACACTTAATCTATCTGTATCTTTTTGAAGCTTCCTTATGTCTTCTTCACAACTTACTTTCCTGCGTATTTATGTGTCATCAACAAGTTTGGTAACCATCCCTTCATCCAAATCGTTTATATAAATTGGTCCCAGCACTGATCCCTGTGGCACACCACTCATTACATCTTGCCAACCTGAAAAAGGCCTATTTACGCATACCTGCTTTTTCCAGTTAGCCAGCCAATCGTCTATCCATGTCTATATGTTACTCCCTATACCATGAGCTTTCATTTTCTGCAATAACCTTTGATGTGGTACTTTATCAAATGCCTTCTGGAAATCTAAGTACAGAATATCCACCGGTTCCCCTTTATCCACAGCATGTGTGACTCCCCCAAAGAACTCAAATAAGCTGGTTAAACACAATTTCCCTTTCACAAAACCATGTTGACTCTGCCTGATGACCTTGAGCTTATCCAAGTGCCCTGCTATGACGTCTTTAATAACAGCTTCTAGCATTTTCCCTATGACAAATGTTAAGCTAACTAGCCTGTAGTTTCCCGCTGTCTCCCTCCTGTTTTGAATAATACATTTGCTATCTTCCAATCTAATGGTACTTCCTCATCAGCACCTCATTTTTAAAATTCATTTCACATTCATGTGGGCATTGCTGGCTAGGCCAGCATTTATTGCCCATCCCTAATTGCCCTTGTTCAGAAGACATTTAAGAGTAACCACATTGCTGTGGATCTGGAGTCATATGTAGGCCAGAGCAGGTAAGGACAGCAGATTTCCTTCCCTAAAGAGCACTTGAGACCCAGATGAGTTTTTACAACAATTGACAATGGTTTCATGATCATCTTTAGCCTTTAATTCCGGATTTTAAAAAATTGAATTCAAATTCCACCATCTTACATGGTGGGATTTAAACCCGGGTCCCCAGAGCATTACCCTGGGTCTCTGGATTATAAATTCAGCGACAATACCACAACGCCATTGCCTCCCCACTCAGGGACAGTTTCTGCCTCAGCTTCAGTGTGGGCAGTCTCAGCTCATGTTTTTAACAGTGTTTTGGTTTGCTGAGCTACAACTAAGGAAGACCTAGTTATTACCTCCTTAGGATCTTCCAGACTCCCAAAAATGTCACAGATAACCAGACCGTCGGCTCTTCTGCCTGCAGTGCCACTTCAACAACACTGACAGAGCTTATCTGGCCATAGACCGCATTACCATACAGTCAGGCAAAATGACAGGCACTTTCTCCTGCACCTGTTCTGACTCCTTTACCTCAGTGGGCTTCACTGAGACCACTGGGGATGCAATCATTTTTGATCCCGCCAGGTCATTGCCGAGGCACAGGTCAACCCTGTTCACAGGCTGACTGGAGACGACTCCCATGGTCACTGGTCCTGACACAAGGTCCCAATCCAGATGCACCCGGCATAAGGGGGGGATAGGGTGTTGTGGTTAGAGGTCAGTCAACTCAGTGTGAACAGCTGTGTCTGTGTGTCTGTGTCTGTGTGTGCGTCTGTAAGTGTGTCTGAAAGTGTGCCTGAAAGTGTGTCTGTAAGTGTGTGTCTGTCTGTGTGCGCGCGCGTGTCTGTCTCTATGTGTGTGTGTGTCTGTGTGTGTATGTGTGTCTGTGTGTATGTGTGTGTATGTGTGTCTGTCTGTGTGCGCGCGCATGTGTGCATGTCTGTCTCTATGTGTCTGTGTGTGTGTGTGTGTGTGTCTGTCTCTATGTGTCTGTCTGCTTGTGTGTGTGTGTATCTGTCTGTGTGTGTCCCGATGCTTCACATCGTGTTTTTATTATTTCTCTCGGATTTAGTAGTTAATAAATTTGCTCTTTCTTGGACTCACGAAAACCTTGTTTGATTGGTTCCTTATTGCTCACAGCTTAAATAGTTAAATACAGTCTGATTTGGAAAACCTTTGTTGTAATCGACTGAGGGGGTTGGATAGAGGGAAGCCAGTCCACTCCCTCTCACCTGGATGGAACAAAATTGGGGGCTCATCCAGGAATTTCTTCCCACAGACTGAGGAAAGAATTGGAGTGGGGAAAGTAAACTGTTCCTTCAAAAGCAATTTTAAAACTGAAAAATGTTTTCTTGGGTCTGTCATACTAAAGTGTTAAAATGTCCACATTCAATGTCAATGCTTTCATAGAACAGGATGAAATAACTGGAGAAAAGTTAAGTGCAATGTCCTTGGAAGAATTAAAAGGTGTAGTTAGGCACTTAGAGCTGGAGTTCTGCCCAAAAGCTAGAAAAAAAGGATATTTTGAAATGGGTGGCAAAACACTTAGAGGAGGAAATAGAAGAGACTGAAAGACATAAATTAGCGGCAGAGAAATTAAGATTGGAACAGCCGAAATTGGAACTGGACTTTCAGGAAAGGGAAAAAGAGAGAGAGAGAGGGGGGCAGGGATGGAAGGAGGAGAGGTAATGCCAGGAAAGAGAAAAGGAAAGGGAGTTTAAATTAATCTAGCTCGGCTGAGAAGAAAGGATTCCACTGTGCCCAGTGAAGACCTGCCTGATAAGGGAACCACGCCGAGCTCATAATTAGGAGCTGAGGTTTTCAAGTTTGCCCATTTAATCCCTAGAATTGATGAAGAGGTGGAAGCTTTCTCCATCTCTTTCAAAAGGTTAGCACGGTAGTTCAAGTGGCCAGCCCAACACTGGTCCCTGCTGTTACAGAGTAAGCTGACAGGAAAAGCCCACAAGATTTACTCCCTCGTGCCTGAGGAAAGTGCAACGAGCTGTAAGGCAGCAAAAAAGGGCTATTTTAAGTGTGTACCAGTTAGTGCTAGAGGAATACCGTCAGAAAATCCACACCCTCAGGAAACGGTCTGATTAGGTGTCCCTGGAATTTGAATGGCTTTAGCAGCTTTTGACCGGTGGGTACGGGAACTTAAAACTGAGGCCACCTATGAAAACCTTCATGAAATAATTCCCCTTGAGTTCAAAACGTCTATGCCCTTCCTGATAAGAACTCACATAGAGAAACAGAGAGTAACAGGGGCCAGACAGGCAGCAACCCTAGCTGATGAGTATGAGCTTGTCCAGAAATCCTCATTCCAAAGGAAACCCTTCCCTCAGAACTCACAACCATCTGAGAAGGATAGGAGTTGGGAGAGTGATGGGAAAGTTTGGGTCAAAGATGGACAAAAGAGCTGACCTCCCGAGGTGAGGTGAGAGTGACTGCCCTTGACATCAAGGCCACATTTGACCAAGTGCGGCAGCAAGGAGCCCTAGTAAAACTAGAGTCAATGGGATTGAAGGGGAAAACTCTCTGCCAGTTGGAGACATACCAAGTGCAAAGGAAGATGGTTGTGGTTGTTGGAGGTCAGTCATTTCAGCTCCAGAACATTATTGCAGGAGTTCTCCAGGATAGCATCCTCGGCCCAACCATCTTCAGCTGCTTCATCAATGACCTTCCTTTCATCATAAGGTCAGAGGTGGGGATGTTCGTTGATGATTGCACAATATTCAGCACCAATCTCAACTCCTCAGATACTGAAGCAGTCCATGCTCAAATGCAGCAAGACCTGGACAATATCCAAGCTCGGTCTGATAAGTGGCAAGCAACATTCACACCACACAAGTGCCAGGCAATGACCATCTCCAACAAGAGAGAATCTATTCATTGCCCCTTGACATTCAATGGCATTACCATCGCTGAATCTCCCACTGTCAACATCCTGGAGGTTACCATTGACCAGAAACTGAACTGGACGAACAATATAAACACTGTGGCTACAAGAGCAGGTCAGGGGCTAGGAATCCTGCAGTAACTCAACTCTTGACTCCTCAAAGCCTGTCCACAAGTCAGGAGTGTGGTGGAATACTCTCCACTTGCCTGGATGAGTGCACCTCCAACAGCACTCAAGAAGCTTGACACCATCCAGAGCAAAGCAGCCCGCTTGATTGGCACCCCATTCACAAACACTCACTCCCTTCACCACCAATGCACAGTAACAGCAGTGTATGCCCTCTAGAAGATGCACTGCAGGAACTCACCAAGGCTCCTTAGACAGCACTTTCCAAACCCATCACACCTACCATCTAGAAGGACAGGGTCAGCAGATAGATGGGAACACCATCAACTGGAAGTCCCTCTCCAAGCCACTTACCATCCTGACTTGGAAATATATCACCATTGCCCATCTTTTGATTGTCCTTGAGAAGAAGATTTTAAAATGTTGATAGGATTTGGTTTGGCTAATTTCTTGGTTGTGGTCACATGTAGAAACTGTTGCAATATTACAAGATCTCAGTTCAGTGGTAGGTTTCTGGTAGAGTTGGGCTCTCAAACCAGGCAACACATTTATTCCATAAAGAGCGAGGGAGGGAGAGAGAAGCCCTCAGCCTGTTTTCTCTATCGAAGACTTTCTTGACATTGCCTTTGTCACTTGTAATCTCTCTCTATTGCTTGGGCAGCCTTGGCTTGAAATTCTTCACCCATTGCGTATTTCCAATTGGTTTTGTGTGGGTCTATTTGTGACAGCCATTGTTTCAATATCCAGTAATTTGCATTTTTAATATCTCTTCCTCAGACAGTTATGTGTTTCGATGAGTCTCTAGATTATAGGGAGTGTTTCTCTGTTCACATTTCCCCGAGGGTGATGTGTTTGTTTCTCACCTTCACTTTGTAATGTGGTTTTGCATTTTTAAGCAATTTGCCCTGTTTCTGTTCAAATTGCCAAATTTCCTATCAGTTGAAAGATGAAAAATCATATTTTCAAAAATACAATACCTCAGTGTAGTTGATGATTTACTCATCTATGACGAGAGATTTCATGAGTTCTAAGACTCTACATACTGCAACATTTGCACCAAGGATATTTGGGCATCATAAAATGTTGAGCCAGTGCAAAGAATTTTGTTTGGTGACCAGATTTCTAATGGTCATTGGAGGAGACGATGTCAAGCCATATAACTTGTGCTAATAATCTTCAGGAGACAAGAGAATCATTGATGTCATCTTCCTTTCTATTACAACCATGGGAATATTTTGGGATAGACCTTTTTGAACAGAAGCAAGATGCCCTTGATCATAGTACACTACTACTCCAGGTAGATAGAAGTCAAACAACTGCAGGGCCACACGCCTTTAGCAATAATTACATCATTGAAGGGGATGTTTGAACACATGGAATCCCAGACATTGCAATCTCAGACAATAGACCACAGATCACCAATGAATACTTTAAAGAGTTGATGCCATCATATGGATTTGCCCATACTACCAGCTCATTGAGATACCCTCAGGCCAACGGTGAAGCTGAAAGAGTGCATACAGTGAAAGCATTGCTGAAGGAGAATGACAACATCCAACTTGCACTTCTGAGCTATCGTTCAACTATCGTTCAATGGTCTAGCACCATGTGAACTCCTCATGAGAAGAAGACTGAGAACTCAACTCCCCACCCTCATACACATACTCAAGCCATGAGTACAAGCTGATGACAAAATGAGAGAGAAAGAAGACGAATATTATTCCAGCCAGATGTGGAACTATGACAAGCTCCACAAAGCACACAATCTGCCAGTTTGGATCCAAGACCAAGTTCACTATGACAAGTGGTTGAACAAACACCACATTCACAGTCTAACCCCATCCAAACGGACAACAGTACAGTGATCAGGAAGAGAAATGCACTGGTTGCCACACAGAAAAAGCCTCCAACTCTGTGGAAGCAGTAAGCTACCCAATCGAACAGGCCAGAGATGCTGCATTCATCCACCAATCCAGATGTCAACCTGGCTGGTGAACCTGAGCCATCTACCAATTTCCCACCCGCCCAGCAAGGTTCAAACCCCCAATCCCCTCCAAAGGAGAAGAGGACTCCTTCCAGTAGACTTATGAAACCATCACAGTGGTTCTCCTCATCAAAAAGGAACGGGGAAAAGCAGAGGACCTAAGAGAGTCAAAGCAGGTTAAGGACTGCAACACACCAGGGTTAAAGTCATGGTTTGTTTGATCTTCACAATAGAGAAATGGGAATCAGTGACTTGGTGGGTGATGTCATATATGGGGTTAATTCTAACTGTGTAATATGCTAATGAGAGACAGTGTACATCATTGCAGGAAGTGATGCAATGTCACATGATCTCTCTCGTACAACCTCATGGTAAGATGTGGCCCACCATTAGATGTGTTCCAATAAAGTTAGTGTTTTCCTTATCTCAGCAGACTCTGGGACTATTCTTTATTAGCCTAACAATACCAAGAATATTATAAAAAGGACTGGAAGACCATCAGTTATCCAACTTCCCTTTCCTCCATCCAAAATCCATATGGAGAGCAGCAGGACCAGACAGGGAGAATTTGATACAAGCTAAAGGGCTTCTGCAGGAACATGAGAAGAGTGTGTCCTGCTGCTCTGAATTTTCCCAATTCTCACAATAACCACTAATTGGGTGGCAATCTCATTTTTCCTTTTCACTGATACACCAATTAGCCATAGCATAGTCAAATCCCTTCATTCACATTCTGGTCTATGTTAACTGTTTGTTGAACTGTGACACTCTCTCTGCACTCGACCCAGATCTCAATACAGTCAGCATTTGGAGGGATGAACTGTGTAACAAGTAGATCCCTTAACTGAAAATGGGAAATGGCTGCACTTGGTTACCACACTGTAGGTCATGTACACACTCAATGGATTAGGTAGAATATTCAGCACAAAAACAGGCCATTTTGCCCAACCAACCGGTGCTGATGTTTATGCTCCGCTTGGTCCTCTTCCTATCTTCCCTCATCTAAATCTATCATTGTAACTCTCAATTCCGTTCTCCCTCATGTGCTTGACTAGCTTCCCCTTAAATACATCTTTACTATTTGCTTCACCCATTCCCTGTGACTCCCACATTCTCACCATCTCTGGGTAAAGAGATTTCTTCTGAATCTCGTATTGGATTTCTTGGTGACTATTTTATATTGCTGCCCTCGAGTTTAGCTTTTCCCCACAAGTGGAAACATTGGGCTGATTTTTTTTCTGAAGGGAGTCACGTTCCGCTGCTGGAGCCTAAAGCTGGAGACGACCTCGTTGTGACAGAGAGTGGGACCCTGGAGCACGATTTTACCGGGGGCGGCCAATTAAGAGGCTGCAGTCAGGGCTACTGGACAATTGAGGATTGTAGGCCGCCTCCTGAGCTGCCAGCCTAAACACAAGGTCGGCAGCTCAGCAGCTTCACCAGCACCACCGCTAATGATGGTGAGGGTGCCTCAATACCAACGCACCCTTGAAAGCCTGGGAAGTTAATATTGAACAGTTGGTGGGGGTGGGGGGGATGGTGAATATTGCGGCCACAACACCGTTGATGCAGGTCAACTTTCTTCTGGGGTCCATCCTTTGCTACAGAGCAGCAACAAAGGAAGGCCAACCCCAAGAACCCACTGGGAGGCTGCCACATGGCAGCGGGCCCTATCAACACTGGGAAAATGGCTGCAGGACAGGGTGGCCCTCAATTAGCCACCTGGCAGGTGGCAGTGCCACTGCGGTTCTCACCATTGCCAATAAGCTGTGACATTGCCAGCGAAGCCCACATCCCGTAAATAGATTTAAAAAACAACGTTGGGATCCCCTTGTGATGCCTCCCACCGCCATATGGTCAGAGCTTCCCTCCTCTCAGCCCATCACAACAGGGCTGAGAAAATTCAGCCCATTCTCTCTGTATCCACTCCAGCAAAACCTTTCAGAATTTTAAAAACCTCTATTCCCTTTTTCCAAACTGAGAGATCCAGCCCGTTGTTCTTTTCCTAAGAGCTAGAACATCGCAGTTTAAAATGTTACATTGAAACATTGAAGTACATTCCCCACCCCCGCCCCTGCCCACGTCTCTCCCTCTGCTCCGTGTCTAAACCTTCTCCTTAAATGCAAACATACATGTTTTGGTTGTTGGTTGAATTCCTGCCATTTGATTTCTGTAGAAGTTCACTTTCGCCCCCAATCCCCTCTCAGTTCCGGATGTAGATCCGGATTTTGAACAGGAATCACATGAGCTCCCCTGCACTGGGTGAGATGCTGAGCGACTGGAATGTGAACTCACGGTGAACTCAGAACTCCACTGGTCACCCTGCAGTCAGAGATAGGATCCCAACTTCACAGGAGCTGCTGGAGCTCGTCTGCTGGACATCGGGAACCGACTATCTTTCAGGCAATCGGGGAGGTCACCTCGATTAGTTTTACAGAATAAAACGGGAAAAATGTTTAATTGCAGAATTGGGCTAATAATTTAAGCGTGGTGCCTCAGGACGGGCCAGCAATACCTTCTTTATATTGTCCACCTCCAGCCTTGAGCACAGCAGCACATTTGGTCAATCCCTAAAGCCAATGGAGAGGCAGTGATGGGGAGGGGTAGATGGGGAGGGGTAGGGGCAGTGATGGCGAGGGTGAAGGGGTGGTGATAGGGAGAGGGAGGGGACAGTGATGGGGAGGGAGAGGGCAGTGATGGGGAGAAGGAGGGGACAGTGATGGGGAGAGGGAGGGGACAGTGATGGGAAGGGAGAGGGCAGTGATGGGGAGAGGGAGGGGACAGTGATGGGAAGGGAGAGGGCAGTGATGGGGAGAGGGAAGGGACAGTGATGGGGAGAGGGAGGGGACAGTGATGGGGAGAGGGAGGGGACAGTGATGGGAAGGGAGAGGGCAGTGATGGGGAGAGGGAAGGGACAGTGATGGGGAGAGGGAGGGGACAGTGATGGGAAGGGAGAGGGTAGTGATGGGGAGAGGGAGGGGACAGTGATGGGGAGAGGGAGGGGACAGTGATGGGGAGAGGGAGGGGACAGTGATGGGAAGGGAGAGGGCAGTGATGGGAAGGGAGAGGGCTGTGATGGGGAGAGGGAGGGTCAGCGATGGGGCGGGGGAGGGTCAGTGATGGGGAGAGGGAGGGGACAGTGATGGGGAGGGAGAGGGCTGTGATGGGAAGGGAGAGGGCAGTGATGGGAAGGGAGAGGGCAGTGATGGGAAGGGAGAGGGCAGTGATGGGGAGAGGGAGGGGACAGTGATGGGAAGGGAGGGGACAGTGATGGGAAGGGAGAGGGCAGTGATGGGAAGGGAGAGGGCTGTGATGGGGAGAGGGAGGGTCAGCGATGGGGCGGGGGAGGGTCAGTGATGGGGAGAGGGAGGGGACAGTGATGGGGAGGGAGAGGGCTGTGATGGGAAGGGAGAGGGCAGTGATGGGAAGGGAGAGGGCAGTGATGGGAAGGGAGAGGGCAGTGATGGGGAGAGGGAGGGGACAGTGATGGGGAGAGGGAGGGGACAGTGATGGGAAGGGAGAGGGCAGTGATGGGAAGAGAGAGGGCAGTGATGGGAAGGGAGAGGGCAGTGATGGGGAGAGGGAGGGGACAGTAATGGGGAGAGGGAGGGGACAGTGATGGGGAGAGGGAGGGTACAGTGATGGGAAGGGAGAGGGCAGTGATGGGAAGAGAGAGGGCAGTGATGGGAAGGGAGAGGGCAGTGATGGGGAGAGGGAGGGGACAGTAATGGGGAGAGGGAGGGGACAGTGATGGGAAGGGAGAGGGCAGTGATGGGAAGGGAGAGGGCTGTGATGGGTAGAGGGACGGGACAGTGATGGGAAGGGGGAGGGGTAGTGAAGGGGAGAGGGAGGGTCAGTGATGGGGAGAGGGAGGGTCAGTGATGGGGAGAGGGAGGGGACAGGGATGGGGAGGGGGAGGGGACAGGGAGGGGGAGGGGCAGTGATGGAGATGGCAGCAGTAATGGGGTCGGGGCTGTCAGTGATAGTAAGATTGGGCCATTAAGGTTGATGATAAGTGAAGTTGTTCCACTCTGTGCCCTGGAGTTGATGAAACATTGTCACTTCTCAATTGCATATTGAGATATTTCTATTGAACATCACTGGGTCAGCAGCTTATAGAGCCGGTTTTGCTCAATTCAACACTGGCTGTGTTCAAGACAGCCCCATTTTACAAAGCACTCAGTCAGGTATCAGGTCTCCCACATTTACACACTGTAAAGACTCTAACATCTGTTTTAGTGATGGATCCAGGACACCTCTTTTACTATATTCACCAATATGACAGGCGGCACACTTCAGGTATGTATGACCACACGTTCTATACCTGCCCAAGCACACAGCACCAACCTATTGTTTGTCCCACATCTTTCCAAATCTTTCCATTCCTCTCCATCTGTATCAGCAATTGGTGAACGTTTGTTGCTGAACACAATGCAGTAGATTTTACTCTTTATCCTGGATATTTCCTAATGCTGGATGGGAAAGACTAAAATCTGTCCAATTTTGGATATGATGACAGAAATGGCATGATTCACATCATATTGTTTACAGGATTTCTGCATCAGAACAATTTCGTTCATGGTGATCATTTACACAATTCACATTATCTTACACTGTGTTTCACCGGGAGGTTTGTACACGTCAGCAAGTTTAGTCTGGAGCCTAGCGCAATGGGATACCGAACCCCCTGGCCTCTGACCCCACTCAAAGTGACCCCTACCTGTCTTTCTGGGTTTGCTGACCATTATCCAACCATCCCCATTCCCATCCCTTCTCCCTCCCCTCACCCTGAGTATAACTCCAGCCCATTGTGTCTCTCACTGGGATTGAGGTTGATTTCCATTATCAGACAAACCAATCAGATTTTCCTTCTACCTCCTGTTTCTATCAGATATATTTAAGAACTCTGGGGCAATTTCTGCTGTCTGATTTTCAAATCTCTCCCGCATGGAATTTTACAGCAATGAAACAGGCCAGGTTATGTTCCACACGAGCCTCCTCCCACTCTACACCACCTCATCCCATCACCATAACCCTCTATTCCTTTCTCCCTCATGGATTTATCCTGATTCCCCTTCAATGTATCAATACTATTCACTTCAACCCCTCCCTGTGACAGTGAGTTCCACATTCTAACCTTTCTCTTGGTAAAGAAGTTATTCTAAATTTCCTACTGAATTCCTTAGTGACCATCTTATGATTAAGAGATGAATGTTGATGCCACCCTC
The DNA here is from genome assembly GCF_964194155.1 of Cetorhinus maximus. Taxonomy (NCBI): domain Eukaryota; kingdom Metazoa; phylum Chordata; class Chondrichthyes; order Lamniformes; family Cetorhinidae; genus Cetorhinus; species Cetorhinus maximus. The sequence continues at coordinate 306,605 of NW_027596364.1, forward strand.
CCTCATGTGCTTCTACCCTATTGAATCCTTTCATACCTTTATAAAAGCAAAATACTGTGGATGCTGGAAATCTGAAAAAAAACCAGAAAATGCTGGAAAACCTCAGCGGGTCTGACAGTATCTGTGGAGAGTGAAAAACAAAGTTAACGTTTCAACTCCGTATGACCCGCCTTCTGAGAGCCCTCTACCCGCCTGCAGAAGGGTCATACGGACTGGATACATTAACTTTGTTTTTCTCACCACAGATGCTGTCAGACCTGCTGAGCTTTTCCTTTCACACCTTTCCCAGCTCACCTCTCAGCCAGTCTATTCATTCTCCTGGGAGCTGTAACCTGTTCGTTCTGGTAATTATTGTTTTTTTTTGCATTTCACCAGTTCTCTCCTTTTTGTGAAACCATCTTTCTATCTGTGTGTCCACAGCAATGAGAATTGGCAATTATCAGCAGTTTATAACAATGTGAGTGTAATTTCTGCTTTCTGGATGTAGACAGTCAGTCTCTGTCAACTCAGATTTGTGGTTTGTTTATTTTAGTTATTTATTACTGCAACACTTTGTGGAATTCAGCCAGAGATTAATCCATCTCCTTCTCCTCCCCCATCCCAACACATTACCTTTCCTTCCCAGTGGAACCTTTCCTTTTCCACAATGCAGCATTCTCCACTCACCCTAGACCAATGTCTTTTCCCCATCCAGGGTAGTGGTTTGACAATGGGCCATCACATTGAGTAGCTGCTGCTGTTATTCCTCCGCAGACCTGTTCATCTTTCCATTCACTCGACTGAGTTTCTTAAAATTTAGATTCTCTTCCTTCTCTTGTGGTTCTCTTTTCCTTCCTGTAATAGTTCCCCTAATCACTTCTTGTATTTTTTTAACTCTACTCTTTCCCTTCTCTCCCTCCCTCTGGCTTCTGTATCTTTCCCATTCCCCTTATCGGTCACACTGATTGGTGATGTGGGATATCAGGGCTGATACCTCCAGGGTTGACATTGTGTCTCTTCGCCATGTCACAGCCTCTTGACACCGTTTCCTGGTGTATTTCTAAAGGTCTGGGTCTCACTCTACCAACACTGAGACCCGCAGGGGGCTGAGGGCCACAGGATTCCTTGTATCAGGTCAGGATTGAAGCAGGAGGCCAGGGGGCTGGGAAAGGGAAAATCAAGCAGAATGTGGACCCGGGCCCCACTCACCTCTCACCAGGTTGGACAGTCAGAGTGATCCCAGGAAGGTAAACCCCTAGATGGGAGCAGATTCCAGTAACCCAACCTGGAGTCATTTAAGTACACCGGAATTCCTGGGAATTCCTCCAAGTGGGATTTTTTTAAAGAAAAGGGTTTGAATAAAACACAGTGAGAAACTGTGTGATTTTAACTTTCTCCCAGCTCCAGCCTCTCTGACTCTGCATCCGAACACACAGAATCCGCGGCTCATCCTGTCTGAGGACCCGACCAGTTTGCTTCTCCCACTGCAATGTAGGAATTGCACAGCCCCCTGTGTCCTGGAATCAGAGGGATTCACATCAGGGAGACATTACTGGGAGCTGGAGGTGGGGGGCAGGAGTGGTTGGGCTCTGGGAGTGACCCGAGAGTCTGCCGAGAGGGGAGACAGAATCGAGCCCAGATCTGAGGCGGGATACTGGATTGTGTGGCTAAATCCTCTTGATCCCTATCTTGTCAGAACCTCCCCAACGAACCCCGCCCGCCGCGGCCCGCCCCGCCCCCGCGCCTCCCGCCACCACCCCCCCACCACCCCGCCTCACCTCGAGTGGGAAACCCCGGAAGATCGGGTCGTCCCTGGACGATGAGGATGGACAGTTGTCATTTTACAACATGGACAACATGTCCCATCTCCACACTTTCACTGAGAGAACCTTTCCCATCTTCACTTCACCACTGGATGAAGAACCACTGACAACGAGGGATTAAAAATTACTAACAGATCCATCCCATAATTTCACACCCTCTCCCAACCTCCTATAAACTGCCGGTGGTCGCTCTCAGTTACAGGTCGTGCAGATGGTCCTATATCTAGTATAACCCAGTGACAATGTCTTGTTGGTTATGTTGCTTTGGCTAATCAGTGCGAATAACCACCCCCCTGTCCATCACTTTAGCTCGAGGTTATCTTTTATTTTATTTTAACTCTTCCTGAAGGTCATTTACTAGTGCTTACCAGATACTTTCATAGATAAGAGGGTACAAGACAGGTCCAATTGACTTAGGAATGTCAACATGAATCCTGAATCAGGAGACCCCGATATTTCTAGGGACTGTTTATGTGTTTTTCAGTGTGAGAAAGAAGTTTCTCTACGAACGTGACCTTATGCTCTGCTGACCAATTCCATAAGAATTCTATTCTCATTCTGAAAAGTACCATTTCTTACAGTAGGACTAACCTCATGTATATGTCCATAAATACACAGATATTGACTTTACAGATGTATTTAATTTCTGTCACTGTCTCAATGAGAATATTGGAGAGACGGTGTTTTTGAACTCACTTTGATGATTGATCTTGCAACTACTAACTTGATACTTTATTCAGCACAGAAGAGCCAGAGTGTGAATGAGGCTCTGTGATTATTACATTAGAATGCAGCTTATCAGAACAGGATGCAATATATGCTCTTTGCATAGATTTTATATCATTGAATAATGTGGAGAAAAGTTTATTTTCCTTTTATTTGGCCAACTCAGTTATATTAATAAATTTCATGGCCATGATGATATGTTGTCATTAATCTGCACTTTGTAAGAGCTTGGGAAATAAAATTTTAAACTTCAAAAATTAAAAAATGTCTATATTTCTCAAGAAGGGCCAGCAGTGGGGCTTTATTGAAACTTCCTGAACACCACAGGTGAAATAACATTTGGGGCATTGCAAACTCCTGTGTGCTGTAATGGTTTAACATCCAGAATATTGTAATGTCTATTCTATCTCCAGGGTGTTGACAGGGAGGGGACAGGTTCAGACTGCTCAAACACCCCTGAAATTTCTATGTTGTGTTTAGTGTCTCTGACCACTCCTTCTTTGGAAGGCATGTGAATCTGATCACTTGATAGAAAACAGAAAGAACCGTTCAAGACCGATCAGTTCTGTAACTTGATCAGAAGAACCCTATTCATTGGGCTTATGCTTCTAGTTATTCACTGTGATATTGAACAAAAACTTCCATTTACATAGCACCTTTGATGTAATGAAACATCCCACAGCGTGTCACAGGATCATTATAAAATTAAGTACGATCCTGAGACATGTAAGGAGATATTAAATGAGATGACCAAAAGCTGGTGAAAAAGTTACATTTTCAGGAGTGTCTTAAAGGAGATAAATGAAGTAGAGAGGTGGGGAGGCGAAGGGAGGGAAGTCCAGAGCTTGGGGCCGAGGCAACTGAAGACATGGCCACCAATAGTGCAATGATTATCATTTTGGGGATATACAAAAGGCCAGAATTCGGTGAGTGCAGATATCTCAGAGGGTTGTGGGACTGGAGATTACAGAGAAAGGGAGAGAGATGAAGCCATGGAGGGATTTGAAAACAAGAACGATAATGTTAGTAAATAGGAGCAGGAGCAGGCCATTCAGCCCCGCGAGCTTGCTCCACCATTCTATATGATCATGGTTGATCGTCTATCTCAATGCTATGATCCTGCTCTCTCCTCATACACCTTAACACCTTTAATGTCTAGAAATCTATTTATTTTATTCTTAAATATATTCAGCAACTTAGCCTCCACAGCTCTCTTTGGTAGAGAATTCCAGAGGTTCACCATCCTCTGAGTTAAAGGATTTCTCATCATTGCAGTCCTAAGTGGCCTAGCCCATATCCTGAGACTGTGACCCCACGCTCTGGACCCATCAAACAAAGGAAACATCATCCTTTCATCCAGCCTGCCAAGCCCTGTCAGAATTTTATGTCTCAATGAAATCTCCACTCATTCTTCTAAACCCCATTGAATACAGGCCTAGTCAACCCAATCTTTCCTCATATGCCAATCCTGCCATCCCAGGAATCAGTCTGGTGAACCTTTGCAGCACATGTCTCCGGCAAGTATGCCCTTTCTTAGGTAAGGGGACCAAAACTGCATGCAGTACTCCAGGTGTGGTCTCACCTGTACAGCTGAAGTAAGAGAACCTTGCTGCTGTACTTAAGTCCTCTCGCAATGAAGGCCAAAATACCATTTGCCTTCTTAACTGCTTGCTGCACCTGCATGCTTGCTTTCAGTGACTGGTGTACAAGGACACCGAGGTCCCTTTGTACATCAACATTTCCCAAACTATCATCATTTAAATGATACTCTGCCGTTCTGTTGTTCCTACTGAAGTGGATAACTTCACACTTATCCACGTTTTACTGATTCTGCCATGTATTTGCCCACTCCCTCAACCTGCCTAAATTGCCTTGAACCTTCTTAACACCCTCCTCACCGCTTGCATTCCCACCAAGTTTCATGTCATCGGCAAACTTGGAACTATTAGCTCCCTCATCCAAATCGTTGATATATATTGGGAATAGCTGGGGACCAAGCATTGATCTCTGTTGTACTCAACTAGTCACACCTGCCACTCCAAGAAAGACCCATTTATTCCTACTCCCTGTTTCCTATCTGCTAATCAATTTTCAGTCTATGCCAATATATTACCCCAATCACGTGCTTTAATTTTGCACACTTACCTCTTATGTGGGACTTTCCCAAAAGGTCTCTGAAAATCCAATACACCACATCCACTGATTCTTCCTTATCTATTCTGCTTGTTACATCCTCAAAAAACTCCAGTAGGTTTGACAAATATGACTTCTCTTTCATAAATTCATGTTGACTTTGTCTAATCCAATTGATATTTTCTAAGTGTCCTGTTATCACAGCCTTTAAAATAGACCCTATCATTTTCCCTACAACTGATGTTAGGCTAAAATTTTAAAATCAAGATGTTGCTTGACAAGGATCCAATGTAGGTCAGTGAGCACAGAAGTGATGGGTGAATGGGACTTGGTGTGAGTTAAGACATGGGCAGCAGAATTTTGGATGACCTCAAGTTTATGGAGGGTAGAATGCAGGAGGTCAGTCAGGAATGTGTTGGAATCGTTGAGGTAATGAAGGCATGAATGTGGATTTCAGCAGTAGATGAGGTGAGACAGGGTGGAGTCAGGTGATATTATAGAGATGGAAATAGGCAATCTTAGTGATGGGATGAATATGAGGTCAGTAACTCATCTCGAGATCATATGTGACAAAAGGTTTCCAACAAACTGACTGAATCTGAGAATGTTGCCAGAAAAATACAAATGGAAGGAAGTGAGAGTAGTCCCACCAGCTGGAAGACAGTAGAGAGGCGTCGGAGGAGGATGGTGTGGTCAACCATGTCAAAGGCTGCAGACAGGTCCAGAAGGACAAGGAGGGAAAGTTTGTCTTTGTCACAGTCACACAGGATGTCATTTTGACTTTGATAAGAGCTGTTTCTGAACTGTGGCAGAGGCAGAAACCTGATAGAAAGTTTCAAACATGGAGCTGCAGGGAATATGGGAATGGTTAGGAATGGATTTGGGAGGTGACAACATGTTCAAGGACTTTGGAAATAAAAGGGAGAAGGGAAGTAATTTGCAAGGACTGTAAGGTCAAGTGTTGGTGTTTTTGAGGAGAGGGCTGATGATGACAGGTTTAAAGAAGACAGAGACAAGACCTGAAGAATAGAGAACAGTGATGAAGATATGAACAGACTAGTAAACAGGGCTTTGGAAGCTGTAGTCTGACAAGAATAGATTTTTCAGTTTTATTTGCTTTCTTTCTATTGTTAGATTAATGAAAATAATCAGTTAATAAGACAGCTCTAAAACCACAGTGACCCTGATTTGGATGTAAATTCATTATGAACATGCACTATCAATGAATACATTCTGTGGGTGAAATTGGTTTTGGGCAGTAATGGGAAATTCAGTTGGATCAGGGACTTGGAAGGATGTACGGGAACAACAGCAGTTTGTGGTGAAAATCCTGGTGGACCCTCTCACCAGTGGGATCTCACATGCAGCACACGACATTGTTGGAGAACTGTGCTCGATTATCCTCCCACTCACATCACTTAATAAAAACATCATGGGCAATGAGAGTGCAATGTTTCAATAAACTGCCTACACCATGTGAGTCTCCGCCAGTTACACACAGACTCATCAATTCTACCCTGGATCTTCACACTGCTGGTGGAATCCATCATATCCAGCACAGATGCACCTGATCAAGGATAAAAAAAATACATGGGAAATCTACGCAACACAAATGGAAAGAAGCCAGGTTAACATTCCGGGTATCAGCCCTGGATCTGAACTGGGAGCTGAAAGATTAGCAAGGACCTGTGTAGGGCTGAGGGAAAGAAAGAGAGGGAGTGAAGAAATAAATAGATGGTGAATTGTGGAGAGGGAGTTAGTGGGCAGAGTGAGCTGTGAACTGCAGGAACCCGGGCGGCCGGGCAGGGAGCTGCTGCCTGTAATGTTGTTCCACAGGCGGAAGGTGAAGCTACAGCGCCGGATTTCAGATGGGATCCAGCTTGTAGTTTCTTCCTCCCAGGTGTGGAGGGACCGTGACCTTCACTCACTCTGAGACCTGTGGGTGTCCAACACCCAGTTTCACCGCCATCTGATCCCCCAAGGTATTTCCCCTCATAAGCCGACTTTCCCCTTCACTCGAGCTGCTTTCCCACCCTGCCCATTGGCCTCAGTTCCCCAAGGGGCCGCCAGCTTCACTCACTCTGAGGTGGAACCAGAAGAAATTTCCTTGAATGTACAATTCCTGAGTCTGTTCTGTCATCAGTCTGAGTGAGATGAAGGAACTTAAATAGGAACGGACGCGTCCAGTGACAATGATGTTGTCAATAAGGGTTTCTAACCCTCACCCTGTCAGATGTGTCTCAGTTTAAACGGTGTGGAACTGTTGAGCGGAGGAACTCGGCCCCGCTGCGGAGTGAGTGAAGGCGGCTGAAGAGCGGCTGAGGTGGGATGGGGAGACCGGGAAACAGCCCAGAGCCCCTGGAAAGACCGGAATTAGAAAGTTTCAGTGTCCAAATTCATCAGTGGAGATATTGAGGGAGACACGGGGACGTTGCTGGATAGTCAGTCCGCCTCTCCCTATATGTAAAATCAGACGCTACCGAGAAGAGCGAATAACAGCAATTCCCTGAGAAGGGCAGTAAATTTAGTCGGGGAATCACTGAACTGAATGTTGAACACAGCGCATTGCTCCTTTAAAGTGGGGGATTTTTTTGGTGAATGTTTTTCAGATTGACAGCGGGATCTCGGTTATCTATGAGAAAATGAGTTGGAGTCAAACTGGGTTTGAATAAAATGAGTAAATGGAACAGAGCGTGTTTTTAAACTGATTTCTCTCAGTCTCCGGGTTAGTGCCCCAGCAGGATAAGCCTGTTGTTTTCTGGGTGAAAAAGGATATCCATTTGTCATTTAATTTGGAAACATGGTTTTGTGGGCACACACTGGACACGTGGTTATATCAACAAAATCAAACAAAAGCTAAACAACTGAGTATGAGAGTAAGTATGGGAAACTCTATTTTTGACCCATTTCCATTTCTATTGGGGGTCCCAGTCTCACAGCAGATGGTCGAGGTTCCAGCGTTGTTTATTTCTCGAGAGAGAGGAAGAGGAGGTGATCGGTGGGAAATCTCATGTGTGATAAGACGAATGGGCGGTCGGAAGAAGGTTTCCGGGAGCAGGATGGAGCCCAGAGGAATGGACAGGAGGGTCGGTAATGTCCTCTGGGCGAAAAACGGTAGTAATCTGCTTCTCTATTCCTCTCTCCGTCTCTATATCGGAAAAAGCTTGTGTCATGTCTGGACGGTTTACTGTGTGAATGGTGAGCTGTTTCTGAAGAGATGCACAAGGTTAGTTGATGATATTCTGCCAAACTAATGTGCAGATTGCAGGAATATTATTTTCAGGAGGGGATTAGGTGAGATATGGAATTCTCCTCACACCTCTGAGAATTGGCTAATTTCAGTCCAGGCTAATAGCAGAAACATAATTTCTGGTTATAAGGCGATAAGAATCCGATGAGTAGATTAGTTTTGGTTGCTGTAGTACAGCCAGCTCACATAATGGACTCCTCGATTGTTCTAAACTTTCACATGGGTCTGTGGAGTGGGAGTAGAGTCAATAGGATCCACAGCACCAACCTTCTGGTAACTTAATACATTACTGGGAAAGGCTGGTGAGATGAATGGAGGAATTCACACTGGGCAGTCATGGTGTCGTGCACTGATGCTGGATCGATGGTACATTGTGGAGATCCTGTCTGATCACTGATCTAGAATTTCTTGATGCTGACACTGGATCCGCTTTCAGTTTATGAATTCAGTTACACGGCGCAGTGAAAATGTGTTGCACATTGAAGTGAAGGACACTGGGTCTCATGGATACCTCATATCACCTTAACCCCTACCTCTCCCCGTCACCGGGGGAGGAAGATACAATCTAAGGGAGAATTGTGATAGTCTGTAGAGTTTGATTTAAAAAACTTGAGGTTGAATTTCCATGGGTGGATTCTCTAGACTGTCCACTGTATTTACTGGGAACCTGCAGCGATCCCGGAGAAATGGTGTAAACGACACCGGCAGGATTTCCACTGCTCTTCCGCCGAAGTTACAGCCAAATCTGGGCACCGCACTTTGGGAAGGCTGACAAGGCCAAAGGGATGTTGCAAGGGCAGATTTACCAGAATGCGACCAGGGATGAGGGACTTCAGTTAAATGGTGAGACCACCAAAGTGACGATTGAGAGAATCATCGTGGATTTAAAGGGAGAGGTCAGGAGGAGCTGGACAATATGTTTCAGTTTGTGTTTCCCATAAAGTAAAACACACCTTGGTCATCCATGCCTGGTGCTGCTTTGAGACAGAAGTATATGAAGGAGAGCAGCATCTGCCAGTCACTCACAGGACAAAATCCCCACTTCCTCCCATCCTCTCTCCACCCACCCCCAACTACCATCGGTCCTTCGCTCTCATCGCCTGGGTTCAATTATTCCCTGTTTATTCTTCATTCTGCTCTGGGTTTTGTCTTTAGGTCTCAGAGTGGGCGGGACCTGGAGCAGCAAATAACAATAATTCCTTGAGACAAAAACAAAAATTGCTGGAAAAACTCAGCAGTTCTGGCAGCATGTGTGGACAGAAAGACAGAGTTAACGTTTCGAGTCCAGACTCGAGTCATCTGGACTCGAGAAACGTTACCTCTGACTTCCTCTCCACAGATGTTGTCAGACCTGCTGAGTTTTGACAGTGATTTTTGTTTTTGCTTCAGATTTCCAGCATCCGCAGTGTTTTGCTTTTATCTTAATAATTCCTGTGTATTGCAGTGAAAGTCCTGAGGGAATTACCGAACTGAATGTGTTCAGGAGCAGCGCAGGAACATTGAAACTGAAAGTGGTTTGAATCAGGAAGTGCTGAGTGTGAACATGGCTTCCAGACAGCCGGAGGAGAGTTGGACTGAGGAGGCAATTTGTCCCATTTGTCTTGATTTCTTCACCGATCCGGTTTCACTGGAGTGTGGACACAACTTCTGCCGCTCCTGTATCACCCAGTGTTGGGAAAAGGAGATAAATTCCTGCCCGGAATGTAGAGAGGAGTTTCCGGAAAGAAACCTCAGAATAAATCGGGCCTTAGCGAATTTGGCTGAAAAAGCTCGAAAATTAAAGGTAAATCCGAAAGAGAAAGAAAGTAAATTTCACTGTGAGGAACATGAGGAAGAACTGAAGCTGTTTTGTGAAACTGACAAGAAATTGATCTGTGTGATTTGTAGAGATTCGCGGGAACACAGAGAGCACCGCTTCCTGCCGATTAAAGAAGCTGTTGGAATCTACAAGGTAAAAGGGAACAGATTTGATCACCTGATTATTTGATCACATTTTCATGGTCTCACACTTTTATTTTCTGATTTTCTCTCCCAATCCCAGGATCGGGTGAAATCTTCCTTCGATTCTCTCACACAGAAGAAATCGGCGGTTCTAGAAATGGAGCAGCGGCAGAAACAGAAAATTTCCCAAATTAGAGTAAAGTCTCCCTGTGCTGAGCTTCCAAATTTAATTCATTATTTTGTTGTTTGTATTACATAAAAATATTATTTTTAACGTTTCCTCTTCTAGGAACAGTCGAGCAGTCTGCAGACCCACATCGCATCCGAGTTCACTAAAATGCACCAGATTCTCACTGAGAAGGAGCAGCGTTTAATCCGAGATCTCAGGGAAGAAGAGGGAAAAATTCTGAAAACAATGGAGGGAAACCTTCGTGAAATTCAGGAGAATTTAAATTCTATTCAGGAGAAACTCTCACAGTTGGAAAAACTGTTGGAACAAAAGGACGGAGTGATATTTCTGAAGGTGAGGGATTATATTTCAGTTTAGTTCAGTGAAAGTGCACAGTCACAGCATGATCCACACGAGCCTCCTCCCATCCTACTTCATTCCCCCTGTCAATATATCCTTCTGCTCCTTTCCCCCTCATGTGCTTATCGAGCTTCCGCTTAAATATATCTGCAATGTTTGCCTCAGTGGGCGGAATTTAATGTGCTCCCACTGAGGCGAGTTTGGTGATGGGAGGGATAGGAGGGGGGTGGATGATGGGTGGGTACCCTGCCCCCGTTCAGCCTCTGACCTCCTTAAGTCCATACCAGGAAGGCTGGTGAACTGCCTTCCCACTGCCTGTTGAGCCCCTGAAGTGGACAATTAGTGTTCACTTAAAGGTCTGGTCTCACTGCCGCTGGTATTCACCCAGCAGCAGGCAGGGAACTCACCATGAGGGAAGCTCAATAAATAAATCCTGTCCGGGTTGCTGCTGTGTTTCTCAGGGGGGTCCCACGTTCAAAAGCACTCAGTGCCTGACTGAGGGTCCCAACATCGTGTGGTGGGTAGGGGTCACTGAGAGCTATCCCACTGCAGATGCAGCCAAGCTCCCCCACTCCGCTCTTGCCGGCGACTCCGAACCCGTGACCCCATTCCATCCATCACTCGCCTGTGGATCAGGTCCCTCCCCAGTGGTGTTTCTGAGCAATGAAGAGGAGCCAGCCTCTGATTGGCCGGCAGCTCTCAGTAGGCGGGACGTTTATCCCGACATTTCTTCATCCCAGGGAAGGCCCACCGCTGCCCAATGAAGAGCCTGATTGCCATTTAATGTGACAGGTCTTCCCAAAAGCAGGTGGCGTGGGGTCCTTGCCAGCTCAGTAGCTGGTGGACGAGACCATCAATACCCACGTTAAATTCCACCCGATGGCTCGGTGAGACAGTGAGTTCCGCATTCTCATCACTTTCCTGGTGAAGAAGTTTCTCCTGAACTCCTCATTGGTTTTATTTGTAACTATATCATATTTAAAGCCCCTATTTTTGGACTCCCATCTCATGGAAACATCTTCACTGAATCGATCGAATCGACCCCTTTCATAATTTTAAAGATCTCTATCAGGTCTTCTCTTTTCTAGAGTAAAGTGGATCAATCTTTGCTGTTACTTGAACCCTATCAGTTCTTGTAAACTTTTTTATACTTTCTCCTGTGCTCCGATATTCTTTGTGTAGCATCTTCCTTCTCTTCTATGTCTGCAGCAATGGGAATTGACAATTCTCAGCAGCTTGTAACAATGTGAGTGTCATTCCTGCTTTCTGGATATGGACAGTCAATCTCGGTCAACTCAGATTTGTGTTTTGTTTATTTCAGGAGGAAGCATCTCAGAAGAGGAGGTAGGACATGAACTTTAGCGAAACTCAGTGCAAGTTGGTAAAATTACTCAGGCAAGTGTTTATGGTCAATTTGTAATCAACTGTTTAATACCGACAGGATTTGCAATGAATATAAAGAGCTGTCACTAGCAGATGATGTCCTGTCCATCGAAAAATTCAACGGACCTTTCCCTTGTCCAATGTGAGGAGAAATGCTGGATGCCATTAACCCTGGTAAAACTCAGATAATTTCCTTTATCCTGATTTATATCCTATAATTTGAATCATTATGTATACAAATATCTTGGATAGTGGGTGGTATTTAATGGAGGTGACGGGGGTCTCAGCCGCTGGGTGGAATGTCAGGGAGAGCCTGGTGCTGCCTCTTTTAGGGAAGGCCAGTCACATCAAAAGCCACTCAGACATTTGACAAGACAGCAGCGGGCCTTCCCCCAGATCAAGGACCATGGGGGCGGAATCACACTCGCTGAGTGCTGACGGCCAGTCAGAGGGGCGATGGCTGCTGCCAATACGACACCAGCCTGAGGCCTAGGATCAAGGATGGACCCCGGCAGACAGGTCAGTGATGGCTGGAGGGGCTTCGTGGGACAGGGAGTTTGGTAGCAATGGCAGGGCTTTCAGTCCCCCTCGCATCTTTGGAGAAAAGAGCAGTGTTAACATTTCAGATCAATGATTCAGAGCTGAATAAAATTAGGAATGTAAAGAAAGCCAAAAGGGGCGGTTTGGGGCTTAGCAATGTCAAAAGGCAAGGTTTGTGACAGGGTGGAGGACAGCAGAGATTAAATGATGAAAAGTTTCAGAGTACAAAAGCCAAAGGGAGTGGTAGTGGATAAAGTAAAGGATCGAAATCTGTGGCTGGATGATGTGTGGATGGCTGGATAGCAGCGGTCTGACTGAAAAGTAATGGAATAAAGAAAGAAATGTAAAAAACACACCGGAGAATGAGAACCTAAAACAAAATGTAGGCAGAGGATCTAATCTAAAATTGTTGAATTCAGTGTTGAGGTGAGAAGGCTGCAGAGTGCTGAGTCGAATGATAAGCTGCTGTTCCTCAAGCTTCTCTTGAGATAAATTACAACACTGCAGGAGGCCGCGGATGGAAAGGTCAGAGTGGGAGCAAAATGTCAAGCGGCAGGAAGCTCGGGGTCATGTTTGTGGACAGTATTCAGTCAAGAAGCAGACATAAATCACTTTCACTTGGAAGGAGTGTCTGGAGCCTTGGATGATGAGAATAAAGGAGGTGAAATGGCAGGTGTTGCATCTCCTGTGAAGTGTGAAGTAGATCGGACATGGTGGAGGATCATGTCAACCATGGTGGGGAGAGTCCTTGGCTGAGGAAAAAGGCAGACAAATCGGGAGTCCTAGCACTCAAGGTCCAAACAGATGTGATGGAGATGGAGTAAATGGGTGACTGGAGTAGAGTCGTAAAGCAAACAGGGTTTGAGGGAGTGTAATCAAGTTAGCTGTGGGAGTCAATGAGCTTGTCGTGAATATTAGTGGATATCTTATTCCCAGAAATGGAGACAGAGAAGTCAAGGGAGAGAAGGGAAGAGTTAGAGATGGACCAGGAATGTAAAATGAGGCTGGAAATTACATATATACTAACATACGAATTAGGAGCAGGAGTAGGCCATTTGGCCCATCGAAACTGCTTTGCCATTCAATAAGATAATGGCTGATCTGATTTCGGTCCTTATGGCCTCAACTCTACATTCCTGTCTACCCCCTTTGAATCCCTTGTTCGTCAAGAATCTATCTACCTCTGCCTTAAAAATATTGAATGACCCTGCCTCCACTGCTCTCTTGAGATGAGATGTCTGTCGTAAATGGGAGACCCCTTATTTTTAAACTGCATGCCTCAGTTCTAGTCTAGTATGTTACCCTCGACACCATGTAGTCTCATCTTGTGAAATGCCTTCTGGAAATCTAAGTACAACAGCAGCAGCTGTGGGAGGTGTTAGTGTCGTGGTCCATTTCGTGAGACAATACTCCTCAAGCCCATTCTAATGCTGTGGGGACATGGGTTCAAATCCCACCGTGCTCGCTGGTGGAATTTAAGTTCAATGAACAAATTGGGAACATAAAGCTAGTCTCAGAAATGTTTTAGTTCATTCATTCATGGGGATGTGGGTGTCGCTGGCTAGGCCAGCATATATTGCTTATCCCTAATTGCCCTTGAGAAGGCGGTGGTGAGCTGCCTTCTTGAACCACTGAGGTCCTTGTGGCGTAGGTACACGCACAAAGCTGTTAGGAAGATACAGAATGAGTCTTAATAAAAATGTTTATATTTTGTGACCATAAAAAGTTGTCACGCAGAAGGAGGAGATCATTCGGCCCATTGTTCCTGTGATGTCTCTTTGGTAGAACTATCCAATTATCCACTTCCCTCCTCTTTCCCTTAGAACCATAGAAAAGTTTCAGTGCAAAAAGAGGCCATTCAGCCCATCCTATCTGTGCCAACCAAAAAAGAGAAAAAAAACTAGCCGCTCATCATCATCCCACCTTCCAGCATCTGGTCCATAACCTTGCAGGTTACAGCACTTCAGATGCAGATCCAGATACATTTTAAATGAGTTGAGCATTTCAGCCTCAACCACCAACTTAGGCAGTGAATTCCAGATGCTCATCACCCTCTGGGTGAAAAAGTTTTTCCTCATGTCCCTTCTAATGTTTCTGCTAATCACCTTAAATCTATGCCCCCTGGTAATTGATCCCTCAGCTCTAGTCTTTCAAGTCTTTCCTGTCTACACTATCTAGGCCCCTCATAATTTTGTACACCTCAAATTAGGTCACCCCTTATCCTCCTCTATTCTAAGGAAAGCAATCCTAACCTATCCAATCTCTCATCGTAGCTGCAGTTTTCAAGCCCTGGCAACAATCTTGTAAATCTCCTCTGCACTCTCTCCAGAGTAATTATGTTCTTCCTGTAACGTGGTGACCATAACTGTGCACAAAATTTCAGCTGTGGCCTAACCAGCGTTTTATACAGTTCCATCATCCCCATAGTCCTATAAACCTTTCCCTGCAAGTATTTAATCCAATTCTTTTTGCAATGTTCCTGTTGAATCTGTTTCCACTATATTTTCAAACAGTGCATTCCAGGTCACAACTCGCTGCGTAAAAGTAAAATATTTCCTCATATCGCCTCTGCTTCTTCTGTCAATCACCTTAAATCAGGTCATCTGGTTACCAAACCTTCTCCCCTCAGAATCATTTTCTCCTCATTTACTCTATCAAAAGCATTCATGATTTTGAGCACTTCTATCTAATCTCCACTTAACCTTCCCTGAAAAGGAGAACAACCTCAGTTTCTCCATCTGTCCATATAACTGAAGGCCCTCATTATTGGAACATTCTCGTCAGTCTCCTCTGCACCCTCTCCAATGCCTTGACATCCTTCCTAAAGAGTGATGTCCAGAATGGAACACAGTGCTTCAGCTGAGGCCTAACCAGTGGCTCATTAAATTTTAAAACAATCTGCTTGTTTTTCACTCTATTCCTCGAATAGTAAAGCCAAGTTTTTATTAACAGTCATCTCAACGTTCCCCGGCACCTTTAAAGATTTGAGTATATACACCCAGGTCTCTTAGTTCCTGCACCTCCTTTAAAATTGTACCACTTTGTTCATATTGTCTGATCTCATTTTTCCGACCAAAATGTATCACCTAACATGTGTTAAATTTCATTTGCCCTGTGTCTGCCCATTTCACTGTCTATCCCTGTCTTCCTGAAGCCTGTTACTATCCTTTTCATTGTTTCCTACATTTGTGAGTTTTCAATCATCTTCAAACTTTTAAATTGGACCCTGAATACCCCAAGTTCAGTTTATTAGCATATATAGCAAAAAGATCAATGATCCTAATACCGACTCCTGGAGAACACAACTCTCCGGTCTGAAAAACAATTGTTCACCGCTATTTTCTGCTTTCCGTCTCTTAGTCAAATTTACATCCATTCCTTTTAATTCCATGAGTTTTAATATTGCTGCCAAGTCTCATGTGAGACATTGTGAAATGCCTTCTGTAAGTCGTTAAACACATCGATCGCACTCCCCTCATCAAACCTCTTCACTACTTCATCAAGAACACAATCAAGATGTTTGCCTTTACCAAATCCATACTGACTTTATTATTTATTTGTGTGTTTATGTATTTTATTTTTAATCGCATACTTTTACAAAGGCCAAATCATTCTCTCTCAGATATTTGTCTCTACAAGTTTCCCCGCATCCGATGATGGATTGACTGGCCTGTAATTGTTGGCTTTACCCCTCCTCCCGTTTTTAAAACAATGCGTAACATTTGCAATCCTGCAGTCCTCTGGTACCTCCTGTAGATCCAAGGAGGATTGGAAGATTGTGGGCAGAGGATCCACAATTTCCACCTTTTCTTCCATCAGTAACCTGGGATGCATCCAATCCAGAAGAAATTCCTCCTCATCTCCATTTTAAATGGGAGACCCCTTATTTTTAAACCCTGCGAGCTGGTTCTAGATTTCCGCATGAGGGGAAACATCCTCTCAGCATCGACCCTTTCCAATCCCATTAGAATGTGATACTTTCCAATAACTTCAACTCAGATTTTTCTAAACTACAAGGGTATCGACCCAACCTGCTCAAGGTTTCCTCATAAGACAACCCCTTCATCCCAGGAATCAGCTTAGTAAACATTTTGGAACTGCTTCCAATATAAATATATTATTTATTAAGTAATGAGACCAAAACTTTACACAGTACTTCAGGTGCAGTGTCATCAATGTCCTGTCGAATTGTAGCCAGATTTCCATATTTTTATACTCCAATCCCCTTTACTAAAGACCAACATTCCATTTGCCTTCTTAATTTCTTGCTGTACTCGCATGCTAACTTTTTCTGATTCATGTACAAGGACACTCAGATCCCTCTGTGCTGCAACATTGTGCAGTGCCTCTCCATGTGAATAATATTTTACTTTTCCATTCTTCCTGTCAAAGAGGGTGACCTTATATTTTCCACATTGTACTCCATCTGCCATATTTTTACACTCAATCTCTCCATATGTCAATTTGCATACCTTGTATCCTCCTCACAACTTGTTTTCCTCCTTATCCTTGTAGCATCAGCAAATTTGGCGACAATGCAGTCAGTCACTTCATACAAGTCATTAACGTAGATCATAAATATTTGAGGCCATAACACTGATCCCTGTGATTCTCCATTAGTTACAGTTTGCCAACCTGAAAGTGACCCATTCATCCCAGCTCTCTGTTTTGTGTTAGTGAGCTAATCCTCTATCCATTCTAATATATCATGAGCAATGCCATGTGCTCTAAATTTGTGCACCTTGTCAAATATTTTTTGGAAATCCAAATGTACTATTTCTACTGGTTTCTCTTGTTACACCTCCAATGTACTCCAGTAGATTTGTTTAACACATTTTCCTTTTCACAAAACCATGTTGACTCTGCCTGATTGTGTGATCATTTTCTAAATGCCCTGCATCTACCTCCTTAATAATGGATTCTGGCACTTTCCCAATGAGAGACGTTGGACTAACTGGCCTACAGTCTCTTGCTTTCTGTCACCCTCCATCCTTGAATGGTGATGTGACATTTGTAGTTTTCCAATCCACTGGGACCTTTCCACAATCATGGAAATTTTGGAAGATTACAGTCAATGCATCCACTATCTCTGCAGCTACTTCCTTTAAAATGCTAGGGTGCAGGCCTTAGGTCCAGGGGAACTGTCAACTTTTCAGTCCCAATAGTTTTCCTAGTACCTTGTCTCTAGTGATTGTGATTGTTTTAAGTTCCTAGCTCCCTCCCCCCCATCGCCCACCCTGGGTTTTCTGCTATTCTTGGGATACTTTTTTGTCTTCTACTGTGAAGAATGATACAAAATACATGTTCAAAGTCTCTGCTATTTCCTTCTTTGCCAGTCTCACCCTCTAAGGGAACAACTCTCACTTTAGCTACTCTCTCCCTTTTTATATCATTGTAGAAGCTTTCACTGTTTGTTTTCATATTCCTTGCTAGTTTTCTCTCACACTCTAATTTGTCCCTTTTTATTACCATTGTTGTCATCCTTTTCTGGTTTCTAAAAAAATCCCAATATTCTGGGCTACCACTAATCTTTGCAGCATTGTACATCTTTTCTTTCAATTTCATATCATCCTGAACTTCCATTGTTATCCACGAACAGTGTATCCTTTCCATGTACTCTTTCTTTCTCAATAGAATAATAGCTTCTTGAGAGTTTTGAAATATATCCTTAAATATCTGCCACTGCTTCTCTGCTGTCTAACCTTTTAACCTATTTTCCTGTTTCACCTTAGCTAACTCTGTCTTCATAACCTTGTAATTGTCTTTAATTGTCTTCTCACCTTGAATGTGAAATTCTATCATGTGACGATCACTCTTACCAAATTGATCCTTTACTATCAGGTCATTAATTAACCCTGTATAAACACTTATTACCATGTCTAAAATAGCCTGTGCCCTAGTTGGGTCCAGAACATATTGTTCAAAGAAACATTCTCAAATTCAGCAGAAACTCATGCCTCAGTCTACCATTGCCAGTTTGATTTGTTCAATATATTTGAAGATGAATATTTCCCACGTTTATTGCCATCTCTTTCTTACAGGTCTCCATTATTTATTGACTGATACTCTATCTTATAGTGTAGCTACTTTCAGGAGGACAGAAGCATTCCACTAGTGACTTCTTTCCTTTACTATTTCTAATCTCCACCCAAACTAATGCTATATTTTGATTCTCTAAACGAAAGTCATTTCTCACGACTGCACTGATCTCATCCTTTATTATCAGAGCTACCCACCTCCATTCCTTACTTCCTGTTCCTCCAAAATGTTATACATCCTTGCATATTTAGGTCCCAGCCGGAGTAACTTTGCAGCCATGTCTCTGTAATGGAGATCATATCACACTCATTTATTCCTATTTATGTTATGAATTGATCCATCTCCTTATGAAAGCTGTGTGCATTCTGATAAAGATCATTTTGTACTTTTTACAATTTTCCCTCCTCTGACCTTATTTGCTGTTGCACTGTTATGTTTGCAGATGACACCAAAATAGGTGGGAAAGTAAGTTGCAATGAAGAAATAAGAAATTTACCAAAGGATATGGACAGGTTAGGTGAATGTGCCAAAATTTGGCAGATGCAGTTGAACGTGAATAAGTGTGAGGTTATCCATTTTTGTCAGAAGAATAAAAATCCGATTTATTATTTATATGGATAGAAACTTCAGATTGCTTCAGTGCAGAGGGATCTGGAGGTCCTCGTGCATGAATTGCTGAAAGCTAGTATGCAGGTACAGCAGGTAATAGGGAAGACAAGTGAAATTTTGGCATTTATTGCTAAAGGAAAAGAGTATAAAAATAGGGATGTGTTGTTGCAACTGTACAAGGCATTGGTGAGACCGCACCTGGAGTGCTGTGCACAGTTTTGGTCCCCTTACTTGAGGAAGGATGTAGTTGTACTGGAGGCGGTTCAGAGGAGGTTCACTAGATTGATTCCAGAGATGTGGGGCTTGTCTTATGAGGAGAGATTGAGCAATTTAGGCCTATACTCGCTAGAATTTAGAAGGATGAGAGGAGATCTAATTGAGGTATATAAGATGCTAAAGGGGATAGACAAAGTAGACATGGAGCGGATGTTTCCCCTTGTGGGGCATTCTAGAATAAGAGGCCACAGTTTTAGGCTAAGGGGTGGTAGATTTAAATCAGAGATGAGGAGGAATTACTTTTCTCAAAGGGTCGTGAATCTGTGGAAGTCACTGCCTCAGAGTGCAGTGGATGCCGGGACGCTGATTAAATTTAAGGAGGAGATGGTAATTAATTCAAAGCTTATGGGGAGAGGGCGGGAAATTGGAGTTGAGGCCGAAAGGAGATCAGCCATGATCCTAATGAATGGCAGGGCAGGCTTGAGGGGCTGAATTACCCACTGCTCCTAGTTCTTATGTTCGTGCACTCTGTCCCTTCCTGTCACAATCTTGTTAGCATTACTCGGCACTATTGCCTTGTCCTTCCTTTTAAACTTTTGTGAACACAGCCACCGACACTATTTAGTTTAAAGCTCTCAGTCTCCTTCTTCTTCAGTTCTCTGCCCAAAGGCAGGTCTGACCCAAAGCACCGCAATCTCCACCACGCGTAGGGTAAGGAGACAGGTCCCAAATCCATCCCACCGGAACGACGATTGATCACCGTGCTGTTCACACCAACCTGACCCACATCGTTCATCCAGCCAAGGAGGCTGAGTCACTATGGCAACATACACTTCTCCATTCATGTTATATCCTGGAACTATAAATAGTGATGGTCAAGGCTCCAATTTTAATTCTATCGCATAGAATCGTTCCCACTTTTACCACCTGCCATTCACAGGATTTACAAGTTGATCCTCAACCTTTTCAGTTGTGTTACGAACACACATTCCTTGGCATCAAGTCCTGGAGTGCGGCTTGAACCTGGAGCTTCTGGCTCAGAGGCAGGAGCACTGCCCGCTGTGTCACAAGATCTCCAAAGCTCTCACTGCAGCACTATTTGTACAATTCACCAGGAGCCTGGTCCCAGTGCAGTTCAGGTGAAGGCTGTTCCAATGGTACAGCTTCCTCTGTCCCCAGTACTGGTGTCAGTTTCCCATCCATCAAAACACTTTCCCATCTGTTCTGTAAAATATCTCCATGCCTGTGGGGAATTTGCTGGAGTAATTTGTGGGTAATTTTCATACCATAATCACACACAGGGGCAACCATTCTTATACACACATAAAAATAGTCCCATACTCACAGTCACACGCCTGTCACACACACAAATAGCGCACATCGATCTGCAGAAATATTTGTCGACGCACAGACACACTCATACCCCCCATCCGACAGAGTGAGTTTCCTCAATCAGTAATCTGCTCAGCAGCGTGGTGGGTGTTTGAATCCCAGATATTGTAAATCCCTTTTGTGATGCATTAAACTGGGAACAGGATTTATTTTAACATTGAGGCTCCAGTTCCAGCTTTTGTTCATTTTCTTATTTCTATCCCCACACAATCCCACAGAGCTGAGGAGGGTGGGTGTAATGTTTGATATTTCCAGAAGCAGTGACCTCCCTCTGTGGAAGTCCCAGTGTTTTCTGCTGTTGTCAGATTCTCATTTCCTCCCCTCAGGGCGGCTCTTTTTCATGTTGAGCAACAGGAAAACAAATCAAAAATGGTCAAATCGATGAAAGTCTCTCCCCCGATCCCCAGTGAGTCTCTTCCCCGATCCCCAGCGAGTCTCTCCTCCGATCCCCAGTGAGTCTCTCCCCCGATCCCCAGTGAGTCTCTCCCCCGATCCCCAGCGAGTCTCTCCCCCGATCCCCAGTGAGTCTCTCCCCCGATCCCCAGTGAGTCTCTCCCCCGATCCCCAGTGAGTCTCTCCCCCGATCCCCAGTGAGTCTCTAATTCTCTGCTTTTCTCTCCCAGTCTCTGTGACCCTGGATGTGGAAACAGCGAATCCCGGGCTCGAGGTGTCTGAGGATCTGAAGAGTTTGAGACGGACCGGGACCCGGAGGAGTCTCCCTGACACCGGGAAGAGGTTTACAGACTGGTCCTGTGCCCTGGGATCAGAGGGATTCACATCGGGGAGACATTACTGGGAGGTGGAGGTGAAGGGGAATCGGGGCTGGAGTCTGGGAGTAGCCGCAGAGTCTGTGGAGAGGGACTGGGTCAGTCTGAGCCCGGAGACTGGATTCTGGACCATTGGGCGGTTTGGGGATCAGTTTAATATAAACTCCTCTCCTGGATCCCGTCTCCCTGTCGGTCAGATCCCCGGGAAGGTGGGAGTTTATCTCAGTTTTGAGTCTGGGACAGTTTCATTTTACAGCGCGGACACCAAGTCCCATCTCCACAGCTTCACTGGGAATAAATTCACTGAGAAACTTTATCCTTTCTTCTGGACCTGGGATGGAAACCAGTTCCTGAGAATCTGCTCCGGTTCTGATCCGGATCTGGAAAAGGGGCGGGGCCTCAGGGGTGGGACCGTCGTTGACGTCACAATGACTTGACCCCGTGATTAGGGTCAGGCGCAGAGGTCAGGGGTTGGAGGTTAGAAACCACCATTGACAACAGGTTGTGACTTAACGTGTCATTTAATCTCCAAATTGTAAAATCCCAATCAGACTGTAAATAAAACCAATACAAATATAAACGTCATAGGATTAAAATAAAATGTAAATTAAACATATTGTGTGTCTCCTTCCTTCATTTACTCCCTGCTTCAGTCAGTCAAACCACCCAGTCCCACCCTCCATCTCTTCACCTGTTTCCCAGTCTGTAGCTGGGGTTTTTTTCTGTGTTTCCATTTCTCACTCTGCACCCAGAACATGAAAACCTGAGAGAGAAATCCAGATATTGAAGGGTGACAATACTGCATTTCCATGGCAATTGGGAATTTATATTTTTCTCTCTTCGACCCCCTCACTTCAAGCTGACCCTTCCCCAGTGTTCATGCTGAGACTCTCTTTCCACACTCCCTCTCAGTTTAACACTGACACACTCCTTCCTCACACCCTAAAGGGCCAATCCGAGGATCTGCCCCTTTCCATCTCTGTTCCTCTGCCACTCATTTCCCCACTTTCCCTTCATTTCATTTATGAATATCTCCAGAACATCACCTATCTCCACCCCCACCTAGCTCACACCCAGTGCCTTAACCCTGCCTCTATCATCTCCACACTTGATGGCTGCAACACTTTCCTTATTGAGCTGCCATGTTCCACCTTCAAACTGAGAGGATCACACTGGCAGACAGAGCAGAGATGCTCAAAGCTGTTCCCTAATTATTATCTCCTCTCAATGTTCCTGAAATGTAATAGGATAAAAATATTTTTGGATAGTTTTCTAATATTCTTCAGGAAAATGTGTGCATCCGGCAACAGCTCCATCAGCCCTTTCTCATCACTCCCACTGTCACGTATATTAAAAATCAGGTTAATATTGTATTCTGAAAATGAGAAGATTCCTCGGGTATTCAGCACCTCAAATACACAAATTAGCGTCTTCAAGGAGACGGGGTGTTCGGAAATCTTGGTTTTAAAGAGCAGAAATCAGACGTTTGCTGCAATGCTGGTGTAAAACACGCGCTGATCCGCTGACGCCTGTTTTGTGACCGCTGATCAAAGTGAAAATTCCTCTCAGTGTTTAACTTTCCCTTGCAGTTCATTGTAGTGCCGGTTGCTGCCAGATGATGGTGCTGTTGAGCTGTACAAAGATCAGTCAAGTTTTACAGCGCAGTATCGCCACCTGCTGCTGGATACCTGGGACTGGCGACAATACCAAAAACAGAAAATGCTGCAACATTCGGCTGATCAGACAATTCAGGCAGGACCTTTCTTCACAACTGAAAGAGAATTAGATCAGAAAAATAGGAGGGGATATAAACACGAGCCTGGACTTCCCACTTCCATGTTCCTGTCACACACCGAGTCCCTATCGGGAAATTCCACACTGCCGGTCTGTACAATGTTCAAAAAAGCCCAGGTTGGGAGTGTGAAATTTCCCAGTTTGGGATCTTGATGTGTGTCAGCAGAGCTGGATTCAAAAAGCTGGGCCTGTATTCCGAGTACAGAGAGGAGATTCACATTCTCAGCATCCGCAGTATTTTGCTTTTAACAGAGAGGATAAGAACTCCCTCATAGTTAAATAACTGGGGACATTGGTGGATAGTTAGAACGTGAGGATGAAAGGAAAATTAGACGGTGCAACACCACCACCGCCTGGCCCAGAACGGTATTACAGGAATAAAATCAGATTGCAAAATACCGTGCAGCGCCTCCACCTAGTGGCTTCTGGTGATACTGCAACATCAAGTTTCCCTGTTCTCTTCACCAGCAAATTAAAATTGTAATAAAAACAGTCAGCGCTGGAAAAGTGCCCACCAGATGCAGTCTGTGGGGAGAGAAACAGAGTTGACGTCTCTTCTTCAGATGATTTCCAGCATCCGCAGTATTTTGTTTTAATTACAACAGATCAAATTGTTAAATTGTATAAATATAGTTTATTGGTGCAACAACACTACTTGTCAGTCAAACAGTAAACCTAAAACCACAAACTATCTAGGATTTTTTTCCTAACCGTGTAATTTCTCAGAATCTTTGTTATTTAGTGAGAAGAGGAGGTGGCCATTCAGGCCCTCGAATTTATTTCCATGCTCAATGAGATCACTCAGCTTCATTTACTGCCTGAAAGACGATATCAGAACTTCAGTCACTACTGTCTGATGATAGCTCTCCAGGGTTCCTGTGTATCGATGTTGATGAAGGTATTTGGACAAAAACACTTTTTTAACATCAAAATCCTATTTTGCATGGAGCAACACTGCCACCTGCGGGCTGTGACCGGGACTCCACGGATTTATTTTCTCCTGCATTACCGAATGTGGTCACCTGGTGAGGGTAGAGCACCGTCATTTCTTTCTGTTTGGAGCTGATTCTGTTGACTGGATTACCAGCTTGAAGTGACTTTAAATAATTACTGTTTGTGCAGTGAATGGTTCCATTAGTCTGTGTAGATATTAGGGATGGGCAACAAATACTGGCTTTTCCACTGTCACCCACCTGTTCTGAACTGCCACCATGTTCTGAGATTGGGTTTATCTGTCTTGGACACCAGGCGTGAGACTTGGTTCGTTGACAGGCTGTAGACATACTTTAATATCTGTTTAACAATTGTTTATTTGTACTACTTCTAAACAGGTTACAGAGTAGGCATATAGCTCATAATCATGATTCCAATCTCTCATGTGAGAGTCTAATTCATGACTGACTCGTGTCAGTGGTGTATCATCATCCATGTCATACATTACCACATCCCGTCTGTTAATCCTATATACTACACGTTAACCTCTCCCCAGGTATGCTCTCCTACTTTTAACAACAGCACGAAACTATGTCTTTAACTATTCACATTGCATTTTTGTGACTCGTTTTTTACAATTTCTCCAAATCCCATTTTGAATTGATCTTTTCCAATTCTTTTTGAACAAAGTCAATTATATTCTCGCTGTGGAATTTCATAGTTTGTTCCAACACTTCAATTCTTTTGCATAATCCATGAACTATATCACTCCGCTCTATTCCAGGTTTAGAACGGTCTTTTGCAAACTGTCCACTTGCCTGGATTCTAACTGCTATATTTTGCATATTAGCACTGGCAAGCACTTTCAAATCAGTGTCTCTGGTCATTGACTTTGCCAGGCCATTTTGCACTTTGTTCTTTTTGTTGGCAATTCTTGATTTCCAATTTTGCAAGCACTTCAGCTGTTTTCACATTGTCCATGACTGAGGTTGATATATCAGTAATTTTACTTGGATCAGCTCTCTGCTCAACTGGGCCACAGTTCAGAGTTTTTATTCACAGGAACAACTTTGGAACTCTGACACTCCATACCACATATCTTCTCCTTCATACTCATTTTATAAGGATTCATAGATCCAACCAATGTTCAAGGTTTTCCAATTCCACCTTCTCATGATAAATCCTGAACCAGTTATTATTCCACGTCCAATCACCCGCTGTCCACGTTTCAAATCCGGCAATAGCCCCCAGTTTGTTTTGATCCCCACTGAGGTTACCCCTGGACAAGCCTGATCCCAGTGTGGAAGCCAGCTTGATAGATCCGAACTTTTATTTGTTTGTTTAGATACGTGGAGAGTGGCTAATGAACAGTCATATGAGTCAGCTGATGAACTTTTAATAAAAGAATAAAACATTTATTCAACAAGATGAACTATATTACAATACTCCTTCACCCACAACTATACCTTTAAGATATATACAGATTTGTAAGGATAACACAAGTTACAAAATTTATCTTAGACTGTAGTGTCCAAAGAAAATACAGAGTACATGTACTAATGGGCACCAACTGATACAGTGCATAAAATGAATGCAGCATCCAACATTGATGAAACATCTCAGAATAATTTTTCTTCTCAGTTCTCTGCCCAAAAGCAGTTCAAACCCACAGCACCATGATCTCCAGCACAGGTAAGACAAGGAGGCAGCTCCCAGATCCACCCCAACTGGAACATGGATCAAACCCCATGCTGTCGGCACCAATCGAATCCTCACCAGCCAATTGGCCCCACAAAGTCTCTGAGTTGCTGAGGAAACACACACTTTAACACATGGGCAACCATGCCCACATCCCAGGAATGAATTAAAAAATGTTGTGATCTGGAGCTATGAATATTGCTGGTAAGTGCTTCAAATTTCTTTCCATCACATGACTGATCAGGAATCGTTCCCATTCTCATCGCTGCCATTAGCACATGTTGAAGCTTTTTCAGGTTTCTGCTCAACCTGTTTAGCTGCCTTAAAAACAGGTGCCTTGCCGTGTCCATCAAGCCCTATGATGGGTCTTGAACTGTCCGCTCCTAACTCAGAGGCAGGGATGGTACCACTGCGCCACAAAATCTCCTCTCAAGTTAATGCAGCACTTCAAACTACACCATGGCTAGTTAGTACAGCACGGTAAAATAATACAGTACGTCAAACTAAATCCCAACACAAACTAATACTGACTGCACTGCCGAGCTCCCCTCTTATCAAACCCCACCCCCTCAGTAAAATTAACTCACTGCCTGTGAATCTCTTCACCTGTGTGTAACTCTACTTTCACTAGGAAACAGCTCATGCCTTGAAGCTCTCCCCGCCTGTGAAATTCCTAATCTGAAACACAGCCCCTTAAAATCCTGAACACTGAAATCCCAGGCCCTGTGGAAAGCTCCCTTTGAAACAGGGAAAACGGTGAAACTCCATCAACTGTGAAATTCCTCCCACTATATGTGGAACTCCAAAACTCAGCGTGTGCATTTCCACCCTGGGAAACTCCTCCCAGTGCCACCCACCCCCCACCGCCCTGTGAAACTCCTCCCAGTCACACCCACCCCCCACCGCCCTGTGAAACTCCTCCCAGTCACACCCACCCCCCACCACCCTGGGAAACTCCTCCCAGTCACACCCACCCCCCACCACCCTGTGAAACTCCTCCCAGTCACACACACCCCCCATCGCCCTGTGAAACCCCTCCCAGTCACACCCACCCCCCACCACCCTGTGAAACTCCTCCCAGTCACACACACCCCCCACCGTCCTGTGAAACTCCTCCCAGTCACACCCACCGCCCTGTGAAACTCCTCCCAGTCACACACACCCCCCACCGCCCTGTGAAACTCCTCCCAGTCACACCCACCCCCCACCGCCCTGTGAAACTCCTCCCAGTGCCACCCACCCCCCACCGCCCTGTGAAACTCCTCCCAGTCACACCCACCCCCCACCGCCCTGTGAAACTCCTCCCAGTAACACCCACCCCCCACCGCCCTGTGAAACTCCTCCTGTGATACGAATCCCTGTGAAACTCCTGCCCTGCGTAAAAAATCCTCTCAATGTGGGACTCCAAAAATACGCCCATCTATCCCCTCCAGTGTGATAAGGTGGCCATTAATGGAACTCAGGAATCCCAGACACTCTCCCTCACCACCCCACCATGCAAGCAAATTCACAAACATAATTAGGAGCTTATGGCCAGGCCAATATAATTAATTAAAACAAGCACTGAGATTGTATTGATACACTGAATTACTTTATTATTCAAGTTTAAATAATAATTGTTAATAATGACTGTACTAATAACTAATAAAAATACTGGATATATCTAATGTAGTAATAGTGGGGATGTGCACAAGACCAGCTCCTCTGCTCCTTTCTCCTTGTCTCCCGGTCCTGTGCTTTCCTCTTCAGTTTCTTTCCTATTCTGTAAAGGGAAATGAGCATCATTTGCTGCCCATCCCTAGTTGCCCTTGAGAAGATGGTGGGAGCTGCCTTCTTGAACCGGTGCAGTCCATGTGGGGTAGATACACACACAGTGCTGTTAGGGAGGGAGTTCCAGGATTTTGACCCAGCGACAGTGAAGGAACAGCAATATATATCCAAGTCAGGATGCTAAATGGCTTGGAGGGGAACTTGTAGGTGATGGTATTCCCATGCGTCTGCTGCCCTTGTCCTTCTAGGTGATAAATGTCCTGGGTTTGGAAGGAAAGAGAAACAGAGGGCACGGATTTAAAGTGATTTGCAAAAGAAGGAAAAGTGATATGGAAAAAATCTTTACAACTCAGCAAATGGTTAGGATCTGGAATGTACTGTCTGAGAGTGTGGTGGAGAAAGGGTCAATCGAGTGGTTAGGGTCTGGAATGTACTGTCTGAGAGTGTGGTGGAGACAGGGTCAATCGAGTGGTTAGGATCTGGAATGCAATGTCTGAGAGTGTGGTGGAGACAGGGTCAATCGAGTGGTTAGGATCTGGAATGTACTGTCTGAGAGTGTGGTGGAGACAGGGTCAATCGAGTGGTTAGGGTCTGGAATGCACTGTCTGAGAGTGTGGTGGAGACAGGTTCAATCGAGTGGTTAGGGTCTGGAATGCACTGTCTGAGAGTGTGGTGGAGACAGGGTCAATCGAGTGGTTAGGGTCTGGAATGCACTGTCTGAGAGTGTGGTGGAGACAAGGTCAATCGAGTGGTTAGGATCTGGAATGCACTGTCTGAGAGTGTGGTGGAGACAGGGTCAATCGAGTGGTTAGGATCTGGAATGAACTGTCTGAGAGTGTGGTGGAGACAGGGTCAATCGAGTGGTTAGGGTCTGGAATGCACTGTCTGAGAGTGTGGTGGAGACAGGGTCAATCGAGTGGTTAGGATCTGGAATGCACTGTCTGAGAGTGTGGTGGAGACAGGGTCAATCGAGTGGTTAGGATCTGGAATGTACTGTCTGAGAGTGTGGTGGAGACAGGGTCAATCGAGTGGTTAGGATCTGGAATGTACTGTCTGAGAGTGTGGTGGAGACAGGGTCAATCGAGTGGTTAGGGTCTGGAATGCACTGTCTGAGAGTGTGGTGGAGACAGGGTCAATCGAGTGGTTAGGGTCTGGAATGCACTGTCTGAGAGTGTGGTGGAGACAGGGTCAATCGAGTGGTTAGGGTCTGGAATGCACTGTCTGAGAGTGTGGTGGAGACAGGGTCAATCGAGTGGTTAGGATCTGGAATGCACTGCCTGAGAGTGTGGTGGAGACAGGGTCAATCGAGTGGTTAGGATCTGGAATGCACTGTCTGAGAGTGTGGTGGAGACAGGGTCAATCGAGTGGTTAGGATCTGGAATGCACTGTCTGAGAGTGTGGTGGAGACAGGGTCAATCGAGTGGTTAGGGTCTGGAATGCACTGTCTGAGAGTGTGGTGGAGACAGGGTCAATCGAGTGGTTAGGGTCTGGAATGTACTGTCTGAGAGTGTGGTGGAGACAGGGTCAATCGAGTGGTTAGGATCTGGAATGCACTGTCTGAGAGTGTGGTGGAGACAGGGTCAATCGAGTGGTTAGGGTCTGGAATGTACTGTCTGAGAGTGTGAAGGAGACAGGGTCAATCGAGTGGTTAGGATCTGGAATGTACTGTCTGAGAGTGTGGTGGAGACAGGGTCAATCGAGTGGTTAGGGTCTGGAATGCACTGTCTGAGAGTGTGGTGGAGACAGGGTCAATCGAGTGGTTAGGATTTGGAATGTACTGTCTGAGAGTGTGGTGGAGACAGGGTCAATCGAGTGGTTAGGATCTGGAATGCACTGTCTGAGAGTGTGGTGGAGACAGGGTCAATCGAGTGGTTAGGGTCTGGAATATACTGTCTGAGAGTGTGGTGGAGACAGGGTCAATCGAGTGGTTAGGATCTGGAATGCACTGTCTGAGAGTGTGGGGGAGACAGGGTCAATCGAGTGGTTAGGATATGGAATGCACTGTCTGAGAGTGTGGTGGAGGCAGGATCAATCGAGTGGTTAGGATCTGGAATGCACTGTCTGAGAGTGTGGTGGAGACAGGGTCAATCGAGTGGTTAGGATCTGGAATGCACTGTCTGAGAATGTGGTGGAGGCAGGATCAATCGAGTGGTTAGGATCTGGAATGCACTGTCTGAGAGTGTGGTGGTGACAGGGTCAATCGAGTGGTTAGGATCTGGAATGCACTGTCTGAGAGTGTGGTGGAGACAGGGTCAATCGAGTGCTTAGGATCTGGAATGCACTGTCTGAGAGTGTGGTGGAGACAAGATCAATCGAGTGGTTAGGATCTGGAATGCACTGTCTGAGAGTGTGGTGGAGACGGTCAATCGAGTGGTTAGGGTCTGGAATGCACTGTCTGAGAGTGTGGTGGAGACAGGGTCAATCGAGTGGTTAGGGTCTGGAATGCACTGTCTGAGAGTGTGGTGGGGAAAGGGTCAATCGAGTGGTTAGGATCTGGAATGCACTGTCTGAGAGTGTGGTGGAGACAGGGTCAATCGAGTGGTTAGGATCTGGAATGCACTGTCTGAGAGTGTAGTGGAGACAGGGTCAATCGAGTGGTTAGGATCTGGAATGTACTGTCTGAGAGTGTGGTGGAGACAGGGTCAATCGAGTGGTTAGGATCTGGAATGTACTGTCTGAGAGTGTGGTGGAGATAGGGTCAATCGAGTGGTTAGGATCTGGAATGTACTGTCTGAGAGTGTGGTGGAGACAGGGTCAATCGAGTGGTTAGGGTCTGGAATGCACTGTCTGAGAGTGTGGTGGAGACAGGGTCAATCGAGTGGTTAGGGTCTGGAATGCACTGTCTGAGAGTGTGGTGGAGACAGGGTCAATCGAGTGGTTAGGGTCTGGAATGTACTGTCTGAGAGTGTGGTGGAGACAGGGTCAATCGAGTGGTTAGGATCTGGAATGTACTGTCTGAGAGTGTGGTGGAGACAGGGTCAATCGAGTGGTTAGGATCTGGAATGTACTGTCTGAGAGTGTGGTGGAGACAGGGTCAATTGAGTGGTTAGGATCTGGAATGCACTGTCTGAGAGTGTGTTGGAGACAGGGTCAATCGAGTGGTTAGGATCTGGAATGTACTGTCTGAGAGTGTGGTGGAGACAGGGTCAATTGAGTGGTTAGGATCTGGAATGCACTGTCTGAGAGTGTGTTGGAGACAGGGTCAATCGAGTGGTTAGGATCTGGAATGTACTGTCTGAGAGTGTGGTGGAGGCAGGGTCAATCGAGTGGTTAGGGTCTGGAATGTACTGTCTGAGAGTGTGGTGGAGACAGGGTCAATCGAGTGGTTAGGATCTGGAATGTACTGTCTGAGAGTGCGGTGGAAACAGGGTCAATCGAGTGGTTAGGATCTGGAATGTACTGTCTGAGAGTGTGGTGGAGACAGGGTCAATCGAGTGGTTAGGGTCTGGAATGCACTGTCTGCGAGTGTGGTGGAGACAGTGTCAATCGAGTGGTTAGGGTCTGGAATGTACTGTCTGAGAGTGTGGTGGAGACAGGGTCAATCGAGTGGTTAGGGTCTGGAATGCACTGTCTGCGAGTGTGGTGGAGACAGGGTCAATCGAGTGGTTAGGATCTGGAATGCACTGCCTGAGAGTGTGGTGGAGACAGGGTCAATCGAGTGGTTAGGATCTGGAATGCACTGTCTGAGAGTGTGGTGGAGACAGGGTCAATCGAGTGGTTAGGATCTGGAATGCACTGTCTGAGAGTGTGGTGGAGACAGGGTCAATCGAGTGGTTAGGGTCTGGAATGCACTGTCTGAGAGTGTGGTGGAGACAGGGTCAATCGAGTGGTTAGGATCTGGAATGCACTGTCTGAGAGTGTGGTGGAGACAGGGTCAATCGAGTGGTTAGGATCTGGAATGCACTGTCTGAGAGTGTGGTGGAGACAGGGTCAATCGAGTGGTTAGGGTCTGGAATGTACTGTCTGAGAGTGTGGTGGAGACAGGGTCAATCGAGTGGTTAGGGTCTGGAATGTACTGTCTGAGAGTGTGGTGGAGACAGGGTCAATCGAGTGGTTAGGATATGGAATGCACTGTCTGAGAGTGTGGTGGAGACAGGATCAATCGAGTGGTTAGGGTCTGGAATGTACTGTCTGAGAGTGTGGTGGAGACAGGGTCAATTGAGTGGTTAGGGTCTGGAATGCACTGTCTGAGAGTGTGGTGGAGACAGGGTCAATCAAGTGGTTAGGATCTGGAATGTACTGTCTGAGAGTGTGGTGGAGACAGGGTCAATCGAGTGGTTAGGGTCTGGAATGAACTGTCTGAGAGTGTGGTGGAGACAGGGTCAATCGAGTGGTTAGGATCTGGAATGTACTGTCTGAGAGTGTGGTGGAGACAGGGTCAATCGAGTGGTTAGGATCTGGAATGTACTGTCTGAGAGTGTGGAGTAGACAGGGTCAATCGAGTGGTTAGGGTCTGGAATGCACTGTCTGAGAGTGTGGTGGAGACAGGGTCAATCGAGTGGTTAGGGTCTGGAATGCACTGTCTGAGAGTGTGGTGGAGACAGGGTCAATCGAGTGGTTAGGGTCTGGAATGCACTGTCTGAGAGTGTGGTGGAGACAGGGTCAATCGAGTGGTTAGCATCTGGAATGCACTGCCTGAGAGTGTGGTGGAGACAGGGTCAATCGAGTGGTTAGGATCTGGAATGCACTGTCTGAGAGTGTGGTGGAGACAGGGTCAATCGAGTGGTTAGGATCTGGAATGCACTGTCTGAGAGTGTGGTGGAGACAGGGTCAATCGAGTGGTTAGGGTCTGGAATGCACTGTCTGAGAGTGTAGTGGAGACAGGGTCAATCGAGTGGTTAGGATCTGGAATGTAGTGTCTGAGAGTGTGGTGGAGACAGGGTCAATCGAGTGGTTAGGATCTGGAATGTACTGTCTGAGAGTGTGGAGTAGACAGGGTCAATCGAGTGGTTAGGGTCTGGAATGCACTGTCTGAGAGTGTGGTGGAGACAGGGTCAATCGAGTGGTTAGGGTCTGGAATGCACTGTCTGAGAGTGTGGTGGAGACAGGGTCAATCGAGTGGTTAGGGTCTGGAATGCACTGTCTGAGAGTGTGGTGGAGACAGGGTCAATCGAGTGGTTAGCATCTGGAATGCACTGCCTGAGAGTGTGGTGGAGACAGGGTCAATCGAGTGGTTAGGATCTGGAATGCACTGTCTGAGAGTGTGGTGGAGACAGGGTCAATCGAGTGGTTAGGATCTGGAATGCACTGTCTGAGAGTGTGGTGGAGACAGGGTCAATCGAGTGGTTAGGGTCTGGAATGCACTGTCTGAGAGTGTGGTGGAGACAGGGTCAATCGAGTGGTTAGGATCTGGAATGCACTGTCTGAGAGTGTGGTGGAGACAGGGTCAATCGAGTGGTTAGGATCTGGAATGCACTGTCTGAGAGTGTGGTGGAGACAGGGTCAATCGAGTGGTTAGGATCTGGAATGCACTGTCTGAGAGTGTGGTGGAGGCAGGGTCAATCGAGTGGTTAGGATCTGGAATGCACTGTCTGAGAGTGTGGTGGAGACAGGGTCAATCGAGTGGTTAGGATCTGGAATGCACTGTCTGAGAGTGTGGTGGTGACAGGGTCAATCGAGTGGTTAGGATCTGGAATGCACTGTCTGAGAGTGTGGTGGAGACAGGGTCAATCGAGTGGTTAGGATCTGGAATGCACTGTCTGAGAGTGTGGTGGAGATAGGATCAATCGAGTGGTTAGGATCTGGAATGCACTGTCTGAGAGTGTGGTGGAGACAGGGTCAATCGAGTGGTTAGGATCTGGAATGCACTGTCTGAGAGTGTGGTGGAGACAGGATCAATCGAGTGGTTAGGATCTGGAATGCACTGTCTGAGAGTGTGGTGGAGACAGGATCAATCGAGTGGTTAGGATCTGGAATGCACTGTCTGAGATTGTGGTGGAGACAGGGTCAATCGAGTGGTTAGGGTCTGGAATGCACTGTCTGAGAGTGTGGTGGGGAAAGGGTCAATCGAGTGGTTAGGATCTGGAATGCACTGTCTGAGAGTGTGGTGGAGACAGGGTCAATCGAGTGGTTAGGATCTGGAATGCACTGTCTGAGAGTGTGGTGGAGACAGGGTCAATCGAGTGGTTAGGATCTGGAATGCACTGTCTGAGAGTGTGGTGGAGACAGGGTCAATCGAGTGGTTAGGATCTGGAATGCACTGTATTAGAGTGTAGTGGAGACAAGGTCAATCGAGTGGTTAAGATCTGGAATGCACTGTCTGCGAGTGCGGTGGAGACAGGTTCAATCGAGTGGTTAGGATCTGGAATGCACTGTCTGAGAGTGTGGTGGAGACAGGGTCAATCGAGTGGTTAGGATCTGGAATGCACTGTCTGAGAGTGTGGTGGAGACAGGGTCAATCGAGTGGTTAGGATCTGGAATGCACTGTCTGAGAGTGTGGTGGAGACAGGGTCAATCGAGTGGTTAGGATCTGGAATGCACTGTCTGCGAGTGTGGTGGAGACAGGGTCAATCAAGTGGTTAGGATCTGGAATGCACTGCCTGAGAGAGTGTGGCGGAGGCAGGTTTAATTGACTCATTCAAAAGAGAATTAGACCGTTATTTGTAAAGGGATAATTTGCAGGTTTACTAGGAGAAGGCAGCAGAATTGCACTAATTTATTGGTCATTTGGAGTGCTCGTGCTGACATGATGGACTGAGTGGCCTCCTTCCACACCTTCTGCTTCCCATTACCTCCCACATGTGTGGATAAAGGAAGCACAAGTCTTTTTCCCAAAGGATCCTCCGCCCATGACCAGCTGTTGTCCCTGACGGTTCGAGCTCTTCCACCATCACCATCCAAAAGTTGCTGGTTCCACCGTGGGCCTTTTCTCCGAACCCTGAGCGAGGAACAATTAGCTGAGCCTGGGCGAACTCACAAAAGGGTGGAGACAAGCACCCCCTGAGGTCTCACATAACCCTGCTGCCCTAAACAACTGATACATGTGATGTAAGAGTTGGAAATAAAACCAACAACTTAAAGCCAAAGTACCCCCCTGGAAATGAGCAGTGTTTATCTGTTCCTCAGTGGCTGCTATTGGCACAAGCTGCAGAATGCAGGATGGTCTTTCTCTTGGGGATGGTGAATTGGTGAATGGTGTCAGAGACAGGGACACACTGTTCATCGCGGTGTGGAATGTGAGGGTGGTGTTGTCAAGGCAGACACACCAACCAGATAGATCCAATAGGATCATTATTCACAGACACACACTGATAACTGGAAATGATTTGACAAGATATTGGTATCAACTAATGGGAATTCGAGGCTGGTAGAGGAAACAATTGGCACCACCCAATGTCTAATCTTCATTGGTTAACATAGGCTACTTGCGTGTCAAACAGCATAAACAGCAAGTGATAGACAGAGCTAACCGATCCCACAACCAACGGATCAGATCTAAGCTCTGCAGTCCTGCCACATCCAGTCGTGGGTTCTGGTGAACAATTATACAACTCACTGAGGAGGAGGCTCCATGAATAATCCCATCCTCAATGATGTGGGAGCCCAGCACATCAGTTCAAAAGATAAGGCTGAAGCATTTGCTGCAATCTTCAGCCTGAAGTGCCGAGTGGATGATCCATCTCAGCCTCCTCCGGAGGTCCCCAGCATCACAAATGCCAGTCTTCAGCCAATTCAATTCACTTCATGTGATATCAAGGAATGACTGAAGGCACTGGATACTGAAAGGCTATGGAACCTGACAATATTCCGGCAATAGTACTGAAGACTTGCGCTCCAGAAGTGGCCGCACTCCTAGCCAAGCTGTTCAAGTACAGCCAAAACACTGGCATCAACCTGGCTATGAAGGAAATTGACTGGCCAGTTACCGCCCTATCAGTCTACTCTCGATCATCAGTAAAGCAATGGAAGGGGTCATC
This sequence comes from Cetorhinus maximus, assembly GCF_964194155.1. Taxonomy (NCBI): domain Eukaryota; kingdom Metazoa; phylum Chordata; class Chondrichthyes; order Lamniformes; family Cetorhinidae; genus Cetorhinus; species Cetorhinus maximus. Next base: position 342,043 of record NW_027596364.1, read on the forward strand.
AACAGTGCTATCAAGTAACGCTTGCTTAGCAATAACCTGCTCACTGACGCCCAGTTTGGGTTCCACCAGGGCCACTCAGCTCCTGACCTCATTACAGCCTTGGTTCAAACATGGACAAAAGAGCTGAACTCTCAGCGTGAGGTGAGAGTGACTGCCCTTGACATCAAGGCCGCATTTGATCGAGTGTGTCATCAAGGAGCCTTTGCAAAACTGGAGTCAATGGGAATCAGGGGGAAAACTCTCCACTGGTTGGAGTCATGCCTAGCACAAAGGAAGATGGTTTTGGTTGTTGGAGGTCAGTTTGCTCAGCTCCAGGACATCACTGCAGGAGTTCCTCAGGGTAGTGTCATCGGCCCAACATCTTCAACCGCTTCATCAATGACCTTCCTTCCATCATAAGGTCAGAAGTGGGGATGTTCGCTGATGATTGCACAATGTTCAACACCATTTGCAACTCCTCAGATACTGAGGCAGTCCATGTCTAAATGCAGCAAGACTTGGACACTATCCAGGCTTGGGCTGACAAGTGGCAAGTAACATTTGCACCACACAAGTGCCAGGCAATGACCATCTCCAACAATAGAGAATCTAAGAAAGCAGGCAGGTTGGCAGAGGGGTGGGATTGCTTTGTTAGTAAGAAATGAAATTAAATCGATAGCAAGAAATGACATAGGGTCAGATGATGTAGAATCTGTGTGGGTAGAGTTGAGGAACTGCGAAGGTAAAAAAACCATAATGGGAGTTATGTACAGGCCTCCGAACAGTAGTCAGGATGTGGGGCACAAGATACACCAGGAGATATAAAGGTGTGTAAGAAAGGCAAGGTTACAGTGATCATGGGGGCTTTCAATATGCAGGTAGACTGGGAAAATCAGGTTGGTAGTGGATCCCAAGAAAAGGAATTTGTCGAATGTCTACAAGATGGCTTTTTGGAGCAGCTTGTGGTGGAGCCCACTAGGGAACAGGCAATTCTATGTTTAGTGATGTGTAACGAGGCAGATTTGATAAGGGAGCTTAAGGTGAAGGAACCCTTAGGAGGAAGTGACCATAATATGATAGAATTTGCCCTGTAATTTGAGAGGAAAAAGCTGGAAGCTGGTATTACAGTTGAATAAAGGCAACTAGAGAGGCATGAGGGAGGAGCTGGCCAGAATTGACTGGGAGATGAGCCTAGCAGGAAAGACAGTGGAACAGCAATGGCAGGAGTATCTGGGAGTAATTTGGGGGGCACAGCAAAAATTCATCCCTAGGAAGAAGAAGCATACTAAAGGGAGGATGAGGCAACCATGGTCTGACAAGGGAAGTCAGGGACAGCATAAAAGCTAAAGAGAAAGCATACAATGCGGCGAAGAGCAGTGGGAAACCAGGGGATTGGGAAGCCTACAAAGACCAACAGAGGACAACTAAAAAAGAAATAAGGAGGGAGAAGATTAAATATGAGCGTAAACTAGCCAGTAATATAAAAGAAGATTGCAAGAGTTTTTTAGATAAATAAAGGGTAAGAGAGAGGCAAAAGTGGACATTGGGCCGCTGGAAAATGACGCTGGAGAAGTAGTAGTGGGGAACAAAGAAATGGCAGAGGAACTGAATAGGTACTTTACGTCAGTCTTCACAGTGGAAGACACGAGTGACATCCCCAATGTTTAACTGAGTCGGGGGTCAGAGGTGAGTATGGTGGCCATTACCAAGGAGCAGGTGTTAGGAAAACTGAAAGGTCTGAAGGTGGATAAATCACCTGGACCAGATGGATTACACCCCAGAGTTCTGAAGGAGATAGCTGAAGAGATAGTGGAGGCGTTAGTGGTGATCTTTCAGGAATCACTGGAGTCAGGGAGGGTCCCAGAGGGCTGGAAAATCGCTAATGTATCCCCCCTGTTTAAGAAGGGAGTGAGGCAAAAGACGGGAAATTACAGGCCGATTAGCCTGACCTCGGTCGTTGGTAAGATTTTAGAATCCATTATTAAGGATGAGATTTCAGAATACTTGGAAGTGCACGGTAAAATAGGGCAAAGTCAGCATGGTTTCATCAAGCAGAGGTCATGCCTGACAAACCTGTTAGAATTCTTTGAGGAGGTAACAAGTAGGTTAGACAATGGAGAGCCAATGGATGTTATCTACTTGGACTTCCAGAAGGCCTTTGACAAGGTGCCGCACAGAAGGCTGCTCCGTAAGATAAGAGCCCATGATGTTTGAGGCAAGGTACTAGCATGGATAGAAGATTGGCTGTCTGGCAGAAGGCAGAGAGTGGGGATAAGGGGGTCATTCTCAAGATGGCAGCCGGTGACTAGTGGAGTTCCGCAGGGGTCAGTGTTGGGACCACAACTTTTCACTTTATACATTAATGATCTAGATGAAGGACCTGAGGGCATCCTGACTAAGTTTGCAGATGATTCAAAGATAGGTGGAGGGACAGTATTGAGGAGGCGGGGAGGCTGCAGAAGGATTTGGACAGGTTAGGAGAATGGGCAAAAAAGTGGCAGATGGAATACAACATGGGCAAGTGTGAGATCATGCACTTTGGTAGGAAGAATAGAAGCATAGACTATTTTCTAAATTGGGAGAGAATTCAGAAATCTGGAGTGCAAAGGGACTTGGGAGTCCGAGTCCAGGATTCTCTTAAGGTTAACTTGCAGGTTGAGTCGGTAGTTAGGAAGGCAAATGCAATGTTGGCATTTATTTCAAGAAGACTAGAATATAAAAGCAGGGATGTGCTGCTGAGGCTTTATAAGGCTCTGATCAGACCACATTTAGAATATTGTGAGAAATTTTGGGCCCCGTATCTCAGGAAGGATGTTCTGGTCCTGGAGAGGGTTCAGAGGAGGTTCACGAGAACGATCCCAGGAATGAAAGACTTAACATATGAGGAACGTTTGAGGACTCTGGGTCTATACTCAATGGAGTTTAGAAGGATGAGGGGGGATCTGATTGAAACTTACAGAATGCTGAATGGCCTGGGTAGAGTGGACGTGGGGAAGATGTTTCCATTATTAGGAGAGACTAGGACCTGAGGGCACAGCCTCAGAGTAAAGGGAAGACCTTTTAGAACAGAGATGAGGAGAAACTTCTTTAGCCAGAGAGTGGTGAATCTATGGAATTCATTGCCACAGAAGGCTGTGGAGGCCAGGTCATTGAGTGTATTTAAGACCAAGATAGATAGGTTCTTGATTGGTAAGGGGATCAAAGGTTATGGGGAGAAGGCGGGAGAATGAGGTTAAGAAACTTATCAGCCATGATTGAATGGTGGAGCAGACTCGATGGGCCGAATGGCCTAATTTCTGCTCCTATGTCTGATGGTCTGATGGAATCTAACTATCGCCCCTTGATAGTCAATGGTATTACCATCAATGAATCCCCCAGTATTAACATCCTGGGGGCTACCATTGACCAAAAACTGAACTGACTAGCCAAATAAATACTGTGGCTGCAAAAGCAGGTCAGAGGCTAGGAACTCTCTACGAGTAACTCACCTCCTGAGTCCTCAAAGCCTGTCCACCATCTGCAATGCAAAATTCAGGGGTGTGACGAAATATTCCCCACTTGCTTGGGTGAGTGCAGCTACCACAACACTCAAGAAGCTTGACACCATCCAGGGCAAAGCAGCCTGCTTGATTGGCACCACATCCGCAAACATTCACTCCCTCCATCATCGACACACAATAGCAGCAGTGTGTACCATCTACAAGATGCACTGCAGGAATTCACTAAGGTTGCTTATATAGCAGCTTCCAAACCCAGGACCGTTGCTATATAAAAGGACAAGAGCAGCAGATAGATGGGAAGAGCCCCACCTGTAAGTTTCCCACCAAGCTACACACCATCCTGACTTGTAAATATATTGCTGTTCCTTCACTGTCGCCAGGTCAAAATTCTGGTACTCCCTCCCTAACAGCACTTTGGATGTATCGACACCACGTTGACTGCAGCGGTTCAAGAAGGCTGCCCACTACCACCTTCTCAAGGGCAATTAGGGATGGACAATAAATGCTGGCCCAACCAGTGAAACCCACATCCCATGAATGAATAAAAAGCATCGTTTGGAGTCTTTTCCATTATTTGAAACTGACAATTATTGCCTGTGAATAAAGAGACTATTGGACCAGCCGCAGGATGACCATTTCCAAATTACAAATGCTGGACATGAGGACAGCCAATAATGGAATGGAGATGGACCCACTGGCAGTCAGACTGTCTGCTACAAAACCTGACAAATGACCACATTACCTCTGAGACACCCCACTGAGGAACTCCTCCTCACTGTCAGGATCCTCATCTTGTGAGGCTCCACTTCCTGTGAGACTCTTCCCCCTTTTAGCCTCCTCCCCCTGTGAGACTCCTCCCTCTGTGAGACTCCTCCCCCTTTTAGCCTCCTCCCCCTGTAAGACTCCTCCCCATTAGACGCCCCACCCGTGAGACTCCTCCCCGTGAGGACCCTCCCCATGAGGACCCTCCCCATGAGACTCCTCCCTGTGAGGCCCCTCCCTGTGAGGCCCCTCCCTGTGAGACCCCTCCCTGTGAGGCCCCTCCCTGTGAGGCCCCTCCCTGTGAGACCCCTCCCTGTGAGGCCCCTCCCCCATGAGGCCCCTCCCCCATGAGGCCCCTCCCCTGTGTGTCTACTCCCTGCGAGGCTCCTTCCCACCTCCCCGCTTTGAGTCTCCACCGCAAGTGAAACTTCGCCCCTTGTGAAACTCTTCTCCTTCTGAGGGTCCTCCCCCTATGAGACCCCTCCCCCTGTGAGAGCCCATTCCATGTGAGACTCCTCCTCTGTCAAAAACTACAAGGTGTGGCTCTCCGATCTGCCTTCACTTTCATCACTTGCTGTAATATTTTTAAATGTTCCCCAGATAACTCGCATACTCTGTTCAACCTTTCTCTGAAGTTTTATGCATAACCCAGGAGAGTCATTTCCAACTTTTGACCCATCAATTTCTCATCAATTAACTTTAGTGGCCCCCTTACCTCATGACCATAGACTAATTCAAGAGGACTAAGATCAGTCAACGTATTAGGAGCATCCCGAATAGGAAATAACAAAATTCCTAAATGTCTCCTGATTGGAATTTTATGAGCCATTCTCAGTATTTCATTTCTATACCCAGATGGTATAATATCTGATACACTTCCATCCATTTATCTGCTGAATCTTGATATGATCGCCACTTTCTCATCAGCACATTACCCTTCAGCTAATAACATTCTGGAATACACTCCTCTGTTTCTGAGCAAGCTGAGTAAACTGCTTTATTCATGGATCCTTTTGCTGTAACTCTACCAACTGCCTTGAGCAAAGCTCTTCAGCTGCATTCTCTTCCATTCTCTCTCTCCTCCTGAACAATCTTATCAAAGACAGCATCAGATAATTGAATTTCAACACCTTTTCCCTGCCTTTTAATTCCCTCTTCTTCCTGTTTCAACCTGTGAGCATGTGATCTTATTATCACACAGTCTGGAAACATTCCAGAATGCTCCTTCTACAGCACTTCTGTTGAAAACACCTCTACAAGCTGCTCAACTACCATAGGCAGCACCCACATCTATGGCCCAGCTATATCATTATCTAAAATATATTGACCCCTTGCAATGGCAATTTTTCCACTCTCCAACAATCACATCACGTGTTTTCCACTTACTCTTTTAATTCACCTTCCACAATGGGATAGGTTTAGCATCTCCATGAACCCTGCTTATTATCACCTGATCCTGCAATACTCCCTTTGAACAACAAATGTCACTATCCAACAACAGTAAGGATTGACTAGCCCCTGTGTCTCTTAAAATTTTAAAATCTTTACCTGCTCCACTCTGTACACATGGAAAGACGTCCCCTTCACATACAAAATCTTTAGACATTTCTGCAACCTGCTCCTCAGAAACCCTTTGGGTAAATTGTGAACACATTCCCACTTCTTTACCTATCACTGATTCTTCTTCCTTAACCTGTATAAAAACCACTGGTTTTTCCTGTGCCTGAACCTCAGGACACACAGTAATTTTACTTCCACAACTTTTCTGCATTCCAATTATTGCAACAGATTTTTCCTGTAATTTCCAACACATTGACTTCATCTGCTCAACTTTATTACATTGAAAACACCTCAATTTTTGAGTGTCATATCTACCTTCCATTTAAGTCCGAGAAAATAAACTTCCTGGGGATTTTCACCTACTCCTTCTGGCTACCTGGCTAGCTACCTCCTCTTATCTTCTCTGATGTAAAAGGATGACAGAAAAAAGTTTAGATCTATGAACTAATTCATAATCATCAGCGCTTTCTGCTGCTTGTCTCACCATTTTACCTCCCCACTCCTCCACATGAGTTCTTACTACCAAAGGAATTGAATCTTTAAATTCTTCCAAAACAATTACTTGGTTGAAAGTAGTTGCCAGTAGAGACTGGAGCAAAGGGGACAGATATCCTGTCCCAAGCTAAAGAAAAGACCCCAACATCCAGGGGATTGGAACAGGAGAAAGCCCCAAAAAGACCTTCTAGCCAAAGGGAGGGCAGGAACCTGGAAAAGGTCCTGCTAAGAGAAGTTACGAGTGAGGGACAGAGAGAAAGGCTCCAAGCTTCAGATTTAAAAAGACAAAAGCTGCCAAAAGCGAGAACAGTTTGTAAGAGGCAAGGAGGTCCAAATAGATGGCTGAAGGACTGTAACTCTTTGCTCTTGGAGATTGGAGATCGGAGATTGGAAATCCTCATGTGAAAGATGGAGTTCGCTGAGACCAGTTGGCTCACAGTGTGACAAGCGTCTGGGGGGAGTTGATGAGAGATCCATAGCATCTGGTTGAGGTGGCATCTGGCTCTTGGTTTCAGAGTGTGGTGTGTCTGACCACAGGGTGCCTATTGGTTTACGTGAACTGTGCACTTACTGTGAACACTGAAGTATAAAATAGCTTTTGTAACTTGTGTTACCTTTACACATCTGTATTTATCTGTAAAGGTACAGTTGTGGGTGAAGGAGTACTGTAATATAGTTAATCTTTTCTTGTGTAATAAATGTTTTATGCTTTTGTTAAGAGTTCATCAGCTGACTCCTGTGACTCTGTTCAGTGGCTACTCTCCACACATCTAAACAAACAAATTAAAAGTTAGGATCTATCAATCTGGGGTCAAGTTTGTCCAGGCGTAACCTCAGCTGGGGATCATAACAGTGAAGAGATTTCTCCCAAATTTCCAATTGGATTTATTGGACCCTAGGTCAGGTCTAACGAGATGTTGAGGCATCAGGTGGAATCGTCCCAGATTTGCAAATCTTCACACAGTGAGTGGTTCGGGTCTGGAATACACTGCCGTGAAGTATGACTCTGGCAGCATCAATCGAGGCATTTAAGAGGGCATTAGATGATTATTTGAATAGAAACAAGGTGCAAGGGTATGGGGAACAAACAGGGCAATGGCACTAGGTCAGACATGATGGGCTGAATGGCCTCCCTCTGTGCCATTAAGATTCAGTGATTCTGCAGGTTCTGGTGGGTAAAGGAACTTTTTATTAGCCGGCTGCAATGGCAGCTTCTCATGCCATATCATCCCAATCCCGCCTCATTATTCATGCATTCCCGGGAAACATGCCGTTTCGATGCTGAGCAGGCTCCGATTTGCTGCCATGCTACCACCTCGCCACTTCGTCACGCCGGACTCCACATTTAAAGTTCAGTCACGCACACACCTCTCAGCGCTTCCAGCCCAGGACTGCTGCACAGAAGACATGGCCCCGAAAGGCAAGAATATGCTGTCCCCAGGTTTAGTGACGCGCCCCTCGAGCACCTTTTGTACACTATGGAGGCTCACTGTGATGTCCTCTAACCCCACTCTGGCCACAGGAGGGGCAGCAACATTACCACTCAGGCTTGGGAGGCGATTGCAATGATGGTCAGTGCCAATGATGCACAGAAGAGGTTGGCTATCCAATGCAGATAGAGGGTGAATGGTCTCATCCATGTCACCAGGGAATGGCAACCATCTCATCACTCTAAACTCACAAACTCAAGCCCATCACACATTCACTGGCATCTCACTCACTGCCAGCTCAAGGGACATCACTGCTCAGTCCCTCACACACACCCTCACATGTCCATCTGGCCTCCTCTGCTCTGGAGACTGCCTCCTCAGCCCTCATCATCTTGAGGCCAATTTCAATCAACAAGATCAACTTGTGCCCCACACACATCCTGGGATACTCCCTTCCCCAGTACAGCCCTCGCCCTGCAGCCTCTTCCCTTGCCTGAGGCCACTTCTCCCCCTTCCCCAAGCAAGCCCTAGCCCTGCAGCTGTTGAAAATTCATCCACATATGGCTGATGTGGTTAGTAGCGACCTGCCTGTGGGCCCCCTGAAAGTGATGTGGCTCTGTCTGTGAAGCCTGGCACTGATGACTGCCCGTGCTGCCCGATGCAAGATAGGCAAACAAAGCTTGAAGTCGCAAGTGAAGTGCAGCCGGCCAGGTGCCCGTCGCTTATCTGATGCATTAAACAGGGAACAGGATTTATTTTTACATTGAGGCTCCAGTCCCAGCTTTTGTTCATTTTCTTATTTCTATCCCCACACAATCCCACAGAGCTGAGGAGGGTGGGTGTAATGTTTGATATTTCCAGAGTCTGTGACCTCCCTCTGTGGAAGTCCCAGTGTTTTCTGCTGTTGTCAGATTCTCGTTTCCTCCCCTCAGGGCGGCTCTTTTTCATGTTGAGTGACAGGAAAACAAATCAACAACGGTCAGATCGTGGAGAGAATCTCCCCCGATCCCCAGCGAGTCTCTCCCCCGATCCCCAGTGAGTCTCTCCCCCGATCCCCAGTGACTCTCTAATTCTCTGCTTTACCCTCCCAGTCTCTGTGACCCTGGATGTGGAAACAGCGAATCCCGGGCTCGAGGTGTCTGAGGATCTGAAGAGTTTGAGACTTTTGTAGGCAGAGCAAAGATGCTCAAAGCTGTTCCCTAATCATTATCTCTGCTCAATGTTCCTAAAATAGGATCAAAATATTGTTGGACAATTTTCTAATATTCTTCAGCGAAATGTGTGCATCCGGCAACAGCTTCATCCAAGCCCTTTCTCATCGCTCCCACTGTCACTTGTATTTAAAATCAGGTTAATATTGTGTTCTGAAAATGAGAACGTTCCTCAGATATTCAGCACCTCATATAAGTCACGACAAATAAAGATGTGATTGCACTAGAGAGAGTGCATAGGAGATTTACCAGGATGTTGCCTGGGCTGGAGAGTTTTAGTTATGAGGAGAGATTGGATAGATTGGGGTTATTTTCCTTGGAGCAGAGGAGATTGAGGGGCCACATGACTGAGGCGTATAAAATTATGAGGGGCATAGGGTAGACAGGAAGGAACTTTTCCCCTGGGTGGAGGGATCAACCAGGGGCATAGATTTAAAGTAAGGGGCAGGAGGTTTAAAAGGGATGTGAGGAAATTTTTTTTTTGACCCAGAGGGTGGTGGGAATCTGGAACTCACTGCCTGAAAGGGTGGTAGAGGCAGAAAACTTCATAACATTGAAGAAGTATTGGGATGTGCACTTGCGATGCCATGGCATACAAGGCTATGGGTTTAGTGCTGGAAAATAGGATTAGACTAGATTAGGTACTTGTTTGACCGGCACAGACTCGATGGGCCGAAGGGCCTTTTTCTGTACTGTAGACTTATATGACGCTATGACGAAATACACAAATTAGGTCAAAGCAAAATACTGTGGATTCTGGAAATCTGAAACAAATGTTATTGAATGGAGCAGGCTCGAGGTGTCAAATGGCCTCTTCCTGCTCCGATCTCTAATGATATTATGAAACATCATAAAGCAGATACATAAACAGGCAAACTCAAATTCCTATTCCCAATTCCCTTAAGCATCAAATTGTCAGCAAATTAAAGAGCAGGCTGTCTTGATCAGGATAAGAAGAGTCGTGCATGGTGGGGGAAGAAAGGCTACAAGATAGAATGGAAACCAAATGACTGTTGTCTCCTATTCCTTTGTCAGATGACCAAGTCTCCTCTAACCCCATATTGGGCAATACTGCCCTACTTGGCTCTTTCCCTTTAGAGTGGAACCTTCATTTAATGTCAAAACATTACAATTTAAGAATTTCCTGTTTGCCTGGAGGAGGCAATGGTCTGCGATCTGAATCCACTCCAGGTCCACAGAATAAGTTCAGATTGTCAGTTGATGCACCCCAGAGCTCCAGACTGGAGGGAATGTTATCTGAATGGAAATTGGCTGACAGCTCATCTCTGTTCAAATAGTGTTGCTATGGATTTACACATCCATTTGACCGAAGATTTTTCTTTCAATAAATCCAGAACAAATATATTTCATTTGCTACTGTCCAAGCTCAGCCTGTCTTTTAAATTGCACTTCTGATGAACGTCGGCAAATTCAACAATTGAATAATTACAGAACGCAATTGGCGACGAACGCATTGTGAATGTCATCCGTCCCCACAGCCGCTCAATGAGAATCCCAGCTCAGTTGCATGTTGCCTGCATGTTGCATGACAATGAAGTTGAACAGCGAAAGTCTTATTTGGGAATGTGAGAGGATAGTTCTCTTTGTAAGGAACTATTGAATGAGTGCAATTTTTTCTCTCTATTGTTGGTTTGATGTAAAGTTGCTCAAATGCTCTCAGGTATGGCCTCACTGATACAAAACATCCAGTAAAACCAAGAGTTCACTCCTAGACATCGAAGAGTTTAAGAGACTAAATTAATTAGGTCAGTGCATGAAAGGGAATAATTTGCTCAAAAATTGGATAATTCTTTCAAAAACCCGGCACAGGCAAGATGGGCTGAATGGCCTCCTCCTGTGCTGTATCAGACCATGATTCTATAAAAACAAATGCTGCGAAAACTCAGCATCTGTGGAGGGAGAAGCAGAGTTAACGTTTCGAGTCCGTATGACCCTTCTTCAGAGCACAAATTAGCTTTACACAAATTAGCTTCTTCAAGGAGACGGGGAGTTTGGAAATCTTGATTTTAAAGAGCAGAAATCAGACGTTTGCTGCAATGCTGGTGTAAAACACGCGCTGATCCGCTAACGCCAGTTTTATGACCGCTGATCAAAGTGAAAATTCCTCCCAGTGTTTAACTTTCCCTTGCAGTTCATTGTAGTGCCGATTGCAGCCAGAAGATGGTGCTGTTGGGCTGTACAAAGATCAGTCAAGTTTTACAGCGCAGTATCGCCACCTGCTGCTGGATACCTGGGACTGGCGGCAATACCAAAAACAGAAAATGCTGCAACACTCGGCCGATCAGACAATTCAGGCAGGACCTTTCTTCACAACGGAAAGAGAATTGGATCAGAAAAATAGGAGGGAAAATAAACACGAGCCTGGACTTCCCACTTCCATGTTCCTGTCACACACCGAGTCCCTATCGGGAAATTCCACACTGCCGGTCTGTACTATGTTCAAAAAAGCCCAGGTTGGGAGTGTGAAATTTCCCAGTTTGGGATCTTGATGTGTGTCAGCAGAGCTGGATTCAAAAAGCTGGGCCTGTATTCCGAGTACAGAGAGGAGATTCACATTTTGCTTTTAACAGAGAGGATAAGAACTACCTCATAGTTTAATAACTGGGGACATTAAAAACAAAAAGCTAAAAGCTACTGCGGATGCTGGAAATCCAAAACAAAAACAGAATTACCTGGAAAAACTCAGCAGGTCCGGCAGCATCGGTGGAGAAGAAAAGAGTTGACATTTCGAGTCCTCACGACCCTTCGGCATCGTTTAAAATTCCCGGCTCAGCCAATCGGAGAGCGCCCAGCCTGGGCTCCACCCCTTCCTGCTGCTGATTGGCCAGTTGATGTTATTATCCTACACAGTGATTGGTGGAGAGCTGTAGGCGGCTGTGATTGGAGGGCACAAACTTCCTCAATGGGACAGAGCAGTGGGATTGGTCAGTCAGGGAGTCCCGGAAGGAGAGCAGCTGGTGTTTGGGGAAAGAAATGTCCTTTTTACCCGGTCCCGGGGCAAATCCCAACCTGGAGGGGGGGTGGGGGGGGAATCAGAGGGGGAAAGTCCCTTTAATGGGACTGTAAATGTCTGTAATGGGGAGAGGGGGAGAAAGAGAGACACAGAGAGAGAGGGGGAAGGTGAGAGAGAGATGGGGAAAGGAGGGAGGGGGAAAGGAGAGATGGAGGGAAAGGATAAAGAGGGGAGGAAGGAGAGAGGGGGAGAAAGGAGAGAGGGTGCGGATAGGAGAGAGAAATGGGGAAAGAGAGAGACGGGGGAAAGGAGAGAGAGTGGGAGATTCCTGGGGTCGTTCCCTGTCTACACTGATTCCTGAGTGTGCTGACATTCCCGGGATTGCTCCCTGTCCACACTGATTCCTGAATGTACTGACATTCCCGGGATTGCTCCCTGTCCACACTGATTCCTGAATGTACTGACATTCCCGGGATCGCTCCCTGTCCACACTGATTCCTGAATGTACTGACAATCCCGGTGTCGCTCCCTGTCCACACTGATTCCTGAATGTACTGACATTCCCGGGATTGCTCCCTGTCCACACTGATTCCTGAATGTACTGACATTCCCGGGATTGCTCCCTGTCCACACTGATTGCTGAATGTACTGACATTCCCGGGATCACTCCCTGTCCACACTGATTCCTGAATGTACTGACATTCCCGGGATCACCCCCTTTCCACACTGATTACTGATTGTGCTGACATTCCCGGGATTGCTCCCTGTCCACACTGATTCCTGAATGTGCTGAGATTCCTGGGATCACTCCCTGTCCACACTGACTCCTGAATGTACTGACATTCCCGGGATCGCTCCCTGTGCACACTGATTACTGATTGTGCTGACATTCCCGGGATCGTTCCCTGTCCACACTGATTCCTGAATGTACTAACATTCCCGGGATCGCTCCCTGTCCACACTGATTCCTGAATGTGCTGACATTCCCGGGATCACTACCTGTCCACACTGATTCCTGAATGTGCTGACATTCCCGGGATCGCTCCCTGTCCACACTGATTCCTGAATGTGCTGACATTCCCGGGATCGCTCCCTGTGCACACTGATTCCTGAATGTACTGACATTCCCGGGATCGCTCCCTCTCCACAGTGATTCCTGAATGTGCTGAGATTCCCGGGATCACTCCCTGTCCCCACTGATTCCTGAATGTGCTGACATTCCCGGGATCACTCCCTGTCCACACTGAGGTCCTTACCCGGGAATCCTGGATTGCTGAGTGATCCTGGGATCGCAGACACTGGATTTCACATTCCTTTAGCTAATATCACCACCGTCAACACCCCTTTGTCCTTTTGTCTGGGAATCTTTGTCAATCTCTCCTTGGCCTCCACCTATCACTGGCCCCCTATCCAGCTCCACCTGTCCCACCCCCTCTACCAGCTTCTATTCCACCTCATTTCTAGATTCCCTCAGTTCTGATGAAGAGTCAGATGGACTCGAAACGTTAACCCTCTCCCTCTCCGCAGACTCTGTCAGACCTGATGAGTTTTTCCATCAGTCAAAGATGCATCGTTTAAAATCCCGGCTCAGCCAATCAGAGAGTGCCCAGCCTGGGCTCCACCCCTTCCCGCTGCTGATTGGCCAGTTGAAGTTATTATCCTACACAGTGATTGGTGCAGAGCTGTAGGCGGCTGTGATTGGAGGGCACACACTTCCTCAATGGGACAGAGCAGTGGGATTGGTCAGTCAGGGAGTCCCGGAAGGAGAGCAGCTGGTGTTTGGGGAAAGAAATGTCCTTTTTACCCGGTCCCGGGGCAAATCCCAACCTCGGGGGGGGGCGGAATCAGAGGGGGAAAGTCCCTTTAATGGGACTGTAAATGTCTGTAATGGGGAGAGGGGGAAAAGAGAGAGAGGGGGGAAAGAGAGAGGGGGAAAGGAGAGAGAGGGGGGGAGAGAGAGGGGGAAAGGAGAGGGGGAGAGAGAGAGAGAGGGGGAAAGGAGGGCGAGAGGGGGGAGAGAGAGAGAGAGGGGAAAAGGAGGGCAGGAGGGGGGAAAGGAGGGAGGGGGAAAGAAGTGGGGGAAAGGAGAGATGGAGCGTAAGGATAAAGAGGGGAGGAAGGAGTGAGAGGGGGGAAAGGAGTGGGTGTCTCTCTCTCCACGGATGCTGTCAGGCATCTTGAGTTTTTCCAGCATTTTTTGTTTTCGTTTCAGATTTCCAGCATCCGCAGTATTTTGCCTTGATACCAACGCCTGTTTTGTGTCCGGTGAAAATTCCCCCCAGCGTGTTTAACTTTCCCTTGCAGTTCATTGTAGTGCCGATTGCAGCCAGAAGAGGGTGCTGTTGAGCTGTACAAAGATCAGTCAAGTTTTACAGCGCAGTATCGCCACCTGCTGCTGGATACCTGGGACTGGCGACAATACCAAAAACAGAAAATGCTGCAACATTCGGCTGATCAGACAATTCAGGCAGAACCTTTCTTCACAACGGAAAGAGAATTGGATCAGAAAAATAGGAGCGGATATAAACACGAGCCTGGACTTCCCACTTCCATGTTCCTGTCACACACCGAGTCCCTATCGGGAAATTCCACACTGCCGGTCTGTACAATGTTCAAAAAAGCCCAGGTTGGGAGTGTGAAATTTCCCAGTTTGGGATCTTGATGTGTGTCTGCAGAGCTGGATTCAAAAAGCTGGGCCTGTATTCCGAGTACAGAGAGGAGATTCACGTTTCCAGCATCCGCAGTATTTTGCGTTTAACAGAGAGGATAAGAACTCCCTCATAGTTAAATAACTGGGGACATTGGTGGATAGTTCGAACGTGAGGATGAAAGGAAAATTAGACGGTGCAACACCACCACCGCCTGGCCCAGAACGGTATTGCAGGAATAAAATCAGATTGCAAAAAACCGTGCAACGCCTCCACCTAGTGGCTACTGGTGATACTGCAATATCAAGTTTCCCTGTTCTATTCACCAGCAAATTAAAATAATAATAAAACCAGCCAGTGCTGGAAAAGTGCCCACCAGATCCAGTCTGTGGGGAGAGAAACAGAGTTGGCGTTTCTTCTTCAGATGATTTCCAGCATCCGCAGTATTTTGCTTTCAATACAACAGGTCAAATTGTTAGATTATATAAATAGAGTTTAATGGTGCAACAACACTACTTGTCAGCAAAACAATAAACCTAAACCCGCAAACTGTCTACGAATTTATTTCTAACCGAGTAATTTTTCAGAATATTTATGTTACGTAGTAAGAACAGGAGGTGGCCATTCAGGCCCTCGAATTTATTTCCATGCTCAATGAGATCACTCAGCTTCATTTACTGCCTGAAAGACGATATCAGGACTTCAGTCACTACTGTCTGATGATAGCTCTCCAGGGTTCCTGTGTATCGATGTTTATGCAGGTAGTTGAATAAAAACACTTTTTTAACATCAAAATCCTATTTTGCATGGAGCAACACCGCCACCTGCGGGCTGTGATCGGGACTCCACAGATTTATTTTCTCCTGCATTACCGAATGTAGTCACCTGGTGGGGGTAGAGCACCGTCATTTTTTTGTTTTTTGCGAGCCGATTCTGTTGACCGGTTTACGAGCTTTAAATAACTTTAAATAATTACTGTTTGTGCCAGTGAATGGCTCCGTTAGTCTGTGTAGATATTAGGGATGGGCAACAAATACTGGCTTTGCCACTGACACCCACCTGTTCTGAACTGCCACCATGTTCTGAGATTGGGTTTATCTGTCTTGGACACCAGGCGTGGGACTTGGTTCTTTGACCGGCTGTAGACATACTTTAGTTTCTGTTTAACAATTGTTTGTTAGTACTACTTCTAAACAGATTACAGAGTAGGCATGTAGCTTTTAGTCATGACTCCAATCTCTATTTTGAGGGTAATTCATGACTGACTGATGTAAGTGGTGCGAACATACAAACATACAAAGGAACAAGGAGCAGTAGGCCATTCAGCCCCTCGAGCCTGCTTCACCATTTAATAAGATCATGGCTGATCTGATAGTAACCTGAAATCTGCATCCCAACTACCCCCAATAACTTATCACCCCTTGCCTACCAAGAATCTATCCACTTCTATCTTAAAAATATTCAAAGACTCTGCTTCCGTCACCTTTTCAGGAAGAGAGTTCCAAAAGACTCACGACCCTCTGAGTGAAAAAAAATTGCCTCATCTCTCTTTTAAATGGGAGACCCCTTATTTTTAAACAGTGGGCCAATTTTTAAATTTTACCACAAGAGGAAACATCCTCTCCACATCCATCCCATCAAACTCTTTCGAGTTATCAACAGTCACAGATTGCAACTCTTTCGAGTACAATCACAGTTCTTGGTTTTCCAGGAGTGGGATATGAACCCACAACCCTCTGATTCAAAGGCGAGGGTGCTATGAACTGAGCCACAGCTGACACCTCTTCCACCCCATCAAGACCCCTCAGGACCTTATACGTTTCAATCAAGTCGCCTCCTACTCATCTAAACTCCTACAAGCCGAGCCTGTCGAACCTTTCCTCATAAGACAACCTGCCCATTCCAGGTATTAATCTAGTAAAACCTTCCCTGAACTGCTTCCAACGCATTTACATCCTTCCTTAAATAAGGTGACCAATACTGTACACAGTACTCCAGATGTGGTCTCCCTAGTGCCCTGTAAAACTGAAGCATAACCTCCCTACTTTTGTATTCCATTCTCCTCACAATAAAAGATAACATTCCATTCGCTTTCCTGATTATTTGCTGTACTTGCATACTAGCCTTCTGTGATTCAGGCACTAGGACACTCAGATCTCTTTGCAATTCAGAGCTCTGCAATCTCTCACCATTTAGATAATATAATTCCCTTTTATTCTTTATGCCAAAATGGACCAATTATACATTTTCCCACATTATACTCCATTTGCCAGATCTTTGCCCACTCACTTAATCTATCTATATCATTTTGTAGCTTCCTTATGTCTTCTTCACAACTTACTTTCCTGCCTACTTATGTGTCATCAGCAAGTTTGGCAACCATCCCTTCATCCAAATCGTTTATATAAATTGGTCCCAGCACTGATCCCTGTGGCACACCACTCATTACATCTTGCCAACCTGAAAAAGGCCTATTTACGCATACCTGCTTTTTCCAGTTAGCCAGCCAATCTTCTATCCATGTCAATATGTTACTCCCTATTCCATGAGCTTTCATTTTCTGCAATAACCTTTGATGTGGTACTTTATCAAATGCCTTCTGGAAATCTAAGTACAGAATATCCACCGGTTCCCCTTTATCCACAGCATGTGTGACTCCCCCAAAGAACTCCAATAAGCTGGTTAAACACAATTTCCCTTTCACAAAACCATGTTGACTCTGCCTGATGACCTTGAGCTTATCCAAGTGCCCTGCTATGACGTCTTTAATAACAGCTTCTAGCATTTTCCCTATGACAAATGTTAAGCTAACTAGCCTGTAGTTTCCCACTGTCTCCCTCCTGTTTTGAATAATACATTTGCTATCTTCCAATCTAATGGTACTTCCTCATCAGCACCTCATTTTTAAAATTCATTTCACATTCATGTGGGCATTGCTGGCTAGGCCAGCATTTATTGCCCATCCCTAATTGCCCTTGTTCAGAAGACATTTAAGAGTCAACCACATTGCTGTGGATCTGGAGTCATATGTAGGCCAGAGCAGGTAAGGACAGCAGATTTCCTTCCCTAAAGAGCACTTGTGAACCAGATGAGTTTTTACAACAATTGACAATGGTTTCATGATCATCTTTAGGCTTTAATTCCAGATTTTAAAAAATTGAATTCAAATTCCACCATCTTACATGGTGGGATTTAAACCCGGGTCCCCAGAGCATTACCCTGGGTCTCTGGATTATAAATTCAGCGACAATACCACAACGCCATTGCCTCCCCACTCAGGGACAGTTTCTGCCTCAGCTTCAGTGTGGGCAGTCTCAGCTCATGTTTTTAACAGTGTTTTGGTTTGCTGAGCTACAACTAAGGAAGACCTAGTTATTACTCCTTAGGATCTTCCAGACTCCCAAAAAAGTCACAGATAACCAGACCGTCGGCTCTTCTGCCTGCAGTGCCACTTCAACAACACTGACAGAGCTTGTCTGGCCATAGACCGCATTACCACACAGTCAGGCAAAATGACAGGCACTTTCTCCTGCACCTGTTCTGACTCCTTTACCTCAGTGGGCTTCTCTGAGACAACTGGGGATGCAATCACTTTTGATCCCACCAGGTCATTGCCGAGGAACATGTCAACCCTGTTCACAGGCAGACTGGAGCTGACTCCCATGGTCACTGGTCCTGACACAAGGTCACAATCCAGATGCACCCGGTATAAGGGGTGATGGGGATGTTGTTGTTAGAGGTCAGTCAACCCAGTGTGAACAGCTGTGTCTGTGTGTCTGTGTGTATGTGTGTCTGTGTGTGCATCTGTAAGTGTGTCTGAAAGTGTGTGTCTGTCTGTGTCTGTCTCTGTGCGCGCGCGTGTCTGTCCGTGTGTGTGTGTCTGTCTGTGTGTGTCTGTGTGTGTATGTGTGTGTATGTGTGTCTGTCTGTGTGTGTCTGTCTGTGTGCGTGCAATTGTGTGCGTGTGCGTGTCTGTTTCTATGTGTCTGTGTGTGTGTGTATGTCTGTCTCTATGTCTGTGTGTGTGTGTGTGTATCTGTCTATGTGTGTCCCGATGCTTCACATCGTGTTTTTATTATTTCTCTCGGATTTAGTAGTTAATAAATTTGCTCTTTCTTGGACTCACCAAAACCTTGTTTGATTGGTTCCTTATTGCTCACAGCTTA
Organism: Cetorhinus maximus; assembly: GCF_964194155.1. Lineage (NCBI taxonomy): Eukaryota > Metazoa > Chordata > Chondrichthyes > Lamniformes > Cetorhinidae > Cetorhinus > Cetorhinus maximus. The sequence continues at coordinate 360,768 of NW_027596364.1, forward strand.
AATAGTTAAATACAGTCTGATCTGGAAAACCTTTGTTGTAATCAACTGAGGGGGTTGGATAGAGGGAAGCCAGTCCACTCCCTCTCTCCTGGCTGGAACAAAATTGGGGGCTCATCCAGGAATTTGTTCCCACAGACTGAGGAAAGAATTGGAGTGGGGAAAGTAAACTGTTCCTTCAAAAGCAATTTTAAAACTGAAAAATGTTTTCTTGGGTCCGTCATACTAAAGTGTTAAAATGTCCACATTCAATGTCAATGCTTTCATAGAACAGGATGAAATAACTGGAGAAAAGTTAAGTGCAATGTCCTTGGAAGAATTAAAAGGTGTAGTTAGGCACTTAGAGCTGGAGTTCTGCCCAAAAGCTAGAAAGAAAGGACATTTTGAAATGGGTGGCAAAACACTTAGAGGAGGAAATTGAAGAGACAGAAAGACATAAATTAGCGGCAGAGAAATTAAGATTGGAACAGCCGAAATTGGAACTGGACTTTCAGGAAAGGGAAAAAGAGAGAGAGAGAGGGGGGCAGGGATGGAAGGAGGAGAGATAATGCCAGGAAAGAGAAAAGGAAAGGGAGTTTAAATTAATCTAGCTCGGCTGAGAAGAAAGGATTCCACTGTGCCCAGTGAAGACCTGCCTGATAAGGGAACCACGCCGAGCTCATAACTAGGAGCTGAGGTTTTCAAGTTTGCCCATTTAATCCCTAGAATTGATGAAGAAGAGGTGGAAGCTTTCTATATCTCTTTCAAAAGGTTAGCACGGTAGTTCAAGTGGCCAGCCCAACACTGGTCCCTGCTGTTACAGAGTAAGCTGACAGGAAAAGCCCACAAGATTTACTCCCTCGTGCCTGAGGAAAGTGCAACGAGCTGTAAGGCAACAAAAAAGGGCTATTTTAAGTGTGTACCAGTTAGTGCTAGAGGAATACCATCAGAAAATCCACACCCTCAGGAAACGGTCTGATTAGGTGTCCCTGGAATTAGAATGGCTTTAGCAGCTTTTGACCGGTGGGTACGGGAACTTAGAGAGTGGCTGCCCTTGACATCAAGGCCACATCTGACCGAGTGCTGCAGCAAGGAGCCCTAGCAAAACTACAGTCAATGGGAATGAGGGGGAAAACTCTCTGCCAGTTGGCGACATACCGAGTACAAAGGAAGATGGTTGTGGTTGTTGGGGGTCAGTCATTTCAGCTCCAGAACATCATTGCAGGAGTTCTCCAGGGTAGTGTCCTCGGCCCAACCATCTTCAGCTGCTTCATCAATGACCTTCCTTTCATCATAAGGTCAGAGGTGGGGATGTTCGTTGATGATTGCACAATATTCAGCACCAATCTCAACTCCTCAGATACTGAAGCAGTCCATGCTCAAATGCAGCAAGACCTGGACAATATCCAAGCTCGGTCTGATAAGTGGCAAGCAACATTCACACCACACAAGTGCCAGGCAATGACCATCTCCAACAAGAGAGAATCTATTCATTGCCCCTTGACATTCAATGGCATTACCATCGCTGAATCTCCCACTGTCAACATCCTGGAGGTTACCATTGACCAGAAACTGAACTGCACGAACAATATAAACACTGTGGCTACAAGAGCAGGTCAGGGGCTAGGAATCCTGCAGTAACTCAACTCTTGACTCCTCAAAGCCTGTCCACAAGTCAGGAGTGTGGTGGAATACTCTCCACTTGCCTGGATGAGTGCACCTCCAACAGCGCTCAAGAAGCTTGACACCATCCAGAGCAAAGCAGCCCGCTTGATTGGCACCCCATTCACAAACACTCACTCCCTTCACCACCAATGCACAGTAACAGCAGTGTATGCCCTCTAGAAGATGCACTGCAGGAACTCACCAAGGCTCCTTAGACAGCACTTTCCAAACCCATCACACCTACCATCTAGAAGGACAGGGTCAGCAGCTAGATGGGGACACCATCAACTGGTAGTCGCTCTCCAAGCCACTTACCATCCTGACTTGGAAATATATCACCATTGCCCATCTTTTGATTGTCCTTGAGAAGAAGATTTTAAAATGTTGATAGGATTTGGGTTGGCTAATTTCTTGGTTGTGGTCACATGTAGAAACTGTTGCAATTATTACAAGATCTCAGTTCAGTGGTAGGTTTCTGGTAGAGTTGGGCTCTCAAACCAGGCAACACACTTATTCCATAAAGAGCGAGGGAGGGAGAGAGAAGCCCTCAGCCTGTTTTCTCTATCGAAGACTTTCTTGACATTGCCTTTGTCACTTGTAATCTCTCTCTATTGCTTGGGCAGCCTTGGCTTGAAATTCTTCACCCATTGTGTATTTCCAATTGGTTTTGTGTGGGTCTGTTTGTGACAGCCATTGTTTCAATATCCAGTAATTTGCATTTTTAATATCTCTTCCTCAGACAGTTATGTGTTTCGATGAGTGTCTAGATTATAGGGAGTGTCTCTCTGTTCACACTTCCCCGAGGGTGATGTGTTTGTTTCTCACCTTCACTTTGTAATGTGGTTTTGCATTTTTAAGCAAT